>NW_006399845.1:12378444-12393876 GCF_000299155.1 Elephantulus edwardii | reverse complement strand
TTAGGTGATGTGGCTTCTGATGGGAAAAAAGATCCTTCGGACAAAGCTGCGAAAAAAGATTCAAGTGCTTCAGCAAAGAAAAAGCTTAAAAAGGTAAATCAAGATTTCATACTGGTGAATATTTAGTACAGTTAATCAGATATATTTTTCATGTTATTTACCCAGTAGTAGAATCGGGATGAGGAAAAATAAGAGAAAAAAAAAATCAAGAACCAAGCTATACTATAAACATAATTAGTCTTCAGTATAAACATTAAGAATATTATAAAAATTAGGGGACACAGGCTTCATGCAGTTTCTATTACATTGGTAGTTTAAGTAGAGTAGTACTTAAAAAGATGAGTTAACCCAGTATTCTTAAAAATTGGAGAATTACTTAAAAGAAGAAAATAAACTGGATTAAATACATTACTTGCTTTTTAAAACATAGGATATGTTATCCAAGGCAGTTTATATGTACCAATCAAATTCTTAAAATTTACTATATGTGGCAGAGATAGCATTATTTAACTGTTAGAAAACCTGGTGGAATTAGGGAGCTCTGATGGCCTACTGGCAAGAAGCTTCACTGCAATCCCAGAGGTACACGGTTCAAATCCACCAGATGCTTTGCTGCAGAAGGAGGGACAATCTCCTCCTGTACTGGTCAAATCAGATTTGACAATACACATATAAAAACTAATAAAAAAGTGGTAGAATTAGGCATGGAGAAGTTCAATAACTTGTAGTTCTTCAGTTGACTATTTGCAGAGCTGGAAATGAATTGAGGCTATTTGTACTACTGTGTGAGAATGAGTGTTCTCTAAATAGGAGTTTTATACTGTGAGGCAGTTGTAAACCAAATTGATAACGACTTTTATCAATTTACTCTTGGCACACTCAGGAAGATTATCTTAAAAGTATTGAATGTAAATGTCTTGAATCATTTTGTGTTAAGCAGGCCATCCATTACATCAGAACAAGCTAAATTGTTAAAAGAATCAACAGTGATTTGGGGTGGGGATGGGGATCCAGACATTTATTTTGGAGAGAATGTCTGAAGACAAAGACGCTATCCCTTTCCTTTCAAGTAAAACAAATGGAAGGGATGCTGCAGGATAATTGTCGCAGAGTAAATTTGTCTTTCTTAACAGCGTCGTTTCCCAGGGAGTATGGAAGGTTTTGTCACTCTAGATGAGGTTGGTGATGAGGAAGATTCGGAACATCAGAAACTTCGTAAATCGGGCATGGCATTTAAATCTGGTGACAAAAATTATGATGGTTTGGTTGAAATTAAGGTGGACAAGATCGAAGAACTTGATCAAGAAAGTGAAGCAGCGCTGGAAAATGGAATTAAAAATGAGGAAAGTCCAGAGACAGGCTCTGAATCTGCTGAGGGTGCTGATGATCCCAACAAAGATACAAGTGAAAATGCCGATGGCCAAAGTGATGAAAACAAGGAGGACTATACAATCCCAGATGAGTATAGAATTGGACCGTATCAGCCCAATGTTCCTGTTGGTGAGATTTAAGGCTTTGTTTTCCCCCTACAAACAAACTTTCCTTACTAAGCTATCTGAGAATAAGTTTTAAAGTTCCAACAGAATATTAGTTTTTTCTGTGTGAAACAATTTGTAAACCTTAATATTTTCTGTCTTTCCTGGCCATTTTTCCTGATCTTGTATTATCTTATGTTATCATATCCACAATGTTACTTTTTCCTCATAAATGTTTCTGAAAATTTAGCATTGGTTTGTTTTTTCTATGTTCTATATTTCTGTCTCTTTAATAGTATATTTAAGGGGGCATTTAAACATCAGTTAAATAGAAAATACTATGATGGATTTTACATTGGGGTTTTTGTTGTTGTTGTTTTACTTTGGGCCGTGTTTGACTCTTCACAGTGTTTTCTATAATTCAGCTTACACTGGCAGGCAAAACGCTTTGAAGAATACTAATTAAAATTTTAAGTTAACGTAATTTGTAAGAATATATGTTTGTGTTTTTAGGTATAGACTATGTGATACCTAAAACAGGGTTTTACTGTAAGCTGTGTTCACTCTTTTATACAAATGAAGACGTTGCAAAGAATACTCATTGCAGCAGCCTTCCTCATTATCAGAAATTAAAGGTAAGGCTGGATCTAAAAGGAGAGGTGTTTTTTGTTGTTAAAATTAAAAGAAATCATGGGACATAGAGCAAGTGTGTGGCGTATCCTCTGTGCAACTACTGCAGTGCATTGTCCTAGAATTAATCCCTCCCACCTTTTTTCTTAAAAGTTTTTGGAAAAGAGCTTACACCAGGTTAACACTGTTTGGACCTCTCAGAGATGGAATTTGCCTTTCCATCCCAGATAATCAAAACCTACATTTTAAAAAGATCCCCAAGTCATTCTTTGAAAACCGTAAATATTATCATCATAGCAAATGTCAGGTAAATACTGAGTTAATTAATTAGTAGAGTACAATAATTATGACATTGTATATGAAAGTCAGTGAGCTTATTTTCTAGTTGTTAATAACTCAGTTTACTACTTCTGTTTCTTCATTTGGACACTCCCATATGGCACTTTCTGCTTTTTGACCCTAATCTCCAGATTTGGACTTAAGTTAGGATTCTGTCCAAATAAAGCTACATTGCTGCTACTCGTTGTCCCAACTGATAATTTTCTAAAATTGCATGACCGTACTTAAGGAAAATTATTACAGTACTTTTTGTAAGGTGCTGTTGAATATGCTCCAACTCTCAGGTGCATTGAAACAAAATAATAATTCCTGGGTTTCTGCTATTAACAGAATTGTTTCCTTGAGGGCAAGCTATCTTACCTCTTTACAACCACAAATGACAAAATCTTCCCAAGTCGAGGTCTGGGTGAATACCTGTCAGCATCACAGGACCTCCCAACTTCCAGATATGGATCTATGCAAGAGGACCCATAGAAGGCTCAGATCGTCAGTCCCTTAGTCATTGGTAGTCTGAGCCCGCAGTGTTAAGTTTGTGCCCTTTTTCTTTCTGACGTTAATTTGCTAGATGTGAGGCCTGCCTACCTATAGACAGCTTTATTATCTGGTAGTCTTAATAATAAAGGCATTTTGATGCTTTTATTATTTTCAGTCAGCTAATCCCCGATTCTTGGTCACGCAGATACGGAATTCCTATTTTAAGTTAAAGATAATCTTTTTCGCTTTTTTTTTTTAGTTAAAATAGCTTGTTTATAGTAATTTCTAACTAGAAGAAAACTTTGGTATTCTGTTTTTTATATAATATCTTTAGTGAAATCACATATGTAGAAACTCCAGATTACAAGTCTATTTCACGGGTCAAAAATCAATACTTTGTGACCCAACTGCTTGCTTTTATAATTATTTATTGTAACATATAGCCAACATCATTTATATATTGTCCATGACTGTTCAGTGGTATTGTAATAGCAAAATTGCTTACAGGCATACCTAGAAGTCAATTGCCGTTTTATTTCCAGGTGACTGCAATGAACAAATCAATGATTCTTTCACATTTAAAAATTGTTTTTACTATAGTGTTTCATTGCAGTAGAAATATTTAGAAGTTTGACTTAAGAGTTACAAATACATATGACACAGATAGTGTTGAAAATATGGCAACAATAGGCTTTCTTTCTCAACACATGGTTATCACTAACCCTCAATTTGTAGAAAACAAAACTCGGTATACCTGTAATTGCAGCAGAAACTGATTGACAAACTGCCAAGATTTACTACTAATCATGTAAAAACTCTCTGGCACCTCCTAGTTTGATAAAGCATTTGGTTAAATGTTTTAATTGCTCTGTTAGAATGCACCAGCTCTTGTGTGGATATGGTCTTTGTTTTTTCACCTCTAAAATTTGGGATTAATCATCTGTTGAAGTAAATGGGTTTTCATCTTTTGTCATATTTCATACCTTACTATGATGTCCTTTGAACCAGTTTAGTTTTTTATACTTGCAAATAATTCATTCTTGAAAATATTGATAAGGTTGTATTTTAAATGATACTCCAGTACCTAAGCTTGGATACACAGTATTTTATTTTGGAAATAGGTCCCTGACATCCACTTCTTGTTGTAGTTAACATAATCACTGTAATTCTTTGTTTTTTCTTCTTCTTCTTTTTCACTTTTCAGAAATTTCTGAATAAATTAGCAGAAGAGCGCAGACAGAAGAAGGAAGCTTAAGATGTGCAAGAAGCTTAACGATTTCAAAGAAAATTCTTTTTTGTTTTTATTGTTAACCTTTTATAAATACAGTACTGGTAGATGAAAATACTGTACTCTTGTTTTAGTGGCTTAATAACTAGATGTCTCTTCATGTGTTTAAATGTTGTAGCAAAAATACACAGTTAATGAAGAGTAGGTTTTGTTTTATCATAATGGCAACAGACGTACTTTGTGTAGAGACTGACGCCATAAGCTACTTATAACTTGCACCACTAAGGAAAAGATGTAGAAACATTTCAGAGAAATGAAAATAAGTTTTTTTTTCCAAGCTTGAAAAAAATGTCAACAGTTTGTGATTCAATTCAATAAAGAACAAAACCAATTGTATTTTTATTACTTTATTTGAAACATTCCACATTCTAATCTGAGCCTTGCAGACTTTTCATTTTGGAGTTTGAAGCTTTTTGGTTGCATTTTAATTTTTGCAGTTGGTGATTAGAATGCAGGTGCAGTTTTCTTTTAATGTCATGCTCTTTTAGATAAGAAATGTTAGTATTTGGATTTAGATTTTTGTAACATTTTTGCCCTAAGTTCCTGCTAGACTTCGTATTCTAGTAGTAAATGTATTTTCAGTGAAATGTAAAAAATATTCCTGTTCTCTCTGACCAGTATTAATTTCCTGAGATCTTACTGCTTGTCACTTGAATCCTGTAGCTGTCATACATCTCTGATATAAGCACCACTTGATTTTTGAAGTGTGTAAACCATCTCTTCATATTTTTCAAGATGTAATTTTACATTTTTGCATTTTAAAGCAGTTTGGCCACAATTTTAGACGCACGCTTCTAATTCATGTACCTGCACTTGTGAACTTTGTGAACAAAAATTTGCATGTATACTGTGTTTACTTGTAAACTCTCTGCTTAAATACTGCTTATATCTGTGGTTTCAAGTTACTGAAGTGAATACCAATAAAAAAAGCTAGGCCATGTTCATTGGTTATACATGTTTGAAATGTAAATAATTTATTTTGTCAGGTGTGGTTTTTATTCACTGTTTATACTTTCCTGCATGCTTTTAACAAGTTAATACTTTTTAAAAATTGAGAGTAATATGCTCTAGGTGCTACTAAACTACTACATTTTAAAACGTTAGTGCTAATGGATTTCTTGTTCCTGTTGCACAACTAAATATAAAACATAGGTTTTCTAAAATCATGTGAGTTGAAGATGCAAATTATAGTGGGAAAAGTTTTCTTTTAAATTTTTTTTATTTTTTATTCTTTTTGTGTGAGTTTACCATCAAATCAGATCTTACTGGTACAGGAGGAGATTGTCCCTCCTTCCCTGGCAGAGCATCTGGTGGATCCGAACCATGTGCCTCTGGGATTGTAGTTGCAGCTCCTCACCACTAGGCCACCAGAGCTCCCCAGAAAAGTTAGTATTTTTTTTTTTTAAATTGAAAATAACAGTAATGACAACTACCAGTTGTCCTTTCAGAAAAATTAACATTGAGATTATGGATGTTTGAGATTGTTATCAGCAAAACGGAATTTTTTTTAAACAAAAACACGTCTAATTTCCAAAAGGTAGAGCAGTAAAAGATACTTCAAATAATTGAACAGTTTTATAGACCATCCCATTGTAGAGAGGACTTAATGTAACATCCTTGCCAATTTGTGATTCATTTTAGCCTTTGCTAAACAGATAATTTTGTCTTATTTCAAGTTTTAACTAAAATTGTATGTACAATGCAAGTCTTCCGTCATATGTAGGCACAAAAAGAATGCTTTGGTTAGTACTTGATAGTGTTTCTAAACCTAATGATAAAATGACTAAACTGCCAATGTCATTGGTGAAAACACACTATTTAACAAGGTGTTAGCTTGTTGACACTCAAAAACATTATTTAAATGAGTTTTACTACTGAAGATCAACTATTAAACAGTTAGGGTATCATCCCCTCCCCAGGCACAATTTCTCCTTATTTCCAATCCCCCTATTAAAATAATGGGAACAGTAATAAAAAATAACTGGCTCATAATTGACATTTACTTTGAGTTTACAAGGCTAAATCACACACAAGACAATTCCAAGAACCCAACAGTGGAATTGAACCACCAGAGAGGTGTTCATCCATTGTTGTAGAAAACACATAATGTATGCTGTTTGTTTCTCCACTTTTTTTGCCATTCATAATTGACTTCTGGAAACTAATCAACATTGGCACGTTAATTGTAAAGTAACTGAGGTTTTTCTTTTTAATGTAAAACAAATACTTCGTAGAGTGAATTATGAAAGGTAAGTTTCTTGCACAGTCTGTGGGAACTCAGTTCTCTGTCATAGAATATGGATTGTTAAAGTAGTATGTAGAAGTTCTGAAATTGTGTGCCCCCAGAAAGGGATGCAGTTCTTGAGATTTTCATGCTTTAAGAAGCTTAGATACATGCTTTCTAGAAAACAAACCAATTATTCCTTACCTGAGCACAGATTATTAATTCATGATATTGCTCATATGGTAGCATTACTCAGTTACATAGTAATACCATTTTTTCTTATTTGAGATTTGCTAATCAATAAGAATACTTATTGGAAATGCCATTGTTTTTCAGTTGTAGATGTTACCAAATTTGTAATTGTTGCCTAAATGATCTTGCCTCTCTTCTCCAACCTAAAACTAACGAAAAGAACATGTTTTAAAGACTGATGCTTTCCTTTCTCATTAATGTAATTTGTATGCTTTTAGAAAGTGGAAAGGGCAGTTTATTAGGTATAATGATAAACATCTGTCAGTTCTTCAATTCAGGAGAATAAGCAACATAGGATAGAAATAGGTACAGACTTAATGACCCTTTTCAAACTTAACTTACTATATTGAATGCAGATAGGATGGATAAGATTGTTAATATAGAAACACCAAGACTGGCAATTCTCACAAATTGTTTAAATATTTGTCGTAGCTGTACCCATCCAAAGTATTGCCAAGGTCCTACTTGCATAATTTAAGATGGTGGTTCCATGGATGTGTTGTACATAAGATACATGTTTTGTTTTGTTTTTTAATTGTGTGTACCGTTAAATCAGATCTGACTGGTACAGGAGGAGATTGTTCCTCCTTCTCCAGCAGAGCATCTGGGGGATTTGAACCATACACCTCCGGGATTGCAGTGCAGCTTCTTGCCACTAGGCCACCAGAGCTCACCAAATATATGTATTTTTCTCCAGCACAAAATGTTCTGATTTTAGATATGTGTAGCATTTAACCCTGAGCCACCTTAATTGCAGTTACCAACAGGGTGCTTTGTAACATGAACCTTTTTCTTAATGTGGCTGACCAGAAAGTCGACTAAAGTAAAATTTATCAGCTGTATGGCCCTGTAACTATTTAACAACCTATTTACACCATGGAAAGGTTAGGGGCTACATGAGTTGGGATTTACTCCTTGGCGCAGGCAGTGGGTTTATATAGATAAAAACTAAGTTACTGTTGAGTTGGTTCTGACTGAAGGGGCTGAGAAGGTAAATCATTGACGGTTTTCAATGGCCAATAGTGGTGGGATACATTTTTTTTTTTTTTAATCACTAGAGTTTTAAGATTACTGCATGGACTATATAATGTTAACTGCACCACCCATCCCATGTAAGAGTGATTATACATATTCTGTTGGGGCTGTTGGGTGGTTTTCTTGAAAACGTGTACAGCTGAATTCCCATTTAAATTGACTCAATCTTAGTTTTACTTTCTCCTGTTGTGGCTTATAGACCAAAGGCACCATTTATAGAGCTGTCTTGCCCTCAGGCTGTGAATTGTGAGCCTCAAACAACTTTGAAGATGCTGCTAGTTATCTATACCTGAATGCTTTACTGTATACAGGTGTATAGAGCAATGCTGACATGTCAAAATGTCTGGTCATTCTTTCATACATGTTCATACTTTGCAAGTATGTAATGATGTAATTTTTAGGCTGTCATGTTAAAGTGAAAGTAAAATGTTTTCGTAGAAATCCTCAGATGAGTCCTTTTCTGTGAAAGTAAAAGGAAAAACATTGTGTCCTACCTGTGTTGTAACACAGACCTAATACAGTTGACACTCTTGCTCCTTAGCCTTGTGTTTGGCATGTGTTGGAAAGTTTAAAATTTGGTGAGCATCTCTTACTCTGGTCCACTGTTTTTGACAACATTCATGTGCCTGAAACACAACTTAGGTTATTTTGAGTGGGGACAGCCTTTATGGCACATGTTCTATTTTGTGGCTTTTTTAATTAAAAATGCAGTTTAATGCATAGTACCTTTAATTTTAATTTTTTTTTAACTTGTGTATAATCAAATTGGATCTGACTGGCACAGGAGATTACCCCTCCTCCAGCGGGAGCATCTTGTGGATTCAAACTGGCCATAGTACCTTTCTTTCTGCAGTTGGTGGTATTTGAAACCCAATGATGTCAGATATCGTCAGGTTCGCCCAGAGAGTGGTTTTGAGCATGCATGACATTGCTATGAGTAGTATCCCTTACATGTCTAGTTTCTTTGCAGAGGTTCCTATGTGTAATATCTTTGGGTAAGCTATATTTTCTATGAACATTTGAATGTTGTTCAAGCAAGTAGGTGAATGCAGCAGCTTCCCATCATTTTGTACTTAACTAGTCCATTGAATTTCTGGAGTGAGGTGTCCCTCTGCTGGTCCCATTGCAGTGTCATTCTTAACATTGGAACATAGTTTATTTCGTCTGGCAGTAATGTCTATTAAGGAACACCGTGCAAGGTATTGTGTGTTGGAGGGGTAGTTTAAAAATAAGTTTTGTGAAATAAAAAGTGGAAGGGGAAACACTTGTTTTTAGATCATGCCACAAGAAAGCTGCCACTCAAGACTGGCTGGAAGTTCCTTTTTTTTTTTTTTTTTTTAAAGATAAGTCAGGATTTAGGAATTCCCCCGGCCCCAGTTCTTGTGCATGTATGTCTTGTTTTCCTTAAGATCTGAATAATTTTTAAGATTATCAATCTTCCACTTAGATACTTGGTTTCCTTTGAATACACCAAATCTTCCAACCTCAGCTTAGTATGTACCCTACATACATCCCATGTTAGAGTTGAAACTAATTCAAAGCTAACCTTTCAGTGAGTTTTTAGAGGCAGTACAGTACAGATGGGAGGAGATGGCCTATGCTAGAGCAGCTAGTGGATTTGGCCGGCTTTTGGTTGGAATTGCAGCTTGACTATTAACCCACCAGAGCTCCCTTGTAGACCCCTAAGGGATTTAGGGGAGGAAAGTGATGTCTCTTGACAGCGATGAGAATCATCTGATGCTATAGGAGCCTGTGCATCTTCTGAACCCATTATTGGTGGATTCAAATTGCCAAAGGGGTGGGCTTTGGGACACTCCAGTACCTTCCTCTAAAAGTACAGTTACGATAAAGATCTGTAAGTAGCACTAGGTTTTGTGTTTTCTGCTTTTGAAATGAAGTTCTAGAGGAAAGGGTCTAGGCTTTAATCGTGAAAATTTTTTTTTTTATTTGTTGGGGTTTTGTTTTTTAGTTTATGGTATTGATCCGCTCAATTCATACCCATTTTGTGTGTGTTACTTGCAATCTCCCAAATTGTAGCAATTCCCCAAGCCTGTTTCCATTATGTACTCTCATGCCTTAAAGAGTTTGATCCTTTAGGATCCTTTTGGTTTTGCCTGATTGGTTATTCAAAGGAGTGCATACCTGCAGATCATTTTTGCCTTATTGGCCTGTTTTGGCAGTAAATTACTAGGCATGATCTAGTCACCTCCAATGCATAGCAACCCTATGTACAAAAACTGCACAATCCTGTGCCTGCCTCATCATCTCTGCTTAAGCCCACTGTTGGAGAAAAGTATCTTGTTGCTGAATTCTGCTTTTCAGAGCAGCATGCTCTTTGCCTGGGAATTATGTTTCAGGTGCTATTGTATCAAATAACACTCAGTGACTAGATGAACAAAAGATCTGAGTCTTGTTATATCCTGCACCACCCTCACACAGACACAAGAGCCTATTGCCACAGTCTCCATCAATCTACCTAATTTTAAGGTCTTCTTTCCTTTGTCGAATCCCCACCCTTTGCAGCATCATTTCCCTCACCAAGGAAGTGTGTGAGGCAGAGGTTCATAGTTCTTGCCTCTACATATTTCAGCCACACCCTCTCCAAGACCTATCTCTTCTATTGGTCATCCATAAGATGTTCAGTGCTCTCCAATGCCACAGCTCAGTCTTTTTCCTGCCATCCTTATTCGTTGTCCACCTCACATCTAGTGATTGGAAAGGCCATGGCCTGAATTAGAGGCACCTTAATCCTCAAACTGACATCATTGCTCCAATAATTTGGAGAAGTCCTTAACTGCAAAATTTCCCAGGGCAATATGTCTCCTAACTTCTTGACTGCTGGTACCAGTGGTATTAATTGTGGATCCAAGCAAGATGAAGCTGTTTAAATCAGATGAAGACAGTTTGTAATCTCCATTATGATGCTGCCTATCAGTCCAATGGTAAGAGTCCGTTTTCTTGACTCTTCGTGATCGTGTGCCCAAAATACTAGGGGGTTGGTGGGGTTTTTTTTGTTGTTTTATTGATAGATATGTTGACTAGTATTCACCAACAGCACAATTCCAAGGCATCAATTCTTGTCTTTTTTTTTCATCGTGCAACTTTCATATGCATATGGAGCAATTAAGACTTAGCTTTTCTCCAAAGCAGGCCTTAGTCTTAAAATTCTTGCTCTTGTTTTGTAAAGAGGTCTTTGGCATCAATAGAAATTCTAGAGTTCCCATAATTTGAAACAATTTATTACCTACAAGGATGTTCAAGGCTGCCTCTACTTGTTGAAACAATTATTCCATCAATCCTGGGATCTTAGTTTTTAATACCTGCAATGCAGCTTGACCTTTTCATACTATTGAGTTTTCTGTTGGGATTTTTTTTTTCCTTTTGCATAGTTAATGTTCTAGTCAAGGAATATTTCTAAGACATCACAGTAAAGAAACTTATCAGCTTAGTGGGTAAGAAGTTGGAAGCTGTCAGCTCTAAGGGAGAGAGGGAATCACTTCTATGTGATTTGTAGTCTCTAAAACCCACTGGAGAGTCAGCTAAGAGTCAGTTCTTACCAGACAGTAATGAGAAAAGTTAACATGTAACATTTTCCAAATTAGTCATCAGTTTTGTCTTCCTAGACACTGGCTGCCATTTACTTTTGTTGTATTATCTCAGAAACTATGGTTTCCTAAGGGTAGTAAAGTCCGGTCCCGTCCCCCCCCCCAATGCTTTTTCTAGTGGCTAAGTTACCTGGTCATGCTAACTACTAAACAGCCTGGAAGTGAGTGGCGGGAAAATCACTCACAGCAAGCATCCCCACCTTTGATCTCTCTAAGGCTGAATATTTTGACTCTTCATGGAGTGACAAGTAGCTTGGTTCTTGATCCTATTACTTCCTTGAATGGTAAATTTTTTGGTCCAGTGACTGGTCCTGCCATCTTTTGATGTTTCCTGGATCATCGCTGTTTGATCATTGAATCTTTAAGTATTGCAATTGGTGACTTGCGTTTTGGTGGAGGTTAGTTCCTTCAGCCCGAGAAATGGCAAATAATGTTCTTTCCTTTTGGTTGTCTAATTCCAGTTCTTTGCACATTTCATGATACTATTTTGCTTTGTCTTTAGAGCTGCTCTTGAAACCTCTCATTTCTTTTTGCTTTAGCTTTCTTGTGCTCTCAAGCATATTTCACATCTCTTATTATTTTCTACTAATTTACAAAATTAGAATACATTGTTTTTAAGAATAAATTCTTTTAAATTTTCCTCACTCCGCCCCATCAAATTTTATAACTCCATGATTAATTCCCCCCTTCCCCGGCACATCCTCATCCTCATCCTCCTGCTTCCACCCTCTCCCACCCCTCTTGGATCCTTATACTCATTCTACAATAATGGTTTTATATATTTATCCTTTTGGGATTCCGTTCACTCAACATAATGCTCTCCAGTCCCTCCCAAATTAGGTGGTAATTTGTAAACTCATTGCTCCTGTGTGCTGCATGGTATTCCACTGTGTGAATGTATCAATTTCTCAATCTATTTATTTGTGGTTGGATATTTGGGTTGTTTCCATGTTCTTGCGATGGTAAATAAAGCTGTTAAGAACATTGATGTACAAATCTCAGTTTTTCACATCTCTGACATCCATTATCTTTTCTGTCTTCTCAATCACCTTTTGCTTTCTTTGTATATCGTGTCCTCTGGCAATTCATCTGGTCTCCAGTCATTAGAGTTCAGAGCGTCAAATCTATATTTGAAGTGTTTTACATTCAGGTGGGATAAATTCAACTTTATTTCCTATTCCACCAGTTGAAGACTATATATGTTTATGGTATTTTTGGTTTATGATAGTTGTTTATGGGTGGGATTTTTTTTTCTTTACAAGTACGTACAATTTCTTAAATTGTTGGTTGTACAAATTGTATTATGTGGTCTGTGGCCTCATTTCTGTCACCAAAACTATGTTTTCTTACTGCTGCTGATCCTCCTTTGTTTCAAGTATTTCTGTTCAAATTATCAGTTATCTTGAGTATGTGTTCAATCAGTTTTAAATATAACAAGTACATAGTTTTAAATACTCTTACAAGCAAGTGTATATTCAAAAGATAAATCTTGGTGACCATTTCTCAGTCCTTTATATTACTGCTTTGTGTGTGAGTGTACCGTCAAATCAGATCTGACTGGTACAGGAGGAGATTGTCCCTCCTTCCCCGGCACAGCGTCTGGTGGATTCGAACTGTGCGCGTCTGGGATTGTAGTTGCAGCTCCTTAACACTAGGCCACCAGAGCTCCCCTTATATTACTGCTTTTTAAAATGCAAGAAGTTACTAGTTGTATGTACTCTTGAAATAAACTGTTTTCCAACATCCAGTTTTCTTAAACTCTACTGTACATTTCCATTTATATGTGTGATGGAGTATGTCAATCAGTGTTAGCACAGAAATGTTTGGCATACTGAAATCATGGACGCTAAGGCCTCATCCTATCTGGTGTCTGGACAGAGGACTTGCTCCCTTAACTACAAAGAAGTTTCCCTAAACTGAAAAGCATGTATTGTTTTGCATCTATGTGTAAAAGTTTACCTGTGTATGTGTGTGCAGCTGGACCTTTTTAGATTCTTGTAGATGATCAGCTTCTCTCTTGAGGGTTTGGGGCTTTTTTGGTTTTGTTGTGTTGGTTTTTGGTTTTTGTTTTTTTTTTTAAACAACTCATTTGTTTTAATGCATCACATCACAGGAATAATGTCCTAGCATTAACTATAACGTTCAGTTTCAAATTTTCTTCCCACACCGTGCCTTGAATCTTCTACTTTGTCAGTTGCCCAAGAACTTTTAAAAGTTTTATTTTCTTGCTTTAATTGTTCGTTTTCATCTTCTATGTTATCTAGGTCTCTAACAAGTTTATTGAGTTTCCCGATCATTTCTTCTTTATCTTGCATCAATCTCACAAGTCTTATATTTTCTTGCCTTTCTCTTACTACTTTTTAAGATACTCAGTTTTCTTTTCCAAGTACTGGAAGCACTGGTATCTCTGTTGTATCTATTGAACCCCCTTCTTTCTGGTCGGAGGTACCTACTTGAGTAATGTTTTTCAGAGACAGTGGTTGTACTGAGGGTTTGTTATTGTTGTGTCGACATTTCGAGAAGCGATTTCGTGCACATCACTGCTAATGTGTCATTCATTTGGGGGACATGGGTCTGGGTGTGCAGGCGTACTATGTCGTCTCTTTGTTGTCAGCATCTGCAGCAGCTACTCGGATACGTAACAGTTCGGATCTGTGAATCTGTCAGTCTGTTTCTCCTCCATTCAGAGTGTCCCAGCAGCTTCAAGTATGGGCAGGTGTAGGAACACTGGCCCCGCTCCTTTGCTGCCCTTCAGAATATCATTGGCTTTTCATAACATTCTTCAGGAAAGGACGTTGCGCGTGCGCAGGCTGGAGGACGCAGAAACCTCCCGGTCCGCGCGTTCTCTCGCGCGCTCTCTAGTGGGCTTGGATCGCAAAGCTGACAGAACGATTGGGCGGGGCCAGCAGCAGCGGAAGTTAAGTCACTTCCGGGCTCGGGTGTTTGTTTGGACTGGCGAAGGGAGGTGGCGGGCGAAGCGCACGTCGAGCGGGGGAGCGGCGCTGCCTGTGGAGATCCGCGGAGGCCGACAGGATTCGTTGGCTGCCGTCCCCGCTGCCGTGCACTGGGTGAGGGGGTCCTTTCGGGCGTAGCAACAAGAAAGGTGCGGTGACCCTGGTGGTAGAAGTACTGCACGGTGGCAACGCTTGAGGGGCCTTGAGGGTCCTTGTGGGTTTTTTGCCACCTTGTCCCCGAATAGTCTCTCTTCTTTCTTTCCCTCTTCTGAGGAATGTTAGGGACTAACATTTCTCTGAGAAATGGCCGTTGCTTTTTTCCTTCATTGTCATTATTATTTGATTCTGGCAGCTTTCTATCCGGGTTCTTAGTGACGCGCAGGGGTTGCTGGGATAGCACTTTCTCGCGTCTCTTCACCCATTCCCAAACCTTTCTTCCATCTCCATCCTTACCTCCACCCCTGTACCTTTCTCCTGCCCCCCACCGCCGCCTCGGCAACAAAGCTCATTGTTTCTACCCACTTTACGCCTGCGCGTCGCCACGCGCAACCCCTACTCGCTGCGCGTGCGCGCTCTTGCCTGAGGCTGTAGAGGGGGAGTGAGAGGCAGAAGGGATTGGACAGGCTGGCGGACTGGCTAGTGTCCTGAAGGCGCACATTGCGATCATCGTTTCACTTAAATCTTTAAGAGCTTATTTCTTACGTTTCTTCATCATCTTTACTTTTTACTTTTAGTTGTATCGCACGTTCCACATAGCCATAATCTTTTTCAGGGGTACTGGGAATCACCTTACTCCTAGTGTACTTTGTGCTAAATAAACTTTGTTGCCTTTCAGGTCTCTTGCGACTCGTAGGGACCCTATGCACAACAGCTCTAAACCCTGTTGTATGTATCTTGAGCCAGTTTCATATCCCTGTTACAGTAGTCATTGAAGCAGTCCAGGGTTTTCTTCTCCTGCGCTGTCCCAAGACTGGTCCATCCTACAACAGGCCCAAAGTATGTTAGAGCGTCAAAATCCTTGCTTCCTGGGAGCTCTGGTGGCCTAGTGGTAAGGAGCTGCAACTACAATCCCAGAGGTGCACGGTTCGAATCCACCAGATGCTCTGCCGGGGAAGGAGGGACAATCTCCTCCTGTACCATTCAGATCTGATTTGAC
>NW_006399845.1:12361477-12378344 GCF_000299155.1 Elephantulus edwardii | reverse complement strand
GCTAGGATAAACCCGTTTGTTCTCTTGGCGGTCCATTTTCAGTACCCTTCTCCAGCACCACAGCTTAAAGGCATCGATTTTTTGGTCATCCTTAGTCATTACGAACCATCAAATTAAAGTCTTTGATGCTCTACTCTTTCTGTGTAATTCAGCTCTAGTCCATTCTACCCAAAAAAAAGCTAGTAATGTTTTGTTTTCAAAGGATTTGTTGCGGTTACCACCAATCGTATTTTCTAGTGACTCGTAAAAGGATTCTTTTCTGCCTCATTTTGCTGTCTTGTTTTCTCTCATTTTTTGATCCTATTTTACAGAAACTCCGAACTTTAGAAAGAATTTGGCTTTCATTTCGCTTTGGAGAAAGGTTTAATAATAGAGTAGGACAGCCGTTGGTGTTGCCTTTCTACAGAAGACAAATTCCCATGTCATGTTTGCTGGCTTATTTTGTACCCTGGTGACACAAATTTCTTTTGAGCAGTTTGTTGATTACATATTAGTTTGTATTTACAGTACATAGCCTTTGACATTTTATTCCTTTTTTTTCTAAATAGGAAAAGGGGGTAAGGATTTTTACTAAGATTTTCTTCTTTGCTGTTTTGTGATTCTGCTCCCTCCTTTTGAAAGTTAAGACATTTGTGGCAAATTAGTCTTTTTGTGTTATTTTTCATTTATGGACTTGGAACAACTAACTTGTAACCATTTCTCAAAAATGAAGATAGTGTCCAAAAATTTTATTCTATTTCTGTTTCTTAACGGATGAGACTGGGGAATGAAGACTTACTGTAATGTTTAAAAACTTGTGAGCTTAGTTTTTGTTTTTTAATTATATGATACTGTTTTTTTATGAATTCAAATACAGTTAAATGACTTCTACCCATATGAGACAGCATGTTTTATAGCTGACTTTTGCTTTAATAAGAACTTTGCATCTTACTCAGTCATCCCTTTATGACTCCAATTTTAATGAAATTGTACATATTTATGAAATATTAACTGTTAGGATAGCAGTTTTTAATTTTTTATTGTGTGTGTGTGTGTACCATCATTTTGGATCTGGTACAGCAGGAGATTGCCCCTCCTTCTCCAGCAGAGTATCTGGTGGATTTAAACCACATACCTTTGGGATTGCAGTGCAGCTTCTTGCCACTAGGCCACCAGAGCTCCCTAGGACTACAGTTTCATGGATATTGTAGGAAATTAAAGCTAGGGCCCTGTCCTTGTCCTTATGATATAATAACCTTTCAGGCTTTTACATCTTGTATTTAGCAGATTATTTTTTTGTTTTCACCACAACCTTTCAGGTAGGCAAATTTCTCTTTTTTAAAAAAATTCTCTGATATTTACATTTTTTTCCTATTAATTGGAAATTGAGAAAATAGAAGCTTGAGAAGTTGTATTTAGTAAGTGCTTATGTAGCATTGTTCTAAGCTTTTACAAATAGGAACTAATTCTTCTACCTTCTCTAAACGTCTTTAGGAGGTAGGTAATTTAGTCAGTGACTATAGCATGTGTAAACTTGGCTTTGTTACAGATACTAAGTATGGCGCATGATAGAGGTTCAGATCTGTTGTTCATAGAGTACTGAGTAATACTTGACTACACTAATAACAGTGTAAAGTAGGAAACGTTAAGTCACTTACCCAGTGTAACACAGTAAATTGGAATTCAGCTAATCCAGATACTCTGTGTGTGATACCTGTGTTTTCATGATAGAAGTAGCATATCTAGAATTTAAACCTACTTCTCAGATTAAAGTCCAAGTAATCATCACTTTCGTGATCTAGACCATCTTATTACACATTATATTGTTTATGATGGATAGTAAAGGTTCAAACCCAGTCGTTCATTCTTTTTATCTTAATATTGTTTATAATAGGAGTGATCAGTAAGGTAGCTACTAAATTCTTAGGATTTTAAACACTTGAACTATAGCTAGTGCCAACTGAAGAACTGTATTTTTAATTGTTTTTAAATTAATTGAAGCCAGTTGTGGTTTTTTTTTTAAGCCATAGCAACTGCAAAGCCTTATTAAAGCCCAAACTGTCCAGATCATGTAAATTTATTGTTCTTGTTAGGTGTAATCATGTTGACTCTATCTCACAGAGTTCAGTGCACAACAGAATGAAACACTGCCTGGTCCTGCTTTAGCCTCGCAATAGCTGCTGTGCTTGAGCCTATTGTTGAAGCTGCTGCGTCAGTCCCTCTCATTGAAGGGCTTCCTGTTTTTCATTGACACTATACCGAACATGATGTTCTTGGTGCAAACATCATACTTTGTGCAGGTTTATAGGATTCATATTGTCTCTTCTTTTTATCCTTAGTTTTGATAATGAGATTTCTGATTTTTTTTTCTCAGTTCTGAGTTTCAGTAGTAATAATAGACACTGATCTGTCCATTTGCTGTACAAAGGTAATTCGTGGTTGCTGAACAATGTGGCACTGATGTGTCAAATGGCGATAATGATTACCCATGGTGGACAGTGTTTGGTGGCACTCCCCGATTGAAACAAGCTTGGAAGCAGGAGTAGCATCCACTTCCGAAATAGCTTGCCTCTGGAAACTCTATGGACTTAGAGAAACGATGGACATTGTGTCTTTCGTTCATAAGGTCGCTATGAGTTGTCTACGAATGCATAACACTTAACAATGATAGATAGTACTGAGTAGTTTCTACACTTAACCCCTGATCTTTTTGTTATGTTATAGTTGAGATTAGCATTCTAGCCTTTGATTAGATTTTTTGTGATACTACTTTACATAGGGTTTTCTCGGCACCAGTAGCCGGGAAATTAAAAGACCTATTGCAATAGGAAAGTCTGCTGTTAGGGACCTCTTCAAAGTACTGAAAAGCAATGGTGTCTCTCTGGAAACTAAGGAGCGTCTGATACAGGCCATGGTCTTTGCTATCACTTGTGTTGGACAGTGACTAAGGAGGATAGAAGGAGAACTGATGCCTTTGAGCTGTGGTGCTGGAGAAGAGTATTGAGGGTACCATGGACTGCTAGGAAAACAAACAGATTCATCCTGGAAAGTGTTAAACCAGGTGGCTCCCTGGAGGCAAGGATTCTGAGGCTCTGTCTAGTCTAAGATACTTTGGACATGTTGTAAGGAGGGACTGGTCCTTAGAGAGGGACATGATGCTTGGGAGGGTGGAGGGTCAGCTAAGGAGGGGAAGGCTCTCTATGAGGTGGATTGATTCACTGACTGGGGTAATCGGCATGGGTGTATCAGAGATAGTGCAATTGGCAGAGGACAGAGCAGAGTTTAGGACTGTTGTACATAGGGTCGCTGTGAGTTCACAAGCGACTCAACAGCACATAACAATTTCACTCTTACCATTACACTGGAAACTGACCATTGGGTTTTTAGACCAGTAAATCATAGGAGATTGCCCATCTTTCTCCATTGGAGCAGCTGCATGCCTTTGGGTTGGTAGTGCAGCTGTGCCACTGAGCCACCAAAATTCCCTTCTTAACAGGTGTAAGACCAGTAATTTTTATCTTATACTTTCCTTTAACAACTGTTATTTATTCTAAATGTTTAGAAAAACACCAAGATAACATGTTTCTTTCATTGTTCCTTTATTACCCATTTCACAGATGAAAAAAAAACCACCCTTATTGCCATTTAGTCAGTTAACATTTACTCAAATGCCATTTAGTCAAAAGGGTAGACTTGGGGGGAGGGGGTGGGCAGGGAGCAAAGTGCAACAATGAATGACTAGAAACCCTAAGTTTCTGTAAACTTTCATTAAAATTAATAATTTTTTTTAAAAGAGTAGACTAGAACTGCCCCACATTATTTCAAAGGTTGTAATAATTACTCTTTGTGGAAGCAGAGTGTCACATATTGTAGTGCAGCCATGAATTTGAACATCCACCCATTCATTTAGCACCTGCATGCTTAACCACTGATCTTAACAGTTTAAATAACTTCTCCATGATGACTCTTCTGGAAGGATAGACTATTTCCACAGACTGTGCATTTCATCATTACTTTATATTGTCAAATATTTCGTAAAAGTCAATAAATATGACTCACTGACTTGTTAAAACTTCATCTCAAATTTACGACTATGCTTTATTTTAGAGATAAAAATGTACTTTTAAAAACTTAAGTTTTTATGAAGAATTAGAATATGTCATAATAATCTCTTAACAAATACGGAAACATTCTAGGTTGCTCTGTGTCGCCTACAACTCGACAGAATTTAACAACAATAAATACTCAAAATGCAAAGGAAAAACCAGTTCAGGTAGCCTAAGAAACTAGATACTTTCTAAAGATCAGTCTACAGCCAAAGACATCTCAACATCAAGAAAACAAAAATCCTCACCACTGTGCTGATATGCACCGTCGTGATAGATGGGAGAAAAGATTCAAATTGCTTATTATTTCACCTTACTTGGATCCATAGTCAACACACTTGGTACCAGCAGTCAGAATTTTTGATGCTTTTTGAGTTGTTATATTGGAGAAGAGTACTGAATATCTGATGGAGAGCCAAAAGAACAAATAGCTATGTCCTTGGAGAAATTGTAGCTAGAGAACTCCTTCTAGTACTGGTGAAAGGATGGTGAAGCTTCATCTAAAATAATGTGGGCATGTTGTTTGGAGGGACTGTTCCTTGGAGAGGGGCATTAGGTGTGGAAGGGTGGAGGGTCAGCAAAGGAGAGGATGACCCTCATCAAGTTTGATTGATACAGTGACTGCAGCAGTGGGTTTTAGTTGTCAGAGATGATGAAGATGGCACAGGATAAGACAAGATTCAGATCTGTTGTTCCTAGGGTCACTGTGAATTGGCCTCAGTGGCACCTAACAAGAAGAAACTTAAAGATACACAGATATAAGAGAAATAGCCAAACTTCAGAATATAAAGAATAATTCTTTTTTAAAAAAAATTATTTTATTACTTTTGTGCGTGTACTGTCAAATCAGATCTGACTGGTACAGGAGGAGATTGCCCCTTCTTCTCTAGCAGAGCATCTGGTGGATTCGAACCTCTGGGATTGCAGTGCAGCTTCTCGCCACTAGGCCACCAGAGTTCCCTTAGAATAAGTCTTTTTAAACCGATTTTCATAGTCATTCATATACTTTCTGTTTTAAAATATTGGTCAGTGCCTTTTATCACTATGTCTCATCAGATTCCCTGGCCTGCCTTCACTCTATCCATCATCCATTCACTAATATCTGCTGCCTTAATATTTTTAACCTCTTCCCCCTAAAAAAACTTTCTTAAAAGCAGAAAAAATATTATTTCAAAAAGAATCAGCTGCTTCTCAAACAATAATAATGGAAGAAGACTATAATGAAAGAAAATATTTGCAGACTCAAAATTACAGATCTTTTAGAAAAGCTTTTGAACATAAATGCATTTTTATGAAATTTTCCTCCTTGTATTGGAGATAATGGGAATAAAAAGAATCTTTGAAGGTAAAGTTAAGTGGTCTAACTACTTTAACTCAGAGGACAGTTGTTTGAATAGAAGGAAATGCTCCATAATTTAAAATTAGGAAAGGAGTACATCAGCATTGTACTCATAAGCAATAGTTACTCTGAGGGAGTAATTGGATTATATAGAGAAGAATGAATCAGTGAAATTGGAAGAAGATTGATTACCTGTGATATTCAGACAATATTCATCCTTCCTGAAGAGGACTTGAAATGCTGATGATAGGATGAAAAGCTTCTATATGGATTACACCTCAATAATAATGGTCCACTTGTATAATTCTCTGGTTCACAAGCATGATGATTGGGAATGCATACTTCTGTATGACATGTGCCACCTTTTAAACCTTGTTATGACATAGGCACGGTACCCGTCTGACAAGGGGGGGAAGGGGGCAGAAATGGTCCATTTGTAAGGATACTTGTTTTCCTGATCTTAAAACTGTCTTTTTGTGACTGATTTATGCCACTAAGCATAATTTCCCCTACAGTCATCCATGTTAATTCAGTATCTCTGGAATTTTTTATTAGTTTTTAATGTGATACATAATAGGAATCCTAGAATACTTAATTGTGCTCGTGCGAAACCTATTCTTGGGCCAGGAAGCAGTAGTCAGAATAGAGCAGGGAAGCACTGCATGGTTCAGGATCAGGAAAGGTGTGCATCAAGGATAGATACTGTCTCCATACCTTTTCAGTCAATATGCAGAACAGATCATTTGGGAGGCTGGATTTTATGAGGAGAAATGTTGCATCAGGATTGGAAGAAGACTCATCAACAAACTGTGTTATGCATATGACACAACTCTGCTTGCTGAAACTCAGGAGGACATAAAATGTATGTTGCAGAAAGTCAAGGGCTGTAAATTTTAATATGGATTGAAACTCAACATCAAGAAGATAAAGATTCTTACCACTGGGCCCAATTGTTAGTTTCATGATAGACGCAGAAGAGATTGAAATTGTTAACAAATTCAGCTTGCTTTGATTCACAGTCAGTACTCTTGGCAACGGCAATCAGGAAATCAAAAGATTAATTGCATTTGGAAAATTGCTGTCAGGGACCTCTCTAGAGTACTGAAGAGCAACGATGTAAGTCTGGAGACTTTAAGTGCACCTGATACAGGCAATAATTTTCACAGTTATTTGCCATGTGTGAAAAAGCTGGATAGTGACTAAGAACAATTGAAGAATTGATGCCTGTGTGTTGTGATGCTGAAGAGTGTTGAACAAACAGGTCAGGCCTGGAGAGCGTGAAACCAAGCTGCTCCTTGGAGGTGAAGATTTTGAAGCTCCATCTCACATAGTTTGGACACATGGCCGGGAGGTACCAGCCCTTGGAGAACGTCATGCTTGGAAGGGTGGAGGGACAGCACAGGAGAGGAAGACTCAGGATGAGATTGATTGATTTATTCACTGGATAAGTGGGATTGGTTCTGTCAGAGATGATAAAATTGGCTCAGGATAGCACAGGGTTCAGAGCATAGGGTTGCCATGAGTTGCAGGTGACTTGATGGCACTTAATACCACCACAGTTTCTTTGCCATTTTTCCATAGTTACATACACTTGGGTTGTTTCCAACTCTCCTTTTGTAAATCTGCAACAAACATGGTTGTGTATACGTCAGTTCCTGTCATCACTCTTTTTTCTTTGGATCATACACTTTTGTTTTGGAGTTGCTGGATCAAATGGTATTTCTATTCCTAACTTTCTAAGGAAGCAGTAGTTGTTAGATGCCGTCAAGTCAAGAATGGCAACAGAGCTGAACCCAGGCCTAACCTATGTCAGCCTAACCATCTCTGACACTGTTGAACCCATTACTACAGTCACTGTCAATCCACATGGTTAGGGTCTTCCTGTCTTTCGCCAACTCTCCACCTTCCCAAGCATGATCCCCCTCTGTAATGAAGAGCCTCTTCTAGCAGCATGCCCAAAGTATATGAGATGACGTTTTATAAGGAAGCAGTAGATTGTTAAAGTTGTAGATTATTGTCTGTCATCAGATCGAAAATACTCAGATCTGCCTTAGCTTTGAGTATTGATTGTGCCCATTCTTCTCTGCATTACTTGGCCTCTTGCTGCTTCGTGGATAATTTCTCCTATTTTCTCCTTCATTTATCTAAACTTCAACCAACCTTGTATATTGAGTTTTATTTATATTGTAATTTTAAATACTTGAAAGTTTTATTTGTGTCTTTTCCAAACACTTTTGTGCACTTTTTTATACTTTCTAATGGATCATTTTTTTCACCCTTACAGGTTAGTTATCACTAATTGAACACTGTTCATTATTTGTCTTGGTTCCTAAGTCCTAAATAATTATTTCCTTCCAAGAAGGTTTTCATGTTTTTGCTGGGCATTAAGGAATACTACTCTCTATTGAATTTCCAGACCATTATTACTAGAGGAGATCTTTTCTACTGCAGAGTCAATAGTGGATTTGAACTTAAGATGGTTTTGATACGTTATGCACTGCACCACCAGGGCTCCTCCTGTAAGTTCAGGGTCACCTTCCTTCCATTCAGTTTCTGATTTGAAACGGTTATGAACCTTCCAGATAATGAGAACTTATTCTGCTCATGCATGGGAGGACCAGACAATGTCACATTGTTTCAGAGTCCCTTACCACTTTTTCTCTTGATCTGACAGGACCAGGGCAGTTTTATGGATGGTGGACTATATGTCCACCCCTATGTAGACTTTATATAGCCTTTTGAGGTCCCAGCTTAGCCTTGGGGAGTTGCCTATTAGGTTTCTCACCTTGGTTTCTGCCCCTGCCTTTCTGTGAGGCATCCAAGGAGGCAACCCAAGCCAGTCTAAGCAAAAGTCCTCAGGGGGAAAAGCCACCAGTATTTTCACCATTATAAGACTGATTCATTTTTGCCCTTTAAATTTTTTGTTGGAACTATGGGTTTTCTGTAATGGATCACACTTTAAATGAAATCGAAATTTTTTTTAAGTAGTAAGAATTTTGGTATATTTAATGAGAGATATGCTCCAAAGGGTCTTCTAATACTGAATTTGGTAATAGGAACGCTGTTCCCTCAGATTCATGCAGTTAAACAGAACCTCATCAGATGGCAGCATGCACTAAAAAGTGAATTAGCTTTCCATCAAACTTCAAAGACAGAAAATGTCAATTTCCTATTTAAGCCTACAAGTTTCTTACTCTTGTTGTGAGATACCATCTTGTTAACTACAACGTAGAGGACCCTAAGAACAGATAAGAACATTGCCTCACTGTGCACAATCCTCAGAATGCCGCTATCCTCTTGATATCTTCTACACAAAAGCCTATCATAAAAAAAAAAAAAAAATACAGCCTGTCATCACAGTCACTGATGAGACTGTTTTCTCCCTCACCCTCTACTTTTCCCTGTATGATGTCTCTTTCTGAGGACTGGGGACTCCTGACATCATGCCAAACTTTGTGAGAGGACGTTTCATTATCCTTTCCCTAAGGAGCACCTTGTTTGTACTTCTTTCAAGACAAATGTGTTTGTTTCATGAGCAGTCTATAATATATCCAGTGCTCTTCACCAACTACAACTAAAAAAAACTTGTAAGTTTTCTTTATTTATTTATATACATGTGAAGCAATTGAAAATACCTTGGCTTTGGCCAGGTGTATCTTAGTCTTTAAACTGAAATCCTTGCTCAAGAGTATGATAGCATATTTATTCAGTGCACATGTCTTTTGATTTTCTTTTTAACTGTGGCTTTCATAAATGGTGTTTGTGGATTTAAGTAAAATGAAGTTTTTGACAATTTTGATACTTGTCTATCATGGTACTTCCATTGGCCCATTTGTGAGGAATTTTGCTTTCCTGAGGTTGAGGTGTAATATGAATCACCTGTGAAGACTGTAGTCTTTGATCTTCAGTAAGTCCTTCAGGTAGTTGCACGTTGTACAAGCAGGGTTGTGTCATTTGCATAACACGTGTTGTTGATAAGTCTTCCTTCAATCCTTCAATATGTTTTGTTTTTTAAAAAATGTATTTCTTTTATAGATTTTAATGAAAGTTTTTATAAAGAACTTGGATTTCCATTCATTCATTCATTGTTGCACATTTTCCTCCCTGTCCCCCCTCCCCACCGTTCGCTTTTTCTTTGCAAAAAAAGTTCTTTTATTGTTATACAGTTGTCCTCCCCTCTCCTACTTTACTATGCAACTCTTATTCTGGACTCTTGTCATGACGATAATACCTAATCATATGTTCACTTTATACACTTCTCTCCCTCGTCTGTTTCAATGCCGTGTACATTATTTATCCCCTCTTTTCTTAGTTTCCCCCCGACCCCCATATTAGTCCTTTTCTATAACAGTGGCATTATGCAGTATTTGTCTTTTTGTGACTGCGCTATTTCACTCAGCATAATGTCCTCCATGGTCACCTATTTTGTATAATATTTCATGAGTTCTTTATTTTTCAATGCTGCATAATATTCCATTGTGTGGATAAAACACAGCTGCTCTATCCATTCATTTGTTGATAGGCATTTGGGCTGTTTCCAACTCTTGGCTATTGTGAACAAAGCAGCAGTAAACATGGGCGTGCATATATCTGCTTAGTGGCAGTTCTAATTTCTTTAGGGTGTATTCCCAGTAGTGGAATTGCTGGGTCAGATGGTACTTCAGTTTGCAACTTTTTGTGAAAGCGCCATACTGCCTTACATAATGGTTGCACCATTTTACACTCCCACCAACAGTAAATAACAGTTCCGGTCTCTCCACAACCTCGCCAACATTTGTTGTTTGCTGCTCTGTTAAATTTTGCTATTCTTACTGGGGTGAGATGATATGTCATAGTTGTTTTGATATGCATCTCTCTCAGAGCTAGGGATTTTGAACTTTTCTTCATGTGCTTGTTGTCCATCTGAATGTCTTCCTTGGTGAAGTGTCTGTTTGTATCCTGTGCCCATTTGGCAATTGGGTGGTTGTTGTGGCGTTTGAGTATTCTATAAATTCTAGATATAAGTCCTTTATCAGACATGTCATTACCAAATATTTTTTCCCAGTCTGTGGCTTCCCTTTTTACTATTGGAGAAGTTTTTTTGTTTTGTTTTGTTTTAAATTTTATTTTTTTTTTTTTTTTTTACAAACTCCCTTAGTTTCTGTGTTGCTGGGAATATCTTGATCTCTCATTCATATTTGATGGACAGTTTTCTTGGTTGACAGTAAATTTTATTATTTTTGTGTGCGTGTACCGTCAAATCAGATCTGAGATTGTCCCTCCTTCCCCGGCAGAGCATCTGGTGGATTTGAACCGTTTGCCTCTGGGATTGTAGTTGCAGCTCCTTGCCACTAGGCCACCAGAGCTCCCCTTGGAGAAGTTTTTGGATGTGCAAAGGGATTTGATTCTTAGAAGGTTGCATTGATCTATTTTATCCTCTTCTGGTTGTAGGTTTTTCAGAATGGTAGGAAGGAAGACTGTTCAAGTTGTGGATTAGTGCTTCTAGAGTTCTTCCAGACTTTTTTCTAATGAAGTTTATAGTCATTGGTTTTAGCCCTTGTGTATGATGTGAAATATGGGTCTTGTTTGAGGTGATGATAATAATAATGATGATGGTGATGGAGGACATGGTGACGATGGTGAAGTTTAGGGCAAGATTCAGTTTCGCAGGGTACTGGGAGTCGACTCAATGGCACCAAAATGGGCTGGGTACACAATGACTCTTAACAATGGGTTGGTCTAGTCAGCGAGCATGAGGAAGGCGCAGGACAGGGCGATGTTCAGATCTATTGTTCACAGGGCTGTTCTAATTTGTGGTCAACTTGATGGCACCTTGGGGAGTATTATTAGTTAGAGGATGCATTTTGCAGAGCCCGGACAAAATTAAGCTGATGAGCCTTTATGGTGATGAGCTGGTCCACTGAGAACTCCGAATGTCTTCTGCTTCCAGTCACAGGACTTGGTCTCCATGGAAATATGGTGATCTCCTTGTGGTATCCCTTAAGTATAGACAGGCTTTTCTCTGAGGTTCCACTGGGTGAACGAGAACCTCCAGTGAGTCAGTGAACAACAGAGTGGGTTAACTGTTGAACCAGTCCACAGGTTTTCACCAGAAGCACTGATATTGCAGTGGTTAAAGCATCCAGCTACTAACCCACTAGATCCTCCCGGGAAGAACTATGTGGGAATACAGCTTTGAAACCCGCTGTAGTTCTACTCCATCCTGCACAGTTGTCAAGAATCGTCCCCTTTTGGTTTTCTATCTCCAGTTTTTTGTACACTTCTTCACAATACTTTGCTTTGTCTTTTCCAGTTGCCGTTTGAAATATCCTGTTAAACTCTTTCCAGCATTTTGTCTCTTTGCTTTCATTATTCTGCAGTCGAGTGCAAGTTCTAGAGTGTCTTCTGACATCCTTTTTGGTCTTTTTTTTGTTCTCTATCTTTGTGATAACTTTTTGCTTGATGTCTTCCCATAACTTGTCTGGTCTTCAGTCATAAGCATTCACATGCATCACAGCTATTCTTGAGACTGTTCTTAAATTCAAGTGGAATAAATTAAAGATTGTGTGTTCACTCTTGTTTTATTTTGAACTTGTATATGAGGAATTGATGGGTCTTGTCTTTGGCTTGGTTGTGAATGCTGGTATTTGAACTTTGTCAGCCTTTCTTTCCACAGATGCAGTCTGATCTGCTCATCAGTTGAGATCCATGTGTATAGTTGCCATTTTTGTTTTTTTAATTATTGTGCAAAAAAAAACCCCTTTCATTCTATCTCCAATCTTATTTTGTCACCAAGGCTATGTTTTTCAGTCATAGTCCTTCATTTACAGCTTTTGCATTCTTGTTATGTGTTGTCTAATTGACTCTTAGTGACCCTATGATGTCATCCTGTAACATCTATTCTCAAGATGGTTCTCAAATTCCTATGAATTTATAGCCTATGAATAGTGGCCCTGAACCTTTCCCTATCCTAAGTCTGTCTCATCATCTCTGACACACCTACCCCCATTGCCATAGTCACTGTGTCAGGCCATCTCATCCAGGATCTTACTCTTCTGCACTGACCTGCTACCGTTCCAAGCATGATGTCCTTCTCTAAGGACTGGTTCCTCCTGGCAGCATATCCATAGTATGTGAGACTGAGCTTTAAAATCCTTACTTTCAAGGGGCAACCTGATTTCACCCTCTCCAGGAAAGACCTGTTTGATACTCTTCTCCAGCACCACTCAGAGGCGTTCATTCTTCTTCTGTCATCTTTATTCATTGCCCAAATCTCAGGTGCATAACAAGCAATGCAGAGCAAAAGACCATAACCTGGATCAGGCACACCTTAGTCTCTGGACAAACATTGCTCTTTTGCTCTCCTTTTAGGAGACATCCTTGACTGCAGATTTTCCCAGTGCAACTCGTCTTTTGATTTTCTGACTGCTGGTGCCAAGAGTGTTGACAGTAGATTTGAACAAGATGAAATAGCTAACTAACCACTATTATTTTTTTTTTTACATCTATCATGATACGCTCATCATGTTGTGCTGCTAACCCCAAGGTATAAGGTTTGAATCTACCAGCTGCTCCACAAGAGAAAGATGGGCAGTCTTACCTGGTGTGACTGTCACTGAAAACCCACTAGAGGGTCAGGAATAGGTCTGTTGTGACTCCACAATACTTGCCAAAAGTTTTTTGCATTCTTGTTGTTTTTATGTGCTGTAGGGTCACCTGTGATTCATTGCGACCCTATGTACAACAGCCCTAAACTCTGCTCTGTCCTGTTGCAATCTCATTGTCTCCAACACACCTACCCCCATTACCTCAGTCACAGTATCAGTCCATCTCATCAAAGATCTTCTCCTGCACCATCCGTTTAACCTCCCAAGCATGATGTCCTTCTCCAAGGACTGATTCCACCTTCCAAAGTGTGTCAGACCCAGCTTCAGAATCCATGCTTCCAAGGAGCAGCCTGGCTTCATCCTCTCCAGGGCGAACTTGTTTGTTCTTCTAATAGTCCATGGTATAATCAGTACTCTTCTCCAGAACCACAGCTCAAAATCATCACTTCCCCTTCTATCATCCCTACTCATTGTCCAGCTTTCTGATGCATAGCAAGTAATTGCAAAGACCATGACCTGTATCAGATACACCTTAGTCTCCAGACTGATGATGACACAGTGACAGTGTGATGTGCTCAAATGTATTAGAGATGATAAAGATGACATAGTAGAGAGTTCCAGTAAGTTGTTCACAGGGTTGTTATGAGTTTGCATTCAAGTCACCTATTATTAATACATCTTGAGAACATGTTTGAGTAATTTCAAACTGAAATAGCCTACATTTCTCTATCTTTGCCTTTAGTGACTCGTGTATATATTTGAATAATAGTGAACAAATTTTTCTTGTGTGAATGTGGATGTTATATCACTGACAGCATCATACTTCAGGATAGATCTTGAAATGTTCTTTTTGAGAATGAATACATCATTTGTCTCTTCAGTTTATCATTCCTGGCATAGTAAATTGTACAGTTGTCTCATTCAGAATGGCCAATCACAGTGTACCTCAGCTCACTAATGTCTACAATATTGATCTTTATGTACTCTATTTCATTTTTTAGAATTTTCTGTTTTTCCTGGATTCATGCTTCATAAATTGTACATTCTAGTTATTTATAGATGTTTCTTTTTTTAAAGTCTTAGCATGTCAACATTATTAAGGTAGACTGTTTTAGAGGAGGGAACTGTAGTGGCAATGTCTGTAGGCAATTGCACTGCTAACCCTGATTACTCACTTCTCTGTTGGTTTGAAACTACTGTAGCTCTTTGGAAGAAAGATGATCCATAACTTCCTTTATGATGTAGTCTAGGAAGTCTTCTGGAGGGTCACCTGTGAGTTGATTCTGACTTGACAGTGATGAGCTGCTTTGAGGAGGCAGCTCTTTCCCAGTTGCATTTTGAGTGCCTTCCAACCTGAGGGACTTCTGACACTTAGCCCAACAATATTCTAATGCTATTCATAGGGTTTTCAAGGGCCTGTTATTTCAGATGTAGATGGCCAATCTTGCTTCTTAAGTCTGTCTTGGTTTGTAAGCTACACTGAATGAAAACTGTCCAGCATCACAGCAACACACACACAAGCCACCTCATTATGACAAACGAACAGATGCTCAAGTTTCTTATGTCAAAATAGTGCAAATGATTATCTTAACAGATTTTTTTTTCTCCCAGAGACTAGCAGACTGAGTTCAGTGTGTTGGGCTTAGAGGAAAGCATTCTCTTTTTGTCCGTTTTAGAGGAAATTCCTTGTCCTTCTCAGTGCCTGTGGGTCCTGTATTCCTTACTGATATTCATATTAAGCATGAGTCTTGTCCTAAATCTAGGCAAGTTCGTCAGGCAAGGCCTCTGGGTCCGAAGGACTCATTCTTCTGGTTCTTTTTTAGTTACACTGAGGCCTCCCAGTCTGTGCTTCCTTCTCTCCTTTTATGTGTTTTGAGACAAAAGGTGGTTCAGTATCCTCAAGGGTACTCCATCATTGCATAAGAACAGTGTGTCTGTTATATCCCTTTCTAACACCCTTAAAACTAATTGGCTGATCATAAAAGATCAGTCACATCATGGGGAATGATTATACCATTACCTGATTGCTTCTGATGAACATCAAGAAATTGGGATGTACAACACATTACTATGCAGTGGTGAGAATCATGGCTTCGTTAAACTGATACATATTTTGGAGGATAAAATTAATCATGGCGAGGGAGTTCCTTTTTTTTTTTTCCCCCCACTGCAGCACTTTATTCTTACACGAGGTGGTGTTGCTGGGGCCTAATGCTCGCACATGACAGTAGAAAAACCAAAATTTGTCATCTCTATAGAGTTGAGAATTGTGTACAAAAACCTTACATAAATTAAGAGGATGAATACAATTTACAGGTTTCAATGCAAACCGTCTTCCAACTCAAGGCAAGTAACACCCACTGCGATCCAGCGGGAAACGGCTAAGAAAGGAAATGGGGTCCTAAGGCTCAGATTTTTCCAACCCCGTGAGGTGAGGCCAGCGGTCAAGACCACCGCTCCCAGCCTGCAGCCTCTGGGGGTCCTGGAGCCGTCAGCTCTGCCATGAATACCCTGCAGGCCACGAGGTCGGGGAGACGGGTGCTCACCCCAACGGCCTTCTCCACGCCGTGTCGTCCCGCACCGCAGCCATGAGTGGCCGGGTCACACGAGCTAAGGGTTGAAATCAAAGATATGTACAGGGTATTAAACATAGACCAAGGGAACAGGCAACGTAATACAAGGTCAGATCAGCAACAAGGTCTAGCTCCGGTGCTGGTTTCGAGATACAGGCTTCAAGGACAATTCTTTTCAAAGGCTTCTTCCAGTTTCAGAGGCTAACATGAGGTGTGCGGGGCAGCCGCACTCGGAGGAGCTCATGCAGGCGGGCACCTGCCGGCAGTCCGTTTAGAAGCATTTGTGGTGGACAATGGAGGGGCCCGACTTGTCATACTCTTGTTTGCTGATCCACATCTGCTGGAAGGTGGACAGCGAGGCCAGGATGGAGCCGCCAATCCACACGGAGTACTTGCATTCGGAGGGTGCGATGATCTTGATCTTCATGGTGCTGGGAGCCAGCGCCGTGATCTCCTGCATCCTGTCAGCGATGCCTGGGGTACATGGTGGTCCCGCCTGACAGCACGGTGTTGGCGTAGAGGTCCTTCCTGATGTCCACGTCACACTTCATGATGGAGTTGAAGGTGTTCTCGTGGATGCCACACGACTCCACCCCCAGTTAGGACGGCTGGAAGAGCGCCTCTGGACACCGGAAGCGCTCGTTGCCGATGGTGATGACCTGGCCGTCGGGCAGCTCGTAGCTCTTCTCCAGCGAGGAGGAGGAGGCGGCGGTGGCCCTCTCCTGCTTGAAGTCCAGCGCCACGTAGCACAGCTTCTCCTTGATGTCACGCACGATCTCACGCTCGACAGTGGTAGTGAAGCTGTAGCCTCGCTCGGTGAGGATCTTCATGAGGTCAGGTCGCGGCCGGCCAGATCCAGACACAGGAGTGGGGCAGCGCGTAGCCCTCGCAGATGGGGACCGTGTGGGTGATGCCGTCGCCAGAGTCCATGATGATGCCTGTGGTGCGGCCCGAGGTGTACAGCGACAGCACGGCCTGGATGGCCACGTACATGGCGGGCGTGTTGAAGGTCTCGAACATGATCTGGGTCATCTTCTCGCGGTTGGCCTTGGGGTTCAGGGGCGCCTCGGTCAGCAGCACCGGGTGCTCCTCAGGGGCCACACGCAGCTCGTTGTAGAAGGTGTGGTGCCAAATCTTATCCATGTTGTCCCAGTTGGTGACGATGCCGCACTCGATCGGGTACTTGAGCCTCGTCACCCACGTACCAGTTCTTCTGGCCTATGCCCACCATCACGCCTGGTGGCGGAGGCGGCCCACGATGGACGGGAAGACCACGGGGGTTGG
>NW_006399845.1:12318621-12360707 GCF_000299155.1 Elephantulus edwardii | reverse complement strand
ATATTCCCAGTAATGGGATTGCTGGGTCAAATGGTATCTCTGTTTGCAATTTTTTGAGAAAGTGCCACACCGCCTTCCACAGTGGTTGCACCAAGGGAGTTCTTTTTAAAAAGAAAGCAACACGTTGTAGTTTGAGTTAAAAGTCTGGTCCAGATTTTCTACCATTTCAGTTTAGTTGATTTCTGAGTTGTATTGATCCCCTGTGCATATCAGAATGCTTTTTCTAGTGAGTTTTTAGAGGCTGATATTTTGGAAGTAGATCCACCAGACCTTTCTTCCCAAATACTTCTGAATGGGCTCAAAACCTAGTGTTTAAGTTAGCACCTGAGCACATTAACCATTTTCATATCCAGGTCAATTCTCTCCAAATAATTTTACCCACCAATCTTGGGAAAATTCCTCAGTTCATGTAGTTTTTCAGGATTTAAAACAAGAACTGAATAAATAGGCACTCTCTATTCTTGCTAAAAGGCATAACATAAGAATGTTAATCCTAATCTCAGAGTTACATGGTTCAAATCCACTAGATGCTCTGCTGGAGGAGAAGCAATCTCCTGTACCAGTCAGATCTGATTTGACAATACACACACACAAAAATAATAAAATAAATTAATCCTGCTTAAATAATAAAATTAAGTGAAATACCATTCAAGTTTTTCTCAGTGGGAAATTTTCTCTAGACCAAGACAAAATTAGTATACCCATAAAGAATAAATGTGTGAGATTTTCTACCTGAAGATTCAAAAGACTTGAAGGAGCTTTGTGCTACTACATATTAAAATAAAAGATTTTAACCAAAACTGATACTCTGGAACATTAGAGGACAAAAAATTGTAATGTCTCCTGTACCTTATCACGTGGTTACTGTAAAACAATTACACAAAGCTAAAACAACTGTCGTAATTGATGAATCTAAGTGAAAGGGACAGATTATTATTGCAACTTTAAGCTTAACATTCTTCAAAAGAAAAACTTTGAGGAAAATCAGTTATATATTAGGTTAGAAGTGATTTAACTATAGAATGTTATGTGTCATCGAGTCATTTGCAATTCTTAGTGACCCTATGTACAACAAGCACTGAAATCTACTCTGTCCTTTGTCAACTTCTACCCTCATTTACCCCAGTCGCAGTATCAGTCCATCTTATCATTGGTCTCCCTCTCTTTCTCTGTCCCTCCACTCTTCCAAGAATGAGGTCCCTCTCCATGGGCTGAACCCTCCTTGCAACATGCCCACAGTATGTCAAATGAAGCCTCAGCATCCTTGCCTGGCTTCACCCTCTCTAGGATAAACCTGCTTGTTCTCCTGGCAGTCCATGGTATATTCACAACTCTTCTCCAGCACTACAGCTCAAAGGCATCAATTTTCTTTCTATCATCCCTACTCATTGCCCAGCTCTCTGACGCACAGCAAGCAATTATGAAGACTATATAAGAATCTTATTAAAAAGGTGATTATTTAAATAATGATGGGATAGTGTCATGTGGAAAAAATAAAAATACATTGAGTTCAGAGATAAGATTACATTAATTAAAATTGTTAAAGTAATTTTAGGGATTGCATTTCAAAACAAAATCTGAATTTTTCGGTGGAAAACCAATTTGTAAAATTTGTAAATTTTCACCCAAAATGTATGTGAATTGTTGAATGGAAAAACTAATCTGCTCTGAATAAAACCTTAACCCAATCACAGTAAGAAATTTTAAAAATATTAAAGAATATTAAGAGAAATAAATACAGGCTTAGAGTAGAAAAGGACTTTAAGCATATGCCTAAAATTGTTTGTGGGGGAGAAGAAATTGTATAGGAAAAGTAGTGAGATTTCAGCATATTACAAAAACAAATTGTGACCCAACAGAGTGTGGAAATTATCGAACAATATCATTGATATCACATGCAAGCAAGATTCTGCCGAAAATTATCCAAAAACGTTTGGAACAATAAGTCAGCAGAGAACTGCCAGATGTGCAGGCTGGATTTAGAAGAGGTTGTGGTACTAGGGATATTATAGCTAATGTTAGATGGATCTTGGCAGAAAGCAGAGAATACCAGAAGAATGTCTACCTGTGCTTCATTGACTATGCAAAGGCTTTTTAACTGTGTGGATCACAACAAGCTATGGCTGACTCTAAGAAGAATGGGTATCTCAGAACATTTGATTGTGCTAATGCTAAATGTATGCTTGTAGCAAGAGGCAGTCGTCAGAACAGAGCAGGGAGACACTGGATGGTTCAAAATCAAGAAAGGGGTCTGTCAGGGATATATTTTGTCTCCATACCTTTTCAGTCTGTATGCAGAACAGATCATCCAAGACGCTGAGCTGTATGAGGAGGAACGTGGCATCAGGATTGGTGGAAGAATCGTCAACAACCTACGTTATGCAGATGACACAACCCTGCTTGCTGAAACTGAGGAGGACCTGAAGCACTTGCTGCAGAAGGTCAGGGACTGCAGCCTTCAATATGGATTGAAGCTCAATATCAAGAAAACAAAGATTCTCACCACTGGGCCAATTGGAAGCATCAGTATGGATGGGGAAGAGATTGAAATAGTTAACAGTTTTAGTTTGCTTGGCTCCACAGTCATCATTCTTGGTAACAGCAGCCAGGAAATCAGGAGACGAATTGCATTGGGAAAGTCAGCTGTGAGGGACCTCTCAGGAGTACTGAAGTGCAAAGACGTCAGTCTGGAGACTAAGGTGAGCCTGATCCAGGCTATAGTCTTTGCAGTTACGTGTTATGCATCAGAAAGTTGGACAGTGAATAGGGATGATAGAGAATTGATGCCTTTGAACTGTGGTGCTGGAGAAGAGTGTTGTATATACCATGGACTGCTAGGAGAACAAACAGGTTTGTCCCGGAGAGGGTGAAGCCATAATGTTCCCTGGAGTCGAGGATTCTGAAGCTTCATCCGACATACTTTGGGTATGTTGCAAGGAGGAACTGTCCTTAGAGAGGGATATCATGTTTGGGAGAGTGGAGGGACGGCACAGGAGAAGAAGCCCTCGATGAGATGGATCGATTCTGTGAGTGGAGTGATGGGAATGAATGTGTTTGAGACAGCGAGGTTGGCACAGGATAGAATGACGTTTAGGGCTCTTGTACATAGGGTTGCTATGAGTCGCAAACGACTCGGTGGCACATAACAACAACAACAGTAACATATTTGAAGATTCAGAGAAATTAATACACTCAAACATTGTAATGGCAATGTAAATTAAACATCATTTTTCTCAGTATTATCTGTATAAACATTTCCCAAATTACAAACAAGTTCTCTTCCTAAAACTGTCTTTAATTTGTACATAAATTAAAGTAGTCACTTTGGGTTTACATCTAACATGGATCAGTCAGAAGTTTCTCTAGTTTACCTTTCTATACATAAACACTAGATAAACGAAAACAGTTTTAACATAATAAAGTGATAATATTTTGATACAAATTAGTTGTCTATTTGTTACTATAAACCATTGAATGTACCTCAGTTTTAACTTAATAGACTTTAACAGGGATTGGTTTGTAACTGCAAGTTGTGCTTTTGGAACTTCGATAGTGCCTGTACATTTTAGTTAATTTCTTAGTGATTACTCTGAGGCTTACATTTAATACTAGATTAATTTCAGTGGTTTACAAAAATTTACCTTCTACATAAACTAGAAGGTAAATTTTTGTAAACCACTGAAATTAATTTATCGTTACTGTATTATGTCAAAACTGTTTTAGTGTACCTTCTACAAAGCAGTAATGCCTTCAATATATATAAATGGCATCTTAACATCAAGAAGACGAAGGTCCGTACTACTGGGCAACATCATAAGCGATAACGAATTGGAACTCTTAAAGATTTCTACTTACTTGGATCTACAATCAACACTCTTGATATAACAGTCAAGGATATAATACTGCTTTGGACAAGTGTGCTGTCAGGGACCTCTCCAAAATATGGAGGAGTGTTAATGTCACTTTAAAGACTAAGGTGCACCAAATTCAGGTTATCTTTTCAGTAACTTGCTATGCATCTGATAGATGGACAGTGAGTAAGGATGACAGAAGAATGGACACTGTTGGAGAAGAGTATTGCATTTATGGACTTCCAAAAGAATGAGCAGGTTTGTCTTGGAAAAGGTGCATTCAGAGTGCTCCTTGGAGTCAAGAAGGTCAAAGCTTTCTCGCTCATACTTTGGACATATTGCTGGGAGAGACTACTCCTCGGAAAAGGGTATCATGCTTGTAAGGATGTAGGATCAGTGAAAGAGAGGAAGACTCCCATCAAGATAGATTGACGTGGTGACTGCAGCAGTGTTCAAATGTATCCGAGATGGTGAAAATGGCACAGGATAGGACAAGATTCAGATCTCTTGTTCATAGGGTCACTATGAGTCGTACTCTACTCAATGGCACCTAACAACAGCAACATACAGCACTGTCCTTTAAGTTGTTATCATAGATCACAACTTTATATAGTGTGAAAATGAATATAGATTTTTAATTTGTTTTATACGTTTTTCTTGTAAATTGTAAAGGTAAAAAAAAGATACAGATCAAAATAGCATCACATTTACCTTTGTAGTTTACTAATACTATTCTTTGTGTGGATTAGTGTTGCTGTCTGATGCCTTTTCAGTTCAGCCTCTAAAGGCCTCCCTTTAGCATTTTTTCATTTCATCTCAGGGTACTCCTTTTAGTATTTCTTCTAATGCAACACTACTGGTATCAGATTCCCTCATCTCTTGGTTTTTGATTGGCCTTCATTTTTTTTTATTTTTTTATTTTTTTTTTTTTTTGGCCTTCATTTTTAAAGAAGAGTTTTGCTTTGTTGACAGTTGGGGTTTTTGTGTTTTCTTTCAACACTGTGTCATCCTATTTACTGCCTTTTAGTCTTTATGGTTTCGGATGAGAACTCTTTTGGGGGGTGCCTTGTACATCTTGATGATTTTAAAATTATTTTCTTTGACAGTTTAATTATCTGTGTGTTGATGTGAATCTTAAGTTTTCCTAGTTGTTGAATTCTTGAATGTGTAGAAATAATGTTTTTCCTCTAATTCAGAAATTTTTGGCCAGTTATTTTGAGGGAGGATTTCCCCCCAAGAAATATTTGTATTTAGAATTAGCCAGCTTGACTTAGTGTAGTAGCTCCCAATTTTATTGGCAATATCCAAAGTATCATAGTTAGGAGCAAGTTGAACATAAGCCTTCCCTCTGTCTAGTCAAGGTATTGACCTTGGCTACATCAGTGTCATAGACATCTTCACAGCTTGTTTGATCGGGTACTTTGTTGGCCTTGGCATCCACAGTGAACACACGTATGTTGTTATCTTCTTCATGGCTGACTCAGTGGTCATGGGAAATGATAATGGCATAGTGGTCAAGCTTGTTTCTCCTTGGGATGCTTTTTTGAGAGGGCAGGGCTTCCTCCTTTGCTTTAAGTGCTATCTTCATAAAATGGGCTCAGCCAATATTTCTTTTACAATTTTGTCTGATCCTTTTTCATTCTAAAACTTGTGTTATGTGTAAATTAATAACCTTTGATGGTGTCTCACTTTTCTTCTATTTTTTTCTCTGCTCCAGACTGGTCTTACTTGACTCACCTCTATTTACTCAGATCTACTCATGAACCCTGTTAAACTTGTATTTCAATTGTACATTTTTATTCTAAAATTTCTATTTTAATTGCTTTATTGTGGGAAAAATACATAATATATAATAATAAAAATATTTTTCAGTTTAACAATGTATGTAATTCTGTGACACTGGTTACATTCATCATGTTATATAAATTATCACCACGAGCATTCTTCAAATTATTCTTTTAGAATTAGCAGAAACTTGATGCTCATTACTCCACCCTTGATAGCTACTTGTTCTTTGTATTTTCCTATTTCATATGTTTTATGTGAGTAGGATTATTATATGTATTCTTTCGTGACTGACTTAGAATAATATTTTCAGGGTTCCTCAATTTTATAGCATATATCTGGACTTTATTTCCCTTTATGGTTTAAAAATTTTCCAGTGTCTCCCCAGTTTGTTCATTGGTTTCGTCTGTTGATAGAAATTTCCATTCTTTGCATAGTTTAGCCAAACTTGTGAATAGTATTAGTGTTCCATTGAACATTTGTTGTCATTATGTGCCATCAAGTCATTTGCGACTTATAGGGATCCTGTATACAACCGCTTTGAACCCTGCTCTATCTTGAGTCAACCTCATTATCTCTGACATACTTATCACCTCAGTCACTGAGTCAGTCTATCTCATCAAGGGTCTTCCCCTCCTGTGCTGTCCCTCCAACCTCCCAAACATAATGTTCCTTTCCAAGGACTGGTCCCTCCTTGCACCATGCCTAAAGTATTTCAGAATCCTTGCCTCAAAAGAACAGCCTGGTTTCACCCTCTCAGGACGAATCTCTTTGTTCTCTTCGCAATCCACAGTTTAGTGAATACTTTTCTCCAGCACCACAACTCAAAGGCATCAATTCTTCTTCTATCATCCTTAGTCTTTGTCCAGCTTTCTGATGCGTAGCAAGTAATTGTGAAGACCATGGTCTGGATTAGGCTCACCTTATTCTCCAGAGTGACATCATTGTTCTTCAGTGTTCTGGCAAGATCCCTGACAGCAGATTTTCCCAGTGTAATTCGTCTTTTTATTTCCTGGCTGCTGGTACCAAGAGTGTTGTAAAGCCAAGCAAGCTGAAGCTGTTAACAATCTCTTTACCACCTGTCTTGATGTTTCCAGTCAGCACAATGGTGAGAGTCTTTGTTTTCTTGATGTTGAGCTTCAATCCATATTGAAGGCTGCAGTCCTTGACTTTCTGCAGCACATGCCTCAGGTCCTCCTCATTTTCAGCAAGCAAGGTTGTGTCATCTGCATAAAGCATATTGTTGATGAGTCTTCTCCAATCCTGATGCCACATTCCTCCCCATAGAGCCCAGCCTCCCGCCTGATACGTTCCGCATAAGATTGAAAAGATAACAGAGATAGGATGCATCCCTAGTGTACACCTCTCCTAATTTTGAACCATGAAGTGTTTTCTTGCTTTCTTCTAATGGCTGCCTCCTGGTCCAAATAGAGGTTTTGCATAAGCACAATCAAGTGTTCTGGGATTCCCATTCCTCTCAAGATTTAGCCACAGTTTGTTGTGACCCACACAGTCTAATACATTTGTGTAGTCAACAAAACAGATTCCTCTGGTATTCTGCTTTCAGCCAAAGTCCATCTAACATTGCCTCTGTAATTTCTGGTGTGCTGCACAGTCTCTCTCTGTTGATGTGCTGTTACAGTCATTTTTTGGATAGTTTTCAGCAAGATTTTTGCTTGCATGTGATATTAATGATTTTGTTTAATAATTTCTATACTCCTTTGAAAATTCTGCACCTGTTTTTGAAATGGGAACAAATAAGGATCTATTCTAGTAAGTTGACCAGGTGGTTGTCCTCTAGATTTCTTGGCACAGCTTGGTGAGCGCCTCCAGGGTAGCGTCTTTTTGTTGAAATACATCAGTTGGTCTGCCATCAGTTTCTGGGGCCTTGTTTTTTGCCAGTTTCTTCAGAGCTGTTTGAACCTTCTCCTTCATCACCACAGGCTCTTGCTCATATGCTGTTTCATGAAATTTTTCTCTGTTAGCCAATTCTTTTTGATACATTGATTCATTAATGTACATTTTTTGGTTTTAAGGGGATTTTTAGTGTACAGGTTTTTGTGTGTGTTTCTGTTTTTATACTCTTGAGTACATATCTCAGAGTGAGATTGTTATGTGCCATCGAGTTGTCTGCAGCTCATATCCAATTCTGTGTACAACAGCACTAAACCCTGCTCTAATCTTATTTCATCTAATCCTGTGCCAATCTTAATTGTCTCTGACAAACCTACACACATTACCCCAGTCACTGAATACATCTCATAGAGGGTCTTCCTCACCTGCACTGTCCCTCCACCCTCCCAAGCATGATGTCCCTCTCCAAGGACTAGTCCCCTCCTTGCAACATGTCCAGAGTATGTCAGACGAAGCTTTAGAATCCTTGCCTCCAAGGAACAGCCTGGTTTAACCCTCTCCAGGTTGAACCTGTTTGTTTTCTTTGCGGTCCATGGTACATTCAGTACTCTTCTCCAGCACCACAGCTCGAAGCTCCTATCATCTCTAGTTGTTGTCCCCCTCTCTGATGCATAGCAAGTGATTGCAAAGACCATGTCCTGTATAAAGCAACCTTAGTCTCCTCCAGACTGACATCATTGCTCTTCAGTACTCTGGAGAGGTCTCTGACAGCAGACTTTCCCAAAGCAATACGTAGGTCATTATTTATTTCCTTTTTGCATTTCTGCTGCTTGTTCTATTCCCTGTATAGTAAGACTTTTACGATTTCCTTTAATTCTTTCTGTAGTTTCTTTCAGCTTTTTTATGCAAATCTAAAATGGTGGATTTAAACTTTTCATTGGATTAAGCCTGAATCCGGACTTCCTTATAGACTATTTCTGTTATATATGTATGCTCCACACCTTATTATTTCTTTATATATTTTGTTAAAAACTAGAGAGTTTAAATATTTTAAAATGCGACAACTGAAAATTCTCTCCTTAAGGGGTTTGGTTGGTCCTTGTTGTTTAATGATAATCATGAACTAACTTTATAACATTTCTATTCTTGTGTGGTTATTTACATTTTTGTTCTTTGTTTAGTGGTCAACTAATTTGATAGAGGGTTCCTTAAATGTCTAAAAATGAAAACACAATCACTGTCTCCCCCCCTTTGTCTCTCTCTCCCTCCCTCTCCTACCTTTCTCTCTCTCTCTCTTTTTCTCCTTATCTCCCTCCCTCCTTCTCTCCAACTCACTCTCTCCTTCCCCATTCCCCTCTAACTTTCCCAGTCTTGGCAGATGAACTCTCTGTGTTAAACCAGATACTTTACATAACATTGTCTTTATATTCTGCTTGCACGAAACCTGGTCTTTTCAGAGCAGGCACCCTACACCAAGCTCTCCCGAATGCCCTCTGGGTGCCCCAGAATATGCTGATTTTCAAAGTTCTTATTATACAAAGCATCTCCTTGCTTTGCCTTTTCTTTCTAGCTTCTCCCTCCCATAAGCTTTTCCTCTGTGGAATTGAGGTGATGGGGAGCTGGTGAAGGTTATGTGGTTACTTTTTTGGGGGTGATGAAAAGGTTTTGGAAATAGATACCAGTGATAATTACACAATTACATGAATATATTGAAACCCACCCAAAAACACTTTAAAATTCATTTTAAACTACATGAATTAGCTCTTTTCTCTTTTAATTGACAAACACCCAACGAATGTAATATAAATAATGCAGGTTCTAGAAAGGCCAAGGAAAGAAAAAAGTTAAAATCCGTTATGTGCTTTACCATATACCTTGATGCTAATATTTGTCAACACAAAGTAGATGATCTTAGCCCTCTGACTTGATGTCAGCAATCTGGTAAGCAATTTCCCCCTCAGCTATTTAAAGTATAAGATTCATTACCCAGGCTCTTAGTTTTTCTTTGTTGAACTTAGCTATGATTTGTTTCCCAAGTACTGATTGGCTTAAAGTAATGTCATTTACCGTCAATAGCCTCTTGTACTGAGATCTATGCCAGAGTTACAGTTTGATGAGGCATGATAATAGGCAAAAGTCTTAACTAATACAGGTACGGGACTATAGGCTAAGCACTGTTTGTTTATATTTTATCTATTGTTTGGCATCAAACAAGGCAGAGGGGGTGATTTCCCAGACTAGAATTTTCTGAGGCAATTTTTTTCATTGTTTACCCAACAATGCTCCACTGGAGAAAGATGAGCATTCTCTTCCCATAACATTTACAGCTTCAGAAAACTTACTGGAGGGTCAGCTGTGGAACATAATAGCAATGTACTTAAGATAGCTGATGTATAAAGCATATCAGAAGTTTCTCTTAATAGTCATAACAGTCTTTGAAATAGGTCATTTTGTGATTTCATGACCATCATTTTCTATACAAGCAGTCCTAGATTGTGAATGTGTTCTATTTCCAAGTCTGTCTTTAAGTTAGAATTCTACGTAAGTTGGAACAGTTAGATCTGGTTCATATCTTTCGTCAGTGGTTGTTTCTCTTTGTAGTATATCATGTACTTTTTGCATAAGCTAGGACATCCTTAACATAATATAGTATGCTCCTTCCATTTGATGCTTCTTGCAAAGTCATTCCTGCTTATTCTTTTGAACTATTTTAAACAATTGCTGCAGAAGATCAGACTACAGCCTTCAATATGGATTACATCTTAACATCAGGAAGACAAAAACCCCTCACCATGGACAAATAAGCAGCAGTCATGATGATGTTATTGTTATGTGCTGACGAGTCACTTGTGACTCATAGCGACCCTATGTACAACAGCCCTAAACTCTGCTCTGTCCTGTGCCAATCTCACTGTCTCCGACACACCCATCCTGGTTACCCCAGTCACTGAATCAATCCACCTCATAGAGGGCCTTCCTCTCCTTGTGCTGTCCCTCCACCCCACTAAGCATGATGTCCCTGTCCAAGGACCAGTCCCTCCTTAAAACATGTCCAAAGTATGTTAGACGAAGGAAGCCTCAGAATCCTTGCCTCCAGGAGCCACCCGGTTTAATCCTTTCCAGGATGAATCTGTTTGTTTTCCTAGCAGTCCCTGGTACCCTCAACACTCTTCTCCAACACCAAAGCTCAAAGGCAACAATTCTCCTTCTGTCGTCCCTAGTCATTGTCCAACTCTCTGATGCATAACAAGTAATTGCAAAGACCATGGCCTGTATCTGATGCACCTTAGTCTCCAGAAAGACACCATCGCTCTTCAGAACTTTGGAAAGGTCCCTAACAGCAGACTTTCCCATGGCAATATGTCTTTTAATTTCCTGGTTACTGGTGCCAAGAGTATTGACTGTGGAGCCAAGCAAACTCAAGCTGTGGACAATCTCAATCTCTTCATCCATCCTGATGCTGCCAATTGGTCCAGTGGTGAGAATCTTTGTCTTCCTGACATTGAGCCTCAATCCATACTGAAGGCTACAGTCGTTGACCCTCTGCAGCAAGCGCTTCAGGTCCTCCTCAGTTTCAGCAAGTAGGGTTGTGTCATCTGCAGAATGCAGATTGTTGATAGATCATCCACCAATCCTGACACCACATTTCTTCTCAGAGAGCCCAGCCTCCCGGATAATCTGTTCTGCATACAGGTTGAAAAGGTATGGAGACAGGACACATCCCTGGCATACGCCTTTCCTAATTTTGAACCATGAAGTGTTTCCTTGCTCTGTTCTGACAACTGCCTCTTGGTCCAAGTATAGGTTTCTCATTAGCACGATCTGGGATTCCCATTCTTCTCAGCGTCAGCTAGTTTGTTATGATCCACACAGTCAAATGCCTTTGCATAGTCAATGAAACACAGATAAACATTCCTCTGCTTTCAGCTAAGATCCATCTGACATTGGCTACAGTGTCCCTAGTACCACCACCTCTTCTAAACCCAGCCTCGACTTCCTGCTATTCTCTGTTGATGTGCTGTTCCAGTCACTTTTGGATAATCTTCAGTAGAATCTTGCTTGCATGTGAAATCAGTGAGATTGTTCTATAGTTTCTACACTCTGTTGGGTCACCCTTCTTTGGGAGGGGAACAAATACAGATCTCTTCCAGTCAGTTGGCCAAGTGGTGGTTCTCCAGATTGCTTGGCACAACTTGGTGAGCACGTTCAGGGCAGCATCTGTTAGCTGAAATATGTCAATTGGTATACCATCTACTCCTGGGGCCTTATTTTTTGCTGTTTCCTTTAAAACAGCCTGAACTACTTCCTTCAGCACCATAGGCTCTTGCTCATATGTTATTTCATGAAATTCTTCTGTGTCTGCCAAGTCCTTTCGATACAGTGACTCAGTATATTCTTTCCATCTTCTTTTAGTACTTACTGGATCATTTAATATTCTGCCTAGAGCATCCTTGGTTATAGCAACTTGAGGTTTGGATTTGTTCTTCAGTTCCTGGAGCTTAAGAAATGCTGAGCGGGTTCAGCCCTTTTGATTTTCTGACTCCAACTTCTTGTACATTTCATTGTAGTATTTTACTTTGTCATCCCGTGCTGCCTTTTTTTTTAATTAACTTTTATTAGTTTTAATGAACATTTACAGAGATTTGGGGTTTTCATTCATTCATTGTTGCACTGTTTTCTCCACCCTCATCCCCAGTTCTTTCTTCTTCCCCCACCCATGTCTGTTTTAATTGTCCAATTGCCACAGTGCTTGTCAAAGCCAGTTCTGATTAATCTCCTTTGTCAGTGTGTCCCTTGCCATTCCCTATCACTCCTCCCTGAGAGAGACTTCACCCTGATTCATAAGGAAAAGGGGATGGCATATTCTCTTAGCTACTTCCTGCTGAAAAGGGACGCTGTGGGTTTCAGTCTTCTCTCACTACTCTAAAGGGCCCCCTTGGCAGTAGGAAACACATAGACTATTATGGAGATTGATTTTGGAATTTAGATGCACTGTTATCAATTGTGCTCCGTGCTGCCTTTTGAAATCTTCTGTTCAGCTCTTTCATGATAGAGAAAAGATTGAAATTATCAATGATGTTATCTTACTTGGTTAACATGGTTAACTATGGATAGTTAACACCTTTAGTACCAGCAGTCAGGAGATCAGGAGATGTATAGCATTGGACAAGTCTGCTGTCAGGGACCTCTCCAAAATTACTGAAGAACGTTGATATCAGTATGAAGACTAAGATGCACCTGATTCAGGCTCTGGTCTTTTCGATCACTTGCTATGCATATGAAAGCTGGATAATGAATAAGGATGGTAAAAGAAGAATTGATGCCTTTGAGCTGTAGTGTTGAAGAACAGTACTGAATATCTATCCCATGGACTACCAAAAGAAGAAACATACCTCTTGGAGAGGGTGCAGCTAGAATGCTCATTGGAGGCAAGGGTGACAAAGCTTCATCTCATATACGTTAAGCATGTTGCTTGGAAAAGGGGAAGGTCAGCAAAAGAGAGGAAGACACAGTGATTGCAGCAATTTGTTCAAGTGTGTCGGAAATTATGGAGATGGTTCAGGAGAGAACAGAGTTTAAATCTCTTGTTTGTTGTTTTTAGGGTCATACCTGACTCAGTGGCACTTAACAACACAGCAGCATTCTCTTCTGATTTTTAATAAAATAGACTGTAGATTATGTGGTTAGCTAGGCATAACTGTTTCTGGATTCGTGTCTTAGGCAGTTGTTGCTTTTTAATTCTAGTTGAATATAAGCATCCTCCAAGTTATGAATAAAATTTGTTACTCTTAAATGTGTCTTTAAGACAAATTTATAGGTAAGTCAAAGCAGGTGCACACAGTTTTTAGCCTTTAGAATAAGTTAGTAAGGAATTGCACTGTTAACCCAAAACTCTAGTGGTTTGAATAGACCAGATGCTCTGCAGGAAAAAGATGGACTAGCTTCTATGCTGATTACAGCTTCCAATAACCCAGTGGAGGATCAGCTATGAGTCAGTTCTGTCTTGATGGAAATGAGCGAGCGGGTGGGTACAAGACTGGAAGCTCTTTTTCATTGACACACAGGCAGCAAGTGAAGTTGATGTGATGAATTTGTTGCCAGTTGTTTTGGAATGAGGGCAAAGTTACATAACATTAAAAGGCAAATATGAATTGTCCATAAGTTGATGTTCATAACCCTAGAATTCACTTTGCTTGATGTCCTGTAATCAGGTATTGATTCCTGTTCATGGTGACTGTGTCAGAATAGTAACTCTACTATGCAGGAATTCTTTTGCTGTTCTTAATTTAAAATCTAAGTAACCTGTTTCTTGTCATTTTTTGGTGCTATGAACTTCTAAAAGATAGCATTTAATGGTGATTCTTTAATGATTCGAAGGACCTTAAGGTTCGAGTTAGGAAAATAGAAATGAAAAGCTTTTATGAATGAAGCTGTCTTTGAACATAGCTTAATGATAGATTCATATACAATTTTGCATCCAGTTGCAGAGCAGAATAAGGCAAATATAAAGTGTAATTTAATTTTTAAGTTTAATTCACTTAAAGATAAGCATGTAAGTGCTAACTTGAGACAAGAATAGAAAAATTGATTACTATTTAGTAATCTTCCTGCTGAAACCCTACCACATAACTCTCAGAATCTGTCTCTGCCACTCTTTCATATATATATACGTAAAACAACTAGAGGTTTCTAGTAATTTTCAGTTGAGGATTTCTTAATGATTAAAAAATTCATCACCGTCTGCGTACTCAAAAACTTCTCCAACAAGGTAAAAAGGGACTGGGAAAAAATATTTGGTAATGACATGTCAGACAAGGGACTAGAATAAAATACTCGAGCACCACAACAAGATAAAGGTAAATAACCCTATTGAAAAATGGACACAGGATAGGAACAGACACTTCATCAAAGAAGACATTCAGATGGCCAACAAGCACATGAAGAAATGTTCTAAGAGAGATGCAAATCAAAACAACTATGAGATACCATCTCACCCCAGTAAGAATAGCAGAATTTAACAGAACAACAAACATCAAATGCTGTCAAGGTTGCGGAGAAACTGGAACCCTTATTCACTGTTGGTGGGAGTATAAAATTGTACAACCACTATGGAAGGCTGTAGGGCCCTTTCTCAAAAAGTTGCAAATAGAAATACCATTTGACCCAGCAATTCCACTACTGGAAATTTACTATAACCAACACCCAAGCAGACATATGCACACCCATGTTTATTGCTGCTTTGTTCACGATAGCGAAGAGTTGGAAACAACCCAAATGCCCATCAACAAACGAATGGATAGAGAAACTTTGGTATATTCGCACAGTGATACTACGCTGCATTGAAAAACAACTTATATAATTCAAAATGGGTGACCCTGGAGGACATTATGCTGAGTGAAATATCTCAGTTACAAAAGGACAAATATTGCAAAGGGCCACTGTTGTAAAACAGGACTGACGTTGGGGTTGAGGGAAGACAGAGAAGGAGGGGGATGAATGATGTATACTGCATTGAAACAGATGAGGGAGAGATCTGTTTAAAAGGGATATATTATTGTCATGACAGGAGTCTAGCTGCACAGTGAAGTGAACTTGGGGGGAGGGATTGCATAACAATGAGTTTTACTTTTCAAGGAGAAGAGTGAAGGGGGCAGGGAGAAAAGTGCAACAATGAATGAATGGAAACCCTAAGTCTGTAAACTTTCATTAAAATTAATAATAAAAAAAATTCACCCATGATGCTGTCATCAGTATTTGAGAAATTATATATATGCACACACACACATATATATATGAATAGAACTTCCGTTCTGTAATTAAGAGTAAATTTGTATTATATCATAGCTGTGAGATTTTTATTGTATGTTTATATGCTCTTAAGAGTAAACTTACAGAATAGATTCAACACACATAGAGCAAGTCTCTTTCCTCTGAACTTTGTCTCAAGGTTTGTGTGTTGAGAGGCAAGATAGGGGAGTGTTCCTTTTAGGAAATTTTCATTTTAGCATTTTAGGAAGCATATAGGTGACTCTTGGTTTATATAAACCCATTTTTACCTATTTCATACTTAATGAATTGGTATAGAATTGTGACGCTTCCTACTTGGAATTTTTAATATGCAATATATTGTTGTTATATGCCATAATGTCAAGTGTAGCAACACTGAATACTGGATCTGAAACTTGCCCTACCATCTCCAGCACACAAGCCTATTGCTACGGTGTCAATCCATCTAGTTGAGATTGTTACACTCTTACTCCACCTTACTCTCCTATTCCACCTTTCCAAGCATAATGCAATATATTAATTAGGTCAAACTATGGTATAGTGAGAAAAATTAAGAAGGGAGTACATCAGGTTGTTTCTCTCTCCATACCTATTCAGTTCTGTATGCCGAGTTAATTTTTCGAGAGGCTGGACTCTATGAAGAAGAATGTGACATCAGGATTGGAGGGAGACTCATCAGTAACCTGCGTTATGAAGATGACACAATATTGCTTGCTGAAAGCATGGAGAATTTGAGACACTTATTGCAGAAGATGAATACAGACTTCAATATAGATTGCATCTCAGTGCCAAGAAAACAAAGATTCTTAGCACTGGACTGACTGATAGGCAACATCATATCATAATAGATGGAGATTAGATTGAAATTGTCAGTAGCTTCATCTTAATTGGATTCACAGAAACCCTTAGTACCAGCAGTAAAGAAAGCACAGTTAGGAGCCTCTCCAAATTACTGAGAAGTAATGATGTTAGTTTGAGGATTAAGGTATGTCTGATTCAGGCCATGATCTTTGCAATCACATGCTGTGCATCTGAGAGCTGCACAGTAAACACAGATGACAGAAGAATTGATACCTTTGAGTTGTGGTGTTGGAGAAGAGGATTTGAACTTCCCATGGATGGCCAAAAGAGAAAATAAGCCTTGGAGAAAGTGTAACCGGAGTGCTCTTTAGAGGCAAAGATGATAAAGCTTTGCCTTGCATACTTGCTATGAGAGGCTTTTCCTTGGAGAGGAATATGGTGCTTGGAAAGGCAGGTTGACAGAGGAGAGGAAGACCCTCAGTCAGGTGGATTGACACAGTAACTGCCACAGTTGATCTGGTAAGTCAAGTGTGAGGATGGCACAGGATAGGACAGGCTTCACATCTATTGTTCATAGGGTACTCAATTTGATGGCACCGAACAACAACTAGTGAGTAAATTGTCAGAAACAAGACTTATTATATTAGGTATTCCTTATTCTTACATGAAAAGATAATAGAATTCTCTGAAATTCAGCAGTGAGGAAATTCTAATAGGGTGAAATGTAGAGGAAAAAAGCAGAATGGATGACAAGCTATGAAGGAGCAATCTGGAGCTATGTTTTGGGACTGAAGACTTAACAGATTATGAAGTTTGTTGGTGTGTACTTTGAACTTCCATATTTAAATCCATGTTTAAAAGTGAATTTCCTTTTTGTAGTCACTTGTTGACCGGCACTTCCTGACCATACATTTGTAATGAACGAAAGTCCAGTTCATTGCCATTGAATCAGAACCGACTCATAGCTGACTCACTGGATTTCTGAGGCTGTAGATTGGATGAGAGCTGCTGGTAGATTTGAACAGTTGGAGAGATGTGTCTGTTAGGTTAGCAGCACAACCTCATATATACTTTATCTTTCACATACTCTTTATTGTGTATATCTAACAACTTAACCATGATTTATGTTGGTAATAGGTGTTTACTTTGAACTGAAAGAATGACTATAAAATAATTATACTGTTACTCTTACAAGGTTAAAAACGACAACTAACACCAATCATGAAAGATCCAAGTCGCAGCAGTACTAGCCCAAGCATCATCAATGAAGATGTTATTATAAATGGTCATTCTCATGAAGATGACAATCCATTTGCAGAGTACATGTGGATGGAAAATGAAGAGGAGTTCAACAGACAAGTTAGTTTTGTGTAAAACATATTCTTTTGTAGCCCATAGTCTTCAAATGTGATTATAGTTTTTCACTAAAATGCTTTTAATCTAGTTACTTATATCTGATTTTATGTACCACTGCTCATTTTATTTTAATCCAGAGATGGTGTGGCTATGAAATTACTACTAGGCTTAAGTGTTTGTTTAAATAATTTGGGGAGTTTGTTTTAAAGTCCCACTCCCAGAAGTTCTGATTCAGAATTACTAGGATAGAGCCTTTAAGATGATTTTAGAAAGCTCATAGATGCTTCGGGTGCACAATTAGGTCTGGGAATCATTTGCCTTAGGTTAATCTGTTACTGTATTGCAATGAAGTAAAAAACAGGAATCAAGACTGATGGCCATAAGTATACTGGAGCACAAAATTTCTGCTGTTTTTCACCTGAAGTTTTTGTTAAAACCACCACCACCATTGAGTCAGAACTGACCCATAGTTAACCCTCTGGCAGGTTTTCAGAGGCATTTAATTGCTTGGGAACGAGATTACCCATCTCCAGTGGAGCAGATGGTAGATTTGAACTGTGTGCTGTAGGTATTGCTGCTCAGCTTCTTACCCCTAGGCCACCAGAGTTCCTGAGGGCTTTAAAATTTAGAGAACTATAATACATTAATGAGCTCTGGTGACCTACAGAGTCAGGGTTTGTCCTGCCAGTACAAAGGCAGGCAGTTTGAAATCACCAGCTGCTCAGCAGGAGAAAAATGGGCAATTTCTTGTGTAATTTACAGCCTTTGAAACACCTTTTGGAGGGTCAATTTTTAATACATTGTGAATCTGCAGCGATGACTAACTGAGTATGTTGATAAATATATTTTACTCCATTTCTAACAACTGACCCCATCTTCTTTAAAGTATCACAGGTAATTCTGATACACATTACTCAGTGACAGCCACTCCTTTGTTACTCCTCTAGTATTCTCTGTGGGGGGAAAAAAGAGTATCTGACTAATACAACAAAACCCTAAACAGATCCTCCCAGGTTTTTAGAGCACAGAAATAGGGGAAAGAATTATAATAGTGTGTGTTTAAATGGCTTAATTCAAGATCATTTTAGTCTGTTCCTAATGATGTCTTACCAAGTTTGCTATAAACTCTCCTTGTCCAGATAGAAGAGGAGTTATGGGAAGAAGAATTTATTGAACGCTGTTTCCAAGAAATGCTGGAAGAAGAGGAAGAACATGAGTGGTTTATTCCAGCTCGAGATCTCCCACAAACTATGGACCAAATCCAGGACCAATTTAATGATCTTGTTATCAGTGATGGCTCTTCTCTGGAAGACCTTGTGGTAAAAAGTTTTATATTTTGTTTTTTGGGAATTTATTTTAATTTTTGTTTGGGTTTTTTCCCTCCAAACATGGCTCATCTTTCCTAGAAGTAGAAAAATAGCCACCATCTGTTTAAGAAGCATTCTTCATCTCTTCCGCTTCCAAAATTGTGCTGCTGCTTATAATGAAAGCAGAAGGCTCCACTGATCTTATTTAAAACATGGAATGACTTCTGGCAGTACACTAGAGCTAGTCTTTAGATCATATTTTGGGCCATTCCTTATATATCTTGAACTAAAAGGCTTCCTAAATTGTCTTAAGGAATTAGTCTAAGAAAAGTACATAAAATATCTTCAAGTAACTTGGCCTATAAAAATGTGATTAATGGTTAAGTCTTGTTCTTTAATCATATTGTAGACATTTAGTGAAGGTTATTAAAATTTTACCAGAAAGTACAATTTCAGAGATCTTTTCCTAACCCATGGGTTCCAGAACATGACTCCTTTGCTAAAGGACTTTATTTTGCTGAAGGTTTTCTTTTAAATCTAATGTTAACCTTCCTGTCCATGTTTTCAGTCTTTAGTTACTTCTAGAAGATGCTTCTCTAGAATTTGTCCTCTAGACTGTAGGGGGTTTTTAAAAATTACTTCTCTTCATTGTGTAGCAATTTTTTTTTCCCAGTTGGCTATATATCATGATTAACTTTGAAACACAGGGGATCAGTCTCCTAGCCATGTTTATTTTTAAAAAGCTCTCCTGATTACAACTGGTCTACCCCAGCCAGGCATTTGGAAACTTTTCTTCTGAAGGGCTGTGTAGAGAACACTGACATTTACACTGTGGTGTAGTGACTGACAGTAGCCCAATGGAGCTCATGTTTTATTTGGGATATGCTTGTTTGTCCCTTACTTAGTCGCTCCATGTATAATCCAAATAGTGAAGCCATTTGCCAAGTATGATATACCACTTTAATCTGGAAACAGTATAAATTCATAATAAAGATTCTGATTCCTTTTACTCAGTCTTTTAAAGATTAATTTGTCTTACCCTATAGCTTCTAAAAACTCACAAATTCAGGAACACTTTTTTATTTAAACCTTACACTTGTAACGTGTGCTGTATTTCCTTATAGGGAAGAGAGACAATCTTCCAGGAAAGTAGTTGTATATAAATTATGAAACTAAAATTATTGCTCCAACATGCTTTAATATGATTGTTTTGTCTTAAAGTATGTGACATGTAGGGATCAGGTTCCATCTAGATGCTGATATACTACATTTCAAGTTTTGAAGTCCATCCTGTTTTCTTCTTTAAAAACTTGCAGTCATAGGCATAGTACAGGAGAATTTCCAGCTATTTTCCCCTGTACTTTTATTTTGGAAAGTGGTGTTTTAGAGACAGTGAATAATGCTGATGCATTATTGACCCATTTCCCCTTATTTTAGCTGATAATAATTTTTAAAATTCCCAGAGAGTGATTTATTCAAGGGTACATAGGAAGTTAGGGGTAGAGCTGGGATTCAGACTTAGATCTTCTGATTTCCCAGTGTAGTTTTCTTTTCCTGTTACATACCATATGCTTCCTGTGGGAATTAGAAGACAGCAATTGAAGAAAAGAGCTCCATATTTGGAGTGAGGATCACAAAGTAGTTAATCCATAAACAATCCATAATCCACTCATTTTAATTAAAATGGCAACACTTGTTTTACACGTAAAGAAAGCCACATAAAAAAATTGCAGTGCCCTTCCCTCCCTCTTTTCCTGCTTTCTCTTTAGAAAGTTTACTATATTTTGATAAACCTACATGGCTTACACCAATTCTTACTTTCCCTGCCATCGATTTTTGGGTTACATCTAACCTTATAGTCTTGAGTGCTTCCTTTTTTTCTTGTATTTTTTTGGAAGGTGTTTTTGCGTGTGGATCTGGGTTGAATGCTTCTGAGTATCTGGAGCCATCTGTTAATGAATTTACTTTTTTATGTACTTATTTTCCAGGTCAAGAGCAATCTGAATCCAAATGCGAAGGAATTTGTTCCTGGGGTGAAGTACTAAAACATTTGAGTAGATGGGGCCCTCTTTTGGTGGATGTAGCACAATTTCCACACTGTGAAGGCAGTATTAGAAGACTTAATTGTAAAAGCTCTCTCGTCACTGTGTTACACTTATGCATTGCCAAAGTTTTGTTAGTCTTGCATGCTTAATAAAAGTGCTGAGACTGTTATTAAGTAAAAAGCTGTCAAACATTTACTGAAAATAGAATTGTCCTCATGGCTTGATGTGAAGACTGCAAGGAAAGAAGCACCAGTCAAGTTGTGACAGAGACCCAAGTTAAAGACTGCTCAATCTTTCTAATCTTTTTTGGGGCTAAACTGCTAAACTAATGTTAACTAGCATTTGTTAATGTCTACACTTTATTTTTTAAAAAAAAAGTTAATCTAAATTACGTCCAAATGTTAAGAAATTTCTCAATTTAGACTTTAGTTTGAATTTGACCCCACTTTCTTAAAAAAAGAAAACAAACTCCTTTTTCTCAGGTGGCAAACTAATTTTAAAAAGTATATTTAAAGCTATATCTTTGGTTACTGAGGTTACATGAAGTAACGAGAACTATTCCTGGCTTTTGTGGTATGTTATCATGTTAGAAATGTTGAATTCTCTTAATATTCTACTTCTGAAGAGATAATGTGATTTGAAAATTGCATTTTCTAAGGATTGTCACTCCTTAGCTATCCACATAGATAGACCTATGTGAAGTCTTAACATTTTACAGACCCGTAATCCAGTTGAACAAAGAAATTGTAACGTGATTTGAGTGGTGCTTTTCCTTGCTTTGTTAACCATCACAATAGTCTGCAGCACAACTTTTCTTTTAACAAAGCTAGAACAGTTTTGGCTTCTTAAACTTCATATTTGAGTAGGTTAAGCTGCCATATGTGTTCAGTGTGAATAGTGTTTAAGTTGAAAATATTGTAAAAAAATTATATTTTTTCAAAAATATTTAAAAAAATAAATAATAGTAGAACTGAACTGTTGACTGTGTTTATTGGATTTTGGGATGTACATTCTCTAGTGGTGGTGGTGTCCCTTTTCATCCATCTCTCAGTGCCTTAGTCCTGCTGGCAGTGTAAGCAGACAGCTGTTTTGTTAGATTCCAGTAATAAATATGCTGCTTTGTAAGTGCCTCACCGCTGCTCAGCCCTCCTTCATCTCCTTAGCTGCCGTGTCAGAGCAGTTTATGTTAAGGAAGTTCTTTTTACTGATCATCATAATGTTAAGCTTGCTTTTATTATTTTACCTCCTTTGTAGTTTCCAACTTTTACAAGCCATGACTGTTATTGAACTGGTTTGCTATTTTGATTACTCTCCTTTGTCCTCCTATCCTGCGACAAGCTTGCTTTTGTTTGTGGTTAATATTTATGTCAACCACTAGCATTTTCTTGGCTCCATACACAGTTCTGCCTCATGGCTTTCCTCAGCTCTTGATAATGTCCTCTGTACCTTATTGAGCTCACAGGATTTTTAATATTTATCATGGAAGCTTGTACAGTCATTGGCTTAGAACAAGGTCACTTCCATAATGCTAGTGGAAGTGAACTCGGGTGGCCTGGGGCTTCCTTGTTTTTTCCTAGCAATAAAAACTCCCTGGGAGGATTCTCAAAAAGATTAAGAAGACCATGTAGTTAATTTGGGCTCACATGCTCAGTAGTGGTCCATATGATAGCCAGCAAGTTAATATATCCAAAACTCACTGCTGTGGAGTTGATTTGGAGTCATAGAAACTTGTGGAATTCCAAGGCAGTAAATCTTAATATGAAGAAACTGCTCATTCTTCTCCAATGGAGCAACTTAATGGGTTTGAGCCACCACCCATTCAGTTAGCGGCCAGACATTTTATACACTATACTGCTGGGACTGCTTAGTTAATGTGGAAGTGGATTTTTTTAAGAAGCTGTGAAACAAAAGTAACTGTCTTTTTTTTTTTTAACTGATACAGCTAAACCGATCTGTCCTTTTTTTTTTTTAATTTTATTATTTTTTGTGCATTATACCGTCAAATCAGATCTGACTGGTACAAGAGAAGATTGTCCCTCCTTCTCCAGCAGAGCATCTGATGGATTCGAACCAGGCACATCTGGGATTGCAGTGTAGCTTCTTGCCACTAGGCCACCAGAGCTCCCTTCGGTCTGTTCTGTTAATAGCTCAGTACCATGAATAGTACAGGGCTGTCAGATGCAGGTGTACAGAGGTTTTTCTCTTTGAGCTAATGCCAAATTGTTGTTGTTAATGTGCCCTAAAATCATCTGCAACCCATAGCAACCCTTGTGTACAGCAGCTCTGAAGTTTGCCCTGTCCTGAGCCAGTCTCCCTCATTTTGACACACCAACCCCCATTTCCCCAGGTACTGTATCAAACCATCTCATCCAGGGTCTTCCTCTCCTGTGCTGTCCCTCCACCCTTGCAAACATGATGTCCTTCTCCAAAGACCGGTCTCTCCTGGAAACTTGCCCAAAGTATGTGAGACAGAGCTTCAAAATCCTATCCTCCAGGGAAAAACTTGGTTTCATCCTCTCCAGTACAGACCTACTTGTTTTCTTGGCAGTCCATGTCATGTTCAGGACTTTTCTCCAGCACTACAACTTGAAGGTGTTAATTCTTCTGTCATCTTTAGTCACTGTCCAGCTCTCTGATGCATAGCAAGTAATTGCCAAGACCATGATCTGGATTCCATATTACTATTATTGTTACCAAGTATCATCTAGTCTGATCTGACTGATAGTTGAACCTCCTAAGACTTTTCAGATACTGTAAATTGCATGGGAGGAGATTGCCTATTATTCTCCTTTGGAGCAGCTAGTGGATTCAAACCATATGCATTTGAATTGGTAATAGAACTATTTACCCACTCCCTCCAATTGATCTTAATACAGTGTAATTGGAGATTATAAACTAGAATTAGAGAAGCACTGTAATTTATAATGAGTTAGCAAGACTCTAGATTGACCAGATTCTGCTCACACACACCGAAGACTCTAGACTTCCTCGATGTGAATGCTGCATTAGGACACAAGTCACTTAACCTTTGTCTCTGATTTCATAAGTATACAGTTGTAATAATGCGTCTAAGGAGTGTTTGAAGATTTAGTATATATCTAGCACTTAAGATTATAGTTGGCACCTAGGAATTTATGTTTAAATGCTTACAATTATCACTAAGAAGGATTATTCTAGGCTAAACTACTTTTTTTGGCACTTTCTCCATCTGAGGGAGCATGCAGCTATCTGAAGCTAATTTGCTATTTTAACTAGAGAGATTTGCATCTGCATTACAGGTTGGAAATGGGAAGTTTCAGAGCATCAGCTATTTGGTTTTGAAGCCCTTTGAGCAAAGATCACACCATTGACCTACTCTGGAATAATTTTAGGATAACCAAAACCATCCTGTCTGAGAGAGTCCTAAAACAAGAGAAGGAGCCTTGGTTAATGAACTCAGCTGCTAACCAGAAGGTCCACATATTAAACCCACTGACCACTTTGCAGAAGAAAGGACCTGGTGATCTCCTGTAATGATTAAGACCTTGGAAAACAAATTCATTTTTTGCAGTAATTACCAATTCCCTCCACTTAACCTGAATGCACTCAGGTGAGACAGGCCCATAGGTATGCCCCCCTTCTCCCTCCAAGTGAATATTGAGTAATTGTGTATTGTCAAAAAAGTGTCCAGTATTAGTTTTTGTTTTGTTTTTAAAAAATTCCCCCCACCCCCCATTCTTATTTAAAGCAAATTCTTATTTAAAAGCAAGGCATGCTTGTTGATGACTCTCTTAACAGACTAATTTGAGTTAATTGAAGCTGCTCCCTGGTTCTACTCTGGAGAGTAATCTGGGACTTCTTAGTGTTTTGTTTTTGTGGTTTTTAAAAAAGTTTTTGCAGGGAGTGTGTGGGGAATTTGTTTTATTTTTGTTTTTTAATACATTAACCCATGGGCAACCCTCGAGGGGAAGAGGATGAATTGATTTCACATTTCACTTATTAGATTTAGTTTAGAAAACATGTTTCCTACCTGGTGCTCTTAGGAAGGAGTATCGTAAACGCATCGTTTAATAACATACTCCTTTTGAAAGTTGCCTTTCTCTCCACCCTCGAGTAGGTCCAGTATTTGATGAAAACTCTTGGAAGTGTTTGGAACCTGTCTTGCCCCCTCTTTTCGAGGCTGCACTATACTTTTGACTGTGACTTTGAAGGAAATGTGTTTTGCCATTTGCTGTTTATTTTTGGATGTTAATGTCTAACTTTTACTGATAAATGAAGAAAAATTTTGCACCTTTTGAAATGCACAAATGAATTGAGCTCATAATTAATTTTTCTCCCCTCAGTCATTAATCTTAAATGCTTAGTTTAGATGTTTAGCTTTATGTAGTGTTTGATGTGTTCCTAGAACACAGCTGAAGTCCTGATGTATGGAGGAAATATGAGGAGTGCTGCTAGCAGACAGATGTATATGGAATGATTCACATCCTCTTGAATTGATGAAGATGGAGGCCTGCTTCGGTTAAGAAGGTGGGGGTGGGGGTGGAAAGAAAATGGGACCAGTTAAGGGAATCCCCTTAACTTTATGAGAAACCCTAGAGCAGCCAGTTGAAGCTCTTTAGTTGAATTAAAAACCATGAAAGGTCTTTTGAAGACTCTTGGTAAGTGTTAATAGGTATTTATCAGTTCATTTTGGTTTCAGTTTCCAATTTTTTTGTTTTTTAAATGTTTGGGTAATCTAAAAAGACCTTCCCAAATTCATAATTCTTGTAGATTCACTAGTGCTGAACCAATATTTTCTCATGTCTCAATTCTTTGTATATGCATTCTTTTCACATTAAACAACAAAAACAAAACACCAAACCCTTTTATTTAAAAAAAGATCTTAAAAAATCCAGATTAATTCTTCCCTGTTCTGTAGGGTTGCTGTTAGCTGGAATTGACTTGATGCCACATAACCACATTTAAACAAGGCAGTTTATATAAGATCTCTCCCATTGTGCCATTATCAGTCTTTTCATATTCTGAAGTGATAACCATTTAGCATACTGGAGTTAAGGTGAGCTGCCCATGACTGAAGTTGCCAGCTTTTGAGCTCCAATTGACCAGATTCTGTCAAAACACACCGAAGGGGTCAGTATTTTATCTTCTCAATTTCTTTGTGATCCATACCAATTGGGAAGTTCTAGTTTCGGTATAAATGATTAAGAAACCCACTCAGAAGGCCTGTGTTCACCTTTTACCCAATCTACCCTCTCCTTGAGGACATTTGATAGGATACAAAAAATGTAAACTGATGATTTGGCTTTTCTATGTCAAATTGATTCTTCAATCCTCTCACAGAAGCCATAAAACAAAATGCATCCTACCTTTCTTGGAAATAATTTTTTTAGACTTTGGTGCACACAGCTCTGCTTTCTGGAGTGTCTTCTGGAACTGGAAGCTCCTTTTTTGACCTTAAAGAAAATCCTTTGAAGACTGGGCAGATGGGAATGAATTTCAGAAAAGCCATCCTTTTTACTATGCCCATCCCGATGGGGAAGTCGTAGCTCTTGAGGCTGGTGGATGTTTCACTGTTGGCATGGGCCCCAGCTTTCCACTGTGTCAGGCCTCGTTCCTCCGGGCTTCCTGGAAGATAGCAGTGAGGGTAACATTCCAGGGCCAGCAACCTTCTCTTTTCCATAGCCTAATGCTGAGATGGACTTCAAGAGTCAGGTACTTTCTAGGCCCAAACTGGTTCAAATCCATCAACTGCTCCATCATGGAAAGAAGATCTGCTTCCATGAAGATTTACAGCCTTGGAAATCCTTTGGGCAGATCTACTCTATAGGGTCTTGACAACAGTGGGTTCGAGTATTTTTTGTATGTTCAGTATTATTTCATATTTGGAAAGTAAACTTGGTTTTTATACTATCACAAAGTGATACCCATTTTCTTATACTCTGAAAATAAAATAAAAATTTTGTTGGTAGTAAGAATACACAGAAGGGGGGTTTTTCCAACTAGAAGAATTTTCCTGTAGAAAGTTGCAAGTCTAGAAAAAGGATAGATTTCCATGTGCCTAGCCCACTGCATGAATTAGTGTCAGCAGATGAGCCATAAAACAGCCCAGATCACAAATCCTATGAGTAGTGCAGACCAAATGTACTGAGGGAGGACTTGGTCTTCCGGGGAGATTACCTGGAGGAAATAAGGTGTGAACTAGATAGGGCAGGATGCAAGCTGTAAGTGAAACATGTGGTGGCTGATCGTAACCCTCACCATTGCTAGCATGCAAAAACCAGTCCAGATTTACTGTCAGACAACTCATTGTCATCAAGTCAGAACCAGTTCATACCTGACCTTCCATTGGGTTTCCAAGGCTATAAATCACATGGGAGTAGAGACTACCTATCTTTCTCCTTCAGAGCTGCTAAGGGATTTGCATGTCCAGGCAGGTGTGGCCTTTGTGTTAGCAGTGCCACCCAGCAGAGCTGCTCTCTAGCAGATGGCTGCATATTCTCTACCTGAGCTAACCTCCTGCCCAGCACTTTCTTTTCCCAGGATCTGGTCAGGCGCCCTCATCTAGGATGCTACCTCAGTGACCTTCCTGAGCAGTTAAAAGTCAGTTTTACTTCCTATTCATTGTTTTAAGATTTCCTCAAACTTAAATATCCATCAGTGTCCAACCAACACATTCCAAGCTCATGAGCACCACTGTCATTTGTGGCACTAAATTGACTACGTCTTTTCAGCTTGGCTTGTGATAGCAAAAGAAAAGGGATATTTTTTTATAATACAGAACCATCCTTTTCATATTTAAACCTTGTAAGCCCTCTAGCAAATTAAAGTTTGCAGAAAGCTGTGCAGTTTCTATTGTGAGGGTTTCGGGTTTTAGCCAGATCAGAGTTTGAATCCAGTTTGTGATTTTAGGCAAGTTAACTTTACTCTGAGCTTGTTTTTTCATCCTTGTACACGGAAGGGCTGTTGAGGATTTTAGCATAAAGCATTCATGATCCCTGGGAGGGATGGTAGCTAATGATTAATCGGAGTACTTAATCCCACTACTCTGAAAAGAATCATCTCAAGTCCACAGGCAACTAGTACCAGGCTGCCTACCTTGATGCCCTCTCTCCCCCCAGAGTCCCTAAGTCATCTCTGCTGCTTTGTAGTCTCAGGTACACAGGATGTGCTGTGGTGCAGCTTCCTTTAAGTGGAGGGCGGGGGATGGGATCCATTGTCAGGTTTCCACCCATCAAAGGGGCAACTATTCCCAGGAATTCCTGCTGCCTAAAATCCCCCAGGGAGCCTAGCCCTTACCTACCTTACCACACACTGGCTCTGCAGAGCCAGCCTTTCTGTTCTGTGCCACTGGCTAAATGACCATGCCGAGCCTGGAGCTTTCTCAAGGTTGGTAAGTGGCTCGACTTGGCAGTTGGGCATCATGCTGCTGTCCCTTATCCTTATCTCACAATCATTTTTCTCTACTGATAATTGTTTTGACTATTCCACCAGAGCTGCCTGGTAGTTTTTGCCCCATTCTTGACCAAGCCTTCCTGATCTTCCAGCACAGCTCTCAGACGAGACAGTGGCGAGATGGGTCAGATGGACTTGGCTAAAATCTTAGATTTGCATTGTCTCAGGTTCCTTCCCTTAACAGGGTTACTCCTCTGTTTTCTTATGTGTGAAAATCTCTGCCTCACAGGATGGGTTTTAAAGATGAAAGATGAAATAAGGTACTTGGCTCCATACTGGCCCCTAATAGATAAAAGGCTATTTTAATATTAGAGAATCCAATAACATTTCATTTTCTCTATTTACTGGGCACATATATGTGAGCCCAGAGGATTCCCAGAAAGGATATTCTTTGCAAAAATACTCAGACATCAAAGGGAAATGTTACAAGTATGACAGCTGACATGTTTGGAGTAGATTCTGGGTGGTGCTTTTGGGTCTGTCCTATATGTAAGTAAATGCACTTAGAGACAGCCCTCAGCCTGGCGGCTATCAAGAAATACTGAAGACAAAAGTTCATCTCAGCAACTGGGGAAAGAGAGTTGGCAATAGGAAGGAATGGACTGTGTAGCTAATTGTTTCCTTTGTCTTTAGACCAGAACTAAGGGGTACCTAGCTGCCATTACTGAACATTTAGAACAAATACTACACAGAAGAATCCTAAGGAAGAAAGGAGCAAATGCATAATAGACTTTAAAATACATGGTTATCCAGGCTTTCCAGAACCATGGACTCTAAATGAATTCCTGAAACTACTGCCCTAAAATAGTCTTTAAACCTTAAACTGAAAATATGAAGTCTTAAAACCAAAGACTAGCATAACAAAGAATGTTGTGACCATTATGTTCTTTTAAGATACATAGGATTATGTTGTCAACAGCCACTTGAAAATTAGATTAAAAACTTTATGAGGTTATGTTAATGGGGGAGGAACAACTCAAGGGAGGCAAGTAACGATGATTGCACCGTTTGAAGGGAGTCAGTGTCACTGACTTGCCTATGTAGATATGAATTAGTGTGTTTTTGCTGTTTAAATTCTCAAGAAATATTTTAAAATTCTTTTTTAGAAAGCATCCAATGTGGTAGGTCTTTCAGGTCGCTTTGTCAAGGTCTGTGAGTCATGTCTGCCTCTCTCCCTCCAGCTAGGGCACCTTCCATAGCCTATCTGTTCCTTCTCACCATGGGAGTTGTCCTGTACCTGGCTACATTTCAAATTCAGTCCAGCCTAGCTCTGCATCCCTCACTCCAGACTGACACATACCTGGCACTGTATTATCCAATATGAAAGCAAGACAGCCACCCACAAACATCTCAGTGGTCAGCAGCACAGTCAGAATCTGGTCCACTTCAGGGATGCCTGTGAAATAGGCCAGGAGTCAGTGGGCATTGTAGCATCACCTTGTGAGCAGAGGAAGCAACGACTCCTGTGCTTCCTTTGAGCGGACACAACCATAGAAAATCCAGCCTTTTTTAAGAGTCAGGGCTGGAAGGGCTCCCTTGCATTGCTGGAGCTGAATCCTAGATTTGTCCACTGCTGGTGGTTGATTTGGGATAAATCACTTAATCTCTCTGAGCCACACTTTTCCACATCTGTAAAATGAGATCATGAAATATCTCTTAGGGAGCTGTTGTGAAACATGGGGTCACAGTGGTGTTCTGGTAATGGATACCTGCTAAATTATCCTTTCAGCTGTCAATTACTCAGAGATCACAGGATTTGTGGCTCCAGCTTTACAGAAGGGAACCCTGTTGGCCATGCTTCTGTGGTTCAAATCCACCTCAAGAGAAAGGTGATCTCCAGTTGACAGCCTTGAAAATGGGGGATTAGTTATTAATAGACTCTGACTCAACAGCAATGAGAGTTGAGAACCATAAATAGAACTTTTCTTCCTTCTCCCTTCTCTCTCCCCCACTGTGTTGTAGATACTTTAAGGGAGGTGGCTGTGTTCAAAGTCACAGGCCCAGCCTTTTATTCCCTTAAACATAGAGACAGGAAGAAGCACCTGTGTTGATGGCACCCGGGTTGGACTCCAAGTAATTGGGCAGTGTGAGCCCAAAGAACATGGAAAAGCCAAGCACGAACAGATTGCGAGAGGAATTCATGTCCACAAACTGCAGGTTGGACAGTCCCACGGCCGTGATCATGCCTAGGAGTAAAGAACCAGTGGAAAGATGGCAGGACCTGCTGCTTTGCCACCTGCACCGCAGCACCCTGCCCCAGTGCCTCAGCCTGGGCCTTACACTCACCAAAGAGAGTGCAGAACATGCCCCCCAAGATGGGGTCAGGAAGTGAAGCGAAAAGGGCCGTGAACTTGCCGATGGTGCCCAGGACCAGCATGATAGCTGCTCCATACTGCACCACACGCCGGCTGCCCACCTGCCAGGAGAGTCAGGGGAGGGTTGATGAGGGGGCGAGGTTGGGGCCTGGTAAGTGGGGCAGGAAAAGGCCCTGCTTTTAAGGACAAGGGGCAAGAAAAATGGGGATCGGCTTAGGGTGGGCCTGCAGAGCATCGGATGAACACAGGGCTTAGTGCTGCTGCGGCACCAGGACCTTAGTGATGCCAAGGACGCCGATGTTGGGGCTGGATGACGTGGACCCATTTCCTGTGCCCAGTAACCCTGCAATAATGCAGCAGATGCCTTCAGTGAAGATGCCTCTGGAAGAAAAAAAGACAAATGAGGGCCTTAGTCCAGCCTCTAATCTTATTATCTGATAAGGAAAGGAAAACTTACTGTAGTGAACAATTTCACAAGGATTTTACACCTTTGATGTGAAAACAGGTAAAATGTTGCTACAGACCAGTCAGTAAATTCAAGTAAGACTATTGCATTCCTGGTACTGTCTCTTAACCGGGACTACAGAATCTTTGATGTGGTGAAATATCAAATTGTTCACTAGAGATTAAGATGTGCATTTGTACCTTGCATACTGGGTAACATTAGACCTGCTCTACCTGGCCCTGGATCTTCCCAGGCCTCTGGCCAGGCTGCCAGCTTTCACAGGGAACGTGGGGGGAAGCAACTGTAATTCTTCCCACTCCGGGCCAAGTCCCAGCACTAGTCCCAGTGTACTTGCATTTACTCCCTTGGGCAAGTCTGAGCTTTAGTTTCCTCAAATGTAAAGCTGAATAATAAAAGTTCCTGTCTCAGTGATGTTGTGTTCTTGTTAGATGCTGTCATGTATGGCTCATCGCAACTCCATGAACAAGATCTTCTATCCTGTGCCATCTTCACAATTTCTGGCACTCGAGCCCATTTTTGCAGTCACTATGTCAGTCCATCTGGTTGAAGGTCTTCCTCTTTTTCGCCATCCCTCCATCTTTCCCAAGCATGATATTCCTCTCCAAGGAACAGCCTCTCCTAGAAACATGCCTGAAGTATGTACAATGACGCTTTGTCATCTTTGCCTACAAGGAGCACTCTGACTGCCCCTTCTCCAAGACATATCTGTTCTTTTGGAAGCCCATGGGATATTCAGCACTCTTCTCCATCACCACAGTTCAAAGGCATCAATAAATCTTCTGGCACCCTTATTCATCATCCAGTTCTCAGATGCATAGCAAGTGACTGAAAAGACCATGGCCTGAATTGAGCATACCTTAGACTCAAGCTAACGTCATTGATAATTTGGAGAGATCCCCAACTGTAGATTTTCCCAGTGCAATGTATCTCCTGATCTCTTAATTGCTGGTACCAAGTGGCCTGATTGTGGAGACACATAAGATAAAATCATTGACAATGTCAGTCTTTTCTCAGTCTATCATGATGTCTATTGGTCCAGTGGTAAAAATTTTTGTTTTCTTGACATTGAGATGCAATCTATATAGAAGGCTGCATTCTTTGTTCTGCAGAAAGTGTCTCAGATCCTCCTCACTTTTTAGCAAGCAAGGTTGTGTCATCTGTATAATGCAGATTATTGATGAGTCTTCCTCTGATCCTAAGGCCACATTCCTTTTCATAGATTCCATCTTCTTGAATAATCAGGATACAGATTGAATAGGTAGGAAGAGAGGATATAACACTGATGCACTCCTCTCTCCATGCAGTGTTCCCTTGCTCTGTTCACACAACAGCCTCTTGGTCTAGATAAAGGTTTTGCAGGAGCACAATTAAGTGTTCTGGGATTACCATTCTTCTCAATATTAGCCGTAATTTGCTGTGATCCACACAAATGCCTTTGCATAGTCAATAAAGCACAAATAGACACCCTGGTATAAGACGTTGTGTACCATTGACATCAGTGGCATTATGGGACATCAACGTGTATTGATATTAGTGGATTGGATACTGGCCATCAAAGGTGAGGTACAGAGAAGGTTGTCAATAACTCAGTTTTCCTTAGACTCCATTATATCTCCTTAGCAACTCTCAGCAATCACAAAGTAGCAAGTATTCTCATAAGGAAAATGAGATCTGAAGGGAGTGATTTTTCCAAGTCTCCACCTCTGGGACTCAACACACATTCGCCTTGTGTATTGGTCAGGCTGCACACGTACCTGTTGATGGCATGTACTGGAGGAGGTGGCGCACCAGCCAGGCGCGCACACGCGTAGTAATCGCCAATGGACTCAATGATGCCCGCCAGTGTGGCACTGAACATGCCCAACACAGCAGCTGCAGTGACCGTGGGCAGCCCCCACTGACCTGAGGCAGAGATCAGAGCCACTGAGAACACACTGGGTATTTGGAGAATTGATCGGGGCAACTGTAGGGGGTTGATGAGATCTCAAGTTGTGGAAGCTGCTCTGGATTCACTCAGGAAGCGGAAGTGAAGTCTGAGTAAAACGGCTTTGTCGGCGCACAGTAGATGTGTCGCTAACGCTACTTAAACTCTCATCAGTCGGACTGGGATCATTAGGGGTCTCAAAATTGGTCTCAGTTACAGTTCTTGGGCCCAGGGGTGGGTTGCTCACAGGGGTAGGGGATTCGAATCCAAGGTGCAATAGCCATAATGTCACCACGGGCATCAGTCCGTGCCTGGAAACCGTAGACTGTGGGGTCTGTAGGCAGCACATCCGTCAGAGTCAAGACGTAGCAGAGCAGCCACACAGTCATGATGGCCAGCACGATCTGAAGGAAGAGGGCAAGCAGTGCACCAAGGGCCCTGCAGTCCTCACCCCAGCCCCCCACCTGGTACCGGGGACCCCACCTCTGCTCTAGTTCTTCCTTCCATGTTACTCCCTCAGCCTGGCTCAAGTCCAGCCCCCACCCCAGTTGCCTCCAGCTCCTCACAGGAAACATCTTGAAGATCTGGATTCGAAAGAGGGTGAAGCCTTTGCCCCAGCGGTAGATAGGCAGCAGGAAGCTGAGGTCACGCAGGTACTGGGAGAAGAGGACGATCAGGAAAATGGAGCTGGGGGCAGAGAGACAAAGAGGTGACTGGCAGACCAGCTGGGCCCAGGAGCCAAAACTAAGGGGGAAGAATGTGAGGAGTGGGGACTGGGACAGGATGGGGTCAGGCCTCGTTCCAGCTCACCAAGCTGAGATGCCCCAGTGGGAGCCAGCTCGGTCTCCAGCAGCTTGGAAGACAGAGAGACCAATGAGGGAAACAGTAGGGGTGACTGTGAGAGGTCCAATGTAGCTGAGCAGGGCCCCAGGCAGTCCCAACAATCCAATTACCACCTCTACCATGCTGGACACTATGATTGCACCCTGGACCTGGGAAGGACAAAAATCATCTTTCAGTCATCATGCAGAGGCCATGATTTGACTAAGGGTGGGATGAAAGCTCCTGTTCCACCTTTTTGCATCCCCCAATTCAACAGTCAATCACTCCCACCTAGTCCCCTTGTCAAGTCCAGACCTGTACTCCAGGTGCAAACCCACCTCTCGTATTCTTGGGTGCCAGATATGAGAGGTGTTCAGAGGCAGACTCCAGTTACCGTAGATCTCCTCTGAAACAGGGATATGTTGTGTGTTTTTCTCTCTCTCTCTCACATACACACACACACACACACACACACACACACACACACGCAGGAGAGGGATAGAGGGAGAGGTGTACCCTGGTTTCTGGATTCAGGACAGTCACCCAGGCCTCCAGGGCCCCAGGCCTCCCCTCTTCAGTACCCTGGGAGTAAGCCCACCTTCTGAGGGGCATTTCCATTTTTCCAGGGCCAGGATGGCTTTGGCTGGAATCAGAAATGCAAAGGCACTGGCCTGGAAGAGTGGCAGCCTGGGAGGAGAGGCACAGGGTAGAGAGGAGAAGCAGATAGAGACAGGACAATCAGATACACAGAGACAGACAGAGGGATAAGGTAGAGGGAAGCCACTGAGGCCCCAGGCAGGGCTGTTCCTTACATTTTTTAGAACCCAAGGAAGAGGACCCAGATCACAGGCTTCCCCCTCCCTCCTCAACACCAGCTCCCTGCACAGAGACCAGGTGCACAGAGGTGACCAACTTGGTTCCTGAATCCAAACCCCAGTCAACTTTCCCTTTATCCTCAAACGGCCTCTTTTTGATCACCAAGCCTAGAACTGTACACAGGGGTACAAGCAAGTGACACTGAGCAGAAGGGCTACTGGGACCACACAGACCCAGGAAGCTGAGTTTAGGCCAACTGCACTGGGAGGTCTGGGGTCCCAAGTACCCAGAGTCCAGCTTAGGGGGCAAGAACCCAGCCGGGGCATAATCCTTTAAACCTACAGACTCCTGACTCCTTAAGAGCAACAGAGTGGCTCTCTCTCAAGGAGACTCCAGCTGCCAGGAAGCAGCTCTTTTTTTTTTCTTCTTGCCCCTCAGTTCTCTGAGAAGACCTCCTCAGGCCACGCTGTGTGGGGAGTGGGGCGGGGCAGCTCACCGGATGCCTAGTGTGGTCTGGATGAGGGTGGTGATGCCCACGCACGTGAAGATGGTGCCAATGAGCTGGCTGACCATCTGCTGGTCACGGCCCACGCACAGCGCCTCCGCCAGGAGGAAGGGCACAGCGATGGTGCCGCTGAAGCAAGTCAGGTAGTGCTGGAGAGCGGGGGCAGCGCGTGAGCGGTTCCCCAACGACCCTAGCCTTCCCCGGTGGCTTACCCAGAACCTGCACACCCCACCAGGGAGTCCCGGGGAGTTAGCATTTATCTGCCGAGGGTCAGTGACCGCCCCACACCTTTCCTGCCGCTTCTGAGCCCCCAACCCCAAGGCCGTCCTCCCCCCACTAACACTCCTGCGGGCACTAAGTAATGCTTCCGGGGATTACGCCTCTGTTGGGCATCTTCCCCACCCAACTGGGCAACAATCACTGTGTTGACCTTAATTTTCTCTTCCTGTTATCCAATATGACCCCATTAGCCAGGGAGGAGGGTGCCACAGTGAAGGGAGGACCCTAAGGAGAAGCCCACCTGGAAGCCCAGCAGGATACACAGGTACCACGGTGGCACATCCTCAATCTTGTACAACATATCAAATTGAGTCTCTGAGGGCAGGAACTTTGGGGGCTCCCTGGTGGCTGCTGAGTCCAAGGACTCATACTATGGCAGCAGAGAGAAATAGTTTGGTATTGAGTAATCGACAGGCAGTGTTCATCCTGCCCCAGGGAGAGCTCAGGGGGCCTTACAGTGAGGCCCTGGAGCTCCACTTCCTCCCCCACCCCAAGTCCCATACAGCTGTCACTCAACCTGGCCACACTTGGCATCCACTTCATGCAGGGATGAGTCCACTGTTCCGACTCCTGGAGTGGTTAGGACCTGGGAGGATGGGTGCCTGAGTCAAGTGGTTTAGGGGACTGACCAAAATAGGGGGCCAAGAGGAGACTGGACAGGTTCTCCTTGGGCTGGGCACAACCTAAGAGTCCCAACTCTATCCCCTGGCATCCTTGGGTTAGCTTTGAAATCCCAACTCTGGCCCTCACCCCAGCCCCTAATTTCCACAAGCGGCCTGGAGTGTTGCTCTCCAACAAGTTCATCAACACTTTCATCTCTGCCTCCCAGAGGGGAGACTTGCACCAGCCTTCCAGAACCCACCCCGGAGCTACCACCCAGCTCCCACTCATCCCCCGGCACCTGTGGCTGGCCCTCAGGGTCCTCCTGGACACTCATCTTTGGGGCAGAGTTGTGAGAAGTTCCTGAGGAGAAGAGGGAACAACATTACAAAGGCCAGAGAGGACTTTACACATCAGACATTGTTCAAAGTAAATCTGTAACCAGAGCCTCAGAGCTGGATTGCGAAAGGGGAACCCAGGTAGAAGTAACGTATTAACTCTGGCCATAGTGGGAAAGGCCACCAAGCCTCTGCCGCATTTGTCTCCTGAGCACTCTCTTCTCTGGGCATGGGACCCGACCTCTTGTTGGGAGAAGGCCCAAGAAGGAAGTGGGTGGGCAGTGAGAAGGCTTGGAAGTTTTCCAAGAACTGGGTGAAGTTGGAGGGAAATGGGCACTTTGAACATCCCACACCCTGTCCAAGGCCCTTCTCCATTTATTAATCATTATCACCATTATCATAATCACTCTCATTGCTGAGTAATAGACATGCACTGTCCTGCTTAACCCTGTGGTGTTGGGTGGTATTATCTTTCCCCAACATGATGCAGATAATAAAATCCTAGAAACACACATTCAGAACCCAATTCAGAACCTATGCTGTAATCACTGCATTGCATGTGATAAAGTTCAATCCTCCCCACGCCCCAACACTGAGGCTTCCTGAGCCGCACAACATATGGGACCCGGTGGATATGGCACCAGCCAGGCTGGCCTGGCCCTCTCTGTCCTCTTTCAGGGCTCAGATTCCCTTCCCCTCCTTGCTGGGACCAGTCACATAATGTGTGGGGCCCAGTGAAAAAAGGCAAACATGGTGTCTCCTGTTAAAAAACTACAAGATATTTTAAGATAACAATAGAGAATTAAATGAAACTGTCAACGCTCTGGGCACAGGTTGAAAGACACAAGGCCAGTCTTATTCCTTGTCTCCTACTGGAAGACCCTGGAGTCTGAGTCTGATGGGGAGATAGAAAGGATCCAGGGTCTCAAGGCTTCTTAGCGGGTGGGGGTTGGGTCCAGAGTCCAGGGTCTACTAGTTGGTCCCTGTGCTACCACACCCTGCCCTGGGGCTCACCTACTTCTTGGTAGCTGTGTCCAAGGCCAGGCCCTGCCTTGGGAGCTCACGGGCAGCACCGCTCTCCAGCTGGGCAGAAACTTCATGGTGAAGCCCTGAGTCCGTGTGCCTGTCCGGCCTCCAGCCCTTTCCTTTGTGGGTCTGCCTTCTCCTCGCCCTTCTTGGAGCCTGCTCTAGGCTCCTAAAGTTGTCCGACCAGTTTGGATTCTTGGAGGTGCTCCTCAGCACTTTCCTCCCCACCCTCAGCAGCCAATGCTCCTCAGGGGGCTGTGGAGACAAAGCCCCGCCCCTCACATACACAGCCTGGTGATAACAATGAGACCCAAATGACAAAACACAAACCCCAATGACAGGCGGAGAAGTTGTACATGGTCCGAGGAACAAGGACACACAATGGGCCCACAACACCCAGACTCTGTGCAAAGAAAGAGTCTCTCAGAATCAATCTAAACAAAACTAAGGTCAAACAGGTCCATGTCACAGACACACAGCTCCACACCCCCTACACTGACAGCTCAGCCAGTTTGTCTAGGGTTCTCTCTGCAGGGAGATCCTGAGGAGGAGGAGTTTCAGGCAGATCCTGGAACAAGTGAGGGAATATGGGGGTTGGGGCTGCAGTGCATGACCCGCGTGCGAGGGCACACACACACACACACACACACACACACACACCCGGGTACATGCAGGTGTACAGGCCTCAGGTATTCCCATTCCTCCTGCAGGGATGTCCCCCTGCGCAATCTGAGTCCTCCTCCCAAGCTTCTGCTAACCAGCCAGGAGCTCACTAACAAATGGGAATTAGCTGCTATTCGCTTACATCCCAGGTCTCCAGTGGGAACAGAGAGATGCTCACAAGTGAAACTGCAAGTTGTAGACCCACTTTACCTCAGGAATCCCGATTCCTCAGGGAAGGGCCCCAGGCCACAAGAGTTACTGCAGAGATCTGTGCTTGGAGCCAGGACACTGTGTCCAGCTGGTTGGAGGAAACCCATGCTGCCCAGATCCAGACAGAGGTCCAACCATGCCACTGGGGTCAAGGGCAGCAGACTCTAGAAAGTGAGTGGTCCCGGTGTCACTCAGAGATCTCAGGCTCAGAGCTTGAGCTGCCACAGCACGTGTGTGCGGCCCACCTCTGTAGTTCCCATTGGTTGGTTTCTTTCTCTCATAATAGAGATCTCAGAGCTGTGGGTTCCACTGAGTATGTGACTCTATCTCTGTGCCTTTGACAGCTTGTCAACCAGCTTACCCCTAGGAAGCTTGTGAGAGCATATACTTGACCTTCTGGTTGACTAGTGGTAAGGAACTGCGCTGCTATCCCAAAGGCACACGGTTAGAGTCCACCAGCTTCTCCGTGCAATTCAATTGCCTCTGAAAACCTGCTCAATGGTCAGCTATGGGCCAGTTCCAACTTGATAGCACACAACAACAGAATGAGGAACATTGAGCTCTGGTGGCCTAGCAGTAAGAATCTGCACTGCAGTCCTGAAGGCACATGGTTCAAATCCACTAGCTGCTCTGGAGGAGAAAGATGTGCAATTTCCTCCCATGTGATTAACTCATTACCTAAAACCCACTGGAGGGTCAGCTATAGGTCAGTTCCAACTCATTAGGGACACAACAGCTCTGCTGGAGAAGGAAAGACAGTCTCCTCCTGTACCAGTTGGATCCACTTTGACGGTACACACACAACAACAACAACAACAACAGGAGGAGGAACATTAGGGAGCTGTGGTGCCTTAGTGGCAAGGAGTTGCACTGTCACTCCAAAAGCAGCTGGTTTAAATCTACCCATTGTTCCAAAGGAGAAAGATGGGAAATCTCCCGTGTGATTTACAGCCTCTAAAAACCCTCTAAAGGGTCAGTTATGAGTCACCTCTGACTCCAAGTCAGTCAACTGACTTTGAGGATGAATGTCATCAAAAGCATCAATGTCTGTCCTCTCAAACCCCCAAGTACCCTTTGCAGAGAGAAACAGTTGGTGTCACTGAGTTTTATTAGAGTCCAGAGAGGAACATCCTGGCTCCCACCCAGGCAAGCCCCAGGCCATGCACAAAGCTGGAGGAGGGCAGACTGGCAGTGCAGAGCAAGGCCTCTCTGCCCCTGGGACCAGCCTTCGAAAGGGCATGGGGACAGTCCAGAGGTGAGCTGTAGCTGCCAAGCCTGATGGTACTGGGAGAGGGGGAGAGGAGTCCAATTAGAGCTCTTCTCTTGGGGCTGGGGTCTCCTCCGAGCAGGGCCCCTGTGGTTCTCCACAGAGCAATGACTCCAGCACCTCTTGGCCTTGTTGGTGAGCTTCATAGATCTGGTCTTCTCCAAATTCTCCCAGGTAGTACAGACATGTCTTGGAGAGCCTACAGGAACCCAGGAGGAGCTCAGACCCTGCTCAGCTTGCAGGGGCCAAGCCAGGCTCTATCCTATGCCTCCTTCTCCCGTTCCCAGCCCCAACCATTGTCACCTGTTGGGCCAAGGGCCCCCTGTGACCATCACACTGATGCTTGGCTTTAGCCCGTTGCCGAGTCCTGGTCCCGTGAGCCGTTTTACCTGGTTCACTTCTTGGACCCCGTAGCTGTTGGCAATGGGGAGGATACAGCATTAATGGGTGTCCAGCCAGGGCAGGGCCTGCCTCCACCTGAAGTGGACACACTCCATAGCCTCAGGAGCATTTGCTGAGCTCCATCCCTGGTGGAAAACCTAGCCCAGAGGGGGAAGCCCTCCACCCAAGGTCACACAGCAAGCCTCTGAGGTCAGGCTCCCTCCATTGTCTTTCCACTCTTTCACCTCCTTCCAGCCCCAGCAGAGCCTGTGTGGAGTGTGTGTGGGTAAGTAGAGAGGGTGGACCTCTACCGTGAGCCTTGGCCCTGGAGGAAGGTGGTAGGTACCCAGTAGACACTCACCCCTGCCAGCTCTGGGTGCAACTTCGGTCTAGGATGTCTGTGTACGCAGACTCACTCAGTTCTCGCCGGCCCCCAGACCCAAGGGTATGAAGCTTAGCCTCGGCCTCTGCCAGATGTTGCCACATCTGGAACAAGGAGGGGCTGGGAGTCAGGCTTTGGAGCTGCACCCAGGGGCGAGGTCTCTGGGGAAGCCGAGGTGGCAAGGGAGCCGTTTGGGCAGGAAGCACCTGCAAGGCAGGCTACACAGCCCCTCCCCGAGTCCCTGTAACCTAGGTTCAGGCCAGCCCAGGCAGGATCCACTCCCAAGAACGGCAGTGGGGTGAGAGCCTCAGGACGAAGGGGAACACTGGGCGCAAGTTCCCCTGTACCCACCCCTGGCACGCCTTCCCTGAAGCTCCTGCCTGTTATAAAACTCACTGCCACTGAGCCCATTAAATTGCATGAGAAGAGATTGCTCATCTTTCTCCTCCAAAGGAGCTGGTGGATTTGAACTGCCAGAGAGGCCCAGCTTTAGTGAGTCATCAGCGAAAATCCCCATGGGCCAGGCCACTGGAGCACTCTCTGCCATCATAAGCACAGGCTGCTTTAAAGCCTGAAAGCAAGGAAGGAGCAGAAGCAGAGTCTGGTCTTCAGTGATGTGTGTCATCGGGCACATGGACATGGAGATGGAGGGATGCTCCAAGTGTGTGTGAGCACTCAGACACATACCCTTCCATGCATACACTCAATGCATGTGCACACATATACCTACATACAAGGAACCCGGTCATGAAGAGAGGGAATCCCTGAGGGTGTCCCTGCAAAGGAAGGGGCCTGAGACAACAAGAAAATTATTTCCTGGGCTCTCAAGACGCCTGGGGTGTCCCAGAATATCTGTTTTCTGATGGGCAGGCAGATGGACAGATGGAAGCATGAGGAAGAATGAGGTAGAGCTGTTAGTTCACAGAAGGAAGGCTGTGTCTGGGGCTTGCTGTGTAGGGGTGGGAATGTAGGGCTTGAAGTTCAGTGGTGGAATTTGAGGTAGGTGGAAGGTTCTGGCTGGAAGAGGGGGCTTGATATGGGCAGCAGAAGTGTTGGGGGGCTTACCTGGTAGGCCACAGCCCTGCAGGCGTCACAACGCAGGTGAGCAGGCATATGAGACGAGTACTTCTCCTCATCATCCAGCTGTGGGGCAGTGGCCGTGAGAGTAGCCCTGTCCCCAAGGCCTCCCGGGATGGTCCAAGCCCCCAGCAGTAACAGTAGCAGCAGCAGTGACAGCCTCATGGTCCGCGGAGCCCACTCAGCAAGCGTGGGCTGTGTTGGGTGCAGGTGTGCTTATCCATGTGTGTGGTGTGGCTGGCACAAATGCCTGGCCGGCCCAATGAGGAACTGACACCTCTCCCTCCCCCCACGGCACAGAATGTGCCACGTGTGTACTTTTTTTGGCGGGACCGCCTGACTTCAGCCATCTCAAATCCATTTTACATACAGGAACAATGAGGCCTGGGCAAGGTCATGTGAAAACTAATTCCTTCTATATCCTGGGATCTGCCTGGATGCCACACTGTGCTGAGCACCTTGTGGGCAGAAGTTACTGTCATCATTCTTCTATACTGAGGACTCTGAAGCTCAGAGAAAAGTGACAAGTTCACAGTCCTGTAGTTAGAGGGGCAGAGACCAAATGGGGGGCCAGGTGTGACTGACCTCATTGTCTGTCAGGCACTAAGAAGCCAGGAAGAATGAGGTGACAGGCATAGCATCAGCCTAGGGCTCCCTCCCTGGGAGGCACCTCAAGGTCATTGAGGAAAGGCATGTGAAGGATACACATATCTTACTCTAAGGGTTCCCTCTACTCAGTCCATCTCCTGGCAGGAGAAAGGAGAGAGAGAGAGAGAGAGAGAGAGAGAGAGAGAGAG
>NW_006399845.1:12284725-12318506 GCF_000299155.1 Elephantulus edwardii | reverse complement strand
AGATGGAGAGGGAGGGAGGGAGGGAGGGAGAGAGAGAGAGATCATGTGGAGACTGAAGATGAGGCATTTCACACTAATTCAGTCATCATGGTTTTATGGCTAGTGTTTTATTGCACACACAGAATGAAGTGAAGGGCACAGAGGTGTCACAAGGCCCTCTGTGCCATTAGGATGAGTGTCTCTAGCCAAGGATAGATGTCTAGGTCATTCTTCCAGTTTAGGGAAGGGAGGGTAGGGTCTCTAAGGAACCCAGATTCCCTGAGGCCTGGAGCTCAGAGGTATAATCTCATCTCTGCCCCTCTGAAATGCATCACATCACAAGCCAGTCAGAAAGCCCAGCCCTTTCAGAACTATTCAGTCCCCAAGCAGACCACTTCCTCCTTGCAGCCTCATACTGAGCTCTCCCCATTGCACTCAAACTCTGACCTGTCAGGGTTTCCTGGGACCTCAGTCCACACCAACTCTGAGCTCTGCCTCTGGGAGAGGGTCCAGGTCCCCCTGTCCTGTTCCACACTGGCCATCCCTTCTGCTGTCAGCTCTAATCCACTTTCCACCACACTTAGAGAGATCAACAGTTCCAAATCCTCCCTACTCCAGTTCTTCCTCAAAACTTATTTCTTCTTGACTCAAGTCATTGATGAGACTAGCTGAAGCCCCTACCCCTGCCTTTGAGAGGAGTCAGCTCAACTTAGAGAGCTTGAAGAAGACAAAGATGGTTAGAGTTCAGCCATCTCAACACCCATCATCCCCAGCCTCTCCTCTAAATTCCAGGCTGACCCTCCATTACCCTTCACTGTAGTACTTCCCTGCTCCACCTCTATCTGCTGCTCTCCTGCAGCATCCTTTCTCAGACCCATCCACTAACCTTCTCCCAAAGCTTCCCAGACCAAGGTGCAGAGCCTCTTCCAAAGAGGAGATAGCAGAGTCCTGTCCCTTCATCACACAGTGCCTGTCAGCGCCCACCTCAGCTGGGCCCACTCTCAGGGAGGGATACATCGCTCACTACCTCTGGGGGCAGCCCCCTCCCCTCCTGCTGCCTTCCCTAGCAGCTCCCTGGGAAATTCCAACATCTCCCAGACCTTTTTGCTTTTACTTATTTGCATAGTTTGATTGGTCAAACGCCCCCACCCCCACCCCGGGAATGCTGGGGAAGGGACAGACCAAGTAGGCAGCTATTCCCGAGCCCTGGCTCCATCAGCCCAGGTCTCCAAGTTCTCTGAGAGTAATTTCAGGTCTGGAGACTGGCTTGGATGGGTCAAGGGTAGAGGTGTTAGAAGGAAAGGAGGGCAGGGGGCTGGATTCCATATTCTCCAAGGTCATCAGGGAGCTCCAACACTATGGGGATCAGGCCTGGGGCCCTCACACGGGGAACAGAGAGTCCTTGCCCTGCTGGGCAGTACCAGCGCTGGAGGGTGGGGTGCATAGGAACACAGGAGGTGCAGGGCTGGGGGTCCCACTCACTGGCAGGTAGTACATCCCGTCTAATGGTCCCACCTCTGAGGCCCAGGGTAACTGGGGGCTACTGAGGGCCGCCGGTAGGCCAGGGGACGACGGTAATGAGAGCCCAGAGATGGGCCCGTAGGCAGGTGGGTAGAGGCTAGACCCCAGGGCCAATGGGGTGTAGACACGCCGTGGCGGCCCTTGGGGTGAGGGTGGTAGCAGCACTTCCACGTACTGCCCGCTTTCAGGGTCAAAGAGCAGGCGCAGTCGAGGCTGCCTAGGGGCCTCCACATAATAACAGCGGCCGCTCTCTGGGTCTACCAAGACCTTCCCCTGATGCGCAGCCCCGGGTGGCCTGCGCACCCCCTGGGAGAGGCCTTCGGGGGGCCGGCCCATGGGGGGCGCTGAGGCAGCGCGGGGCTGGGCAGGGGCTGTCCTGCCCACCGAGGGCTGGGTCTCCTGCGGGAGAGATGGCTGGACGGCCTGTTGGTGGCCTGCAGGGAGGGGCTGTAATTTGGGGGATATCCCCGGGCTGGAAGTGGGCTGTGCCTGCGGGGAGCTGGGGCGGGGTGGCCTGACGGAGTGGGTCTCCTCTGGCTCTCCAGGGCACCGCTGGGGTGAGATGCGAGCACCGCCTGGGGGGCTGGTCCGACCCTCGCCATCCGGCACGTAGCTCTGGGCCTCCTCGAGGCGCTGGTTCTCTCCGCCAAAACCGCGCACGTGGACTCTGGGGTCTCCCTGCGTTCGGCGGCCCAAAGCCAGGGCCCAGGGCAGGCGGATCTCGGAGCGTGCGAAGGGCTTCGCCGTGTTGTTCTCGGCTCTCCGCCGCGGGACTCCGTTGGGCTGCGAGGCGTCCTGGGGGACAGTGTCGAGAATAGAGGGTGGCCCTGAGGGCTCATAGGGGTGCGGCACGATTGGCAGAAAGTCCTTGCGAAAGATGGAAGTGTAGTGAGCCTGGGTTGGGGACCCCAACGCCTCCAGCTCTTGCGTCTTGGATGTGCCGTCCTCCTCCTCTACGCAAGGGTGGGCGGGAGACTCTGGCAGCCCGGAGCCTGAGATTCTTGGGGGGAAGCTTGGCGCATAGGTGGTCTTCACCATCTTGCGCACGTCGCGAGGCCGCGGTATGGCCACACGCGGGCGTCCCGAGGTCGCTTCGCCAGCACCCAAGTCTTCATGGTCCTGGTCGCTCATGAGCAGCCTGTGGGGCAGAGTGGATGAAGCCAACTCTGGCGATGGCTGACTGTCTAGAAGGGCGGTATCCAGAATCTCTGGTGTGGACGAACAGCGTGGCTCTGCCCGCTCTGGGGTCCCGGGTGTAGACGGCAAAGACGGGGCCTGCTCTTCCCGAGCTAATCCATTCAGAGTTTCTGGCGTGTCTGCTGGCAGCGGTAGTTGCACCACCGTAGGAGGCCAGGACTCCTGGGGCGACGGGCTCCTCGGCCTCTCCATGGGGCGATCGGGAGCTTCCCACGGAGACAAGGGCTGAGGCGACGCACTCCTCCTCCTCGCTGAAGCAGCCGGATGCGGAGCCTCCCACAGGGACCGAGCTTCGAGGGATGGGCTGCTTGCCCTGGCAACACCCTGATTCCACCGGGAGAGGTTCAGAGGGGAAGAAGGGCTCCTTCTAATACTGACAGTTTCCTCGACGGCCTGATTCTGATTTTCCTGTGAAGAAGCTTGAGGAAGCGATGGGCTCCGGACCCTCCTGACCGCCCGATCCCAGGGGGACAGGGCTTGGGGAGGCGGTGGGCGAGGACCTCTCAGGGCTCCATTGGGGGCATCCCTGGGTGGGGACGGGCTCCTGGGCTTCACACTCCACCGGCTCTTAGTCTGGGAGGGCGGACTCCGCGCCCTATCTGGCGTCTCCTGTGGAATCTGAGTCTTGAACTCCCGGGGGCACGCCTCCTGGATCTTCTCCTCCGACTGCAGGAAGATGCTGGAGCTGACAGGCCCCAGCGGCTCGGTCCCGGGAGGGGGCTTGTCCCGCCGAATCGCGCGCTCGCGGAGGCTGGGCCATGGCCGTGGGGCTCTGGCGGGAGCGGTACAGTCGTGCACACGTGGTGGCCGAGATTTGTCCTCCTCTGCGATGACTCGGGTGCTGCGGGCAATTTCCCGAGTTGCAGGCTGGGGCCGCTCTGCGCGCCCAGAGGTGGCCCTACTTAGGGCCGGCGGCGCCGCGTTCAGTTTTCTAGCCAACGCCGTTTGCACGAGGCCCGCGGCAGCTTGCAGGCGACTCAGCGACTCGTCCAGAGAACCGGTGCGCAGGAGTAGCGGGGGGCGCTGCGCGCTGGGCGCCCGCGGGGGACTCGGGGCCCGAGGTCGCAGCTCAATCTGACGCTTGGGCACTGTCCTGGGTCTGGCCGGCGCCGCACGCTCCTCCAGCGCCACCTCCACACACTCGAACTGCGCGGACGCCGTGGGGCTTGGCCCGCGGGGTCGCAGCTCCAGATAGGTGGCCCAGCGGGCGCCGCCGTCGGGGACCTGGGGCTGCGGCGAATCTGACGGCGACAGGCTTCGGAAAGGAGGCGCTGTAAGCTGTTGCACCTCGCGATCCGCCACATCCGCGGGGCTGAACAGGGACCCGGCGCTGAAGATGACTTCCATCTCCCCCGACGGCAGCGTGCGCAGCTGGGGCTGGGGTGGCCGCGGGCCCGGGCCCCCCGGGAAACCCGAGACCAGCCTGAACTGCTGGCGGCTATTCTGGGCGCTGACGGACAGGCGAGGCTGCGCGCCCGCCCCCGGCGCAGGGGCCACTCTGGGCCAACTCGCTCGGCCCTCCACGTCCGGCGCAATGTCCGGGAGCTCCGGCGAGCCCGGCGCCGTGTGGTAGGAGCCTGACGAACCTGAGGAGTCCTGGCGCCGCGCAGGGGCCGCGGGTAGGGGCGCTGGGAGCGCCCGCAGGGCCGGGGGCGCGAGCGCGGTCAGCATGGTGGCGCGGGACCCGCTGCACTGCCGCCCGCGCGCTCGCCTCCGCCGCCGCCCGCACTATCCTCGCCCCGCCCGCGGATGCCGCGGGGTCACCGCGCCTTAAAGCGGCCGCGTCCGCCCCTAACAGCCGGGATGGGTCTGGAGAGGCCTGTTCTTTCCCCGCCCCAATGAACCAGTTCTTCTCGCAGGCCTTTTGGCTGAGGGGCAGGTATGGGGAAAGCTGACACCTAATTTGGAGCCAGAAGCTAGAGCCCAAGCCCACTCCACAGGTGAGGAAACTGAGGCTGAGGCAGCGACCTGACGCTCTATTGTGTACCTATCAACAATTTCTTGGAGAGGGACATCATCCTTGGAAAAGCGGAGGGATGACGGAAGAGAAGACAGGGTGACTGCAGCAATGGGCTCAAGCGCGTCAGAGATGAGGAGGATGGTAAAGGAGAGCGGTCAGATGTGTTGATCACAGTCACTACGAGTAATACTTGACTTGATGACACCTAACAACAAAAACCACCAAGGACTGTCAGCCACAGGTTTTCACCATCAGCCCTTAAGGAACTTCTCATTACTGCAGGAATGCCCTTCAGGCCCTCTCATTTGCCTAACCCAGCTCAGAAGGGAGCACACACCATCTTCCTTGCACAGACATTCCCCTAACGGATGACTGAAGGAAGTAAGTAGCCGGAGGCTTGTAGGGACTACAGAGTGTGCTGGACACATCAGGAAAATGGACACATTGCCCCCACCTGACCCTCCAAGAGGCTTTCAAAGGCCTCACACAGGAGGAGACTGTTCTTTGTCCTGTAGAGCAGCTGGTGGATTCAAATCATGCACATTTGGGTGGGCAGTGCAGCTCCTTGCCACTAGTACATCAGAGCTTTTTTACAGGGTGCCCAGGCATAAGCTTTCTTGGAGACACCTTGTCCTATTTTGTAAAGCCCTTCTGAGGCAGGACAAGCCCCCATCCTGTCTCCTTCCCCTGCCCGCACATGTCCCTAAACTCCAGCCCCTCAGTGGCAATCACTAGGATTGGTAACACCCATGGTATCATCCTGCTCACCCTCCATGGACCTCCAGACCATATAGAATCCTTAGCAATGCTTATTATAAATTTTAATATGCAATACTTGTGCACTGCTTAAATTTGGAGTGTTAATACTAACAAAATTGCTTTATAAAACCTCTATTGAATCAATTATCAGTGGCCAGAAGCTTTTGTGATTTTTCTTTTATGTACTACTTCATTCTCAAAAATGAATGCAATTTCTGTAGAAACAATGCACAAATTGTATTTTGGCATCACCTTAACAGTGTCACTTGATGCAGCCTGCACCCCAACAGTGGTACCACTAAAGCCCCTAAGACTTCAAAACATTTGGAGGCAAGTGCAGGTAGGGAAGCAGCTACCACCCACTGTTGTCCTATGACAATGGACACCTTTGTCCTTAAATGTCTGGCTTCAAGGTCCTGCTATGACTCAGGCCCCAGCTAGTCGGGAGCCAGCCAGCTCCTCCTGCACACTCACCCTCACAGTGAGCCAGAAGCGCCCGGCCTTGACAAATCTGACTCACTCTCTTGGATGTGGGCCTCTTGCCTGAGTGTGTATCCCCATCATCACCTAGGACACGCTCAGTGATGGCCTCTATGAAGTTTAACCATGTCCATCACATTCAGCCTTGTCTGGGCAACCTGAGCAAGGCACGGTCTTTTCCCAGACTCAGTCTCCCACCTCAGAAATAGTCACAGCATCATCTTTTTCTCTGCTTTCCATCTGTGGAGACCTGTAACCGTCTATTTGAGGAGTTGTCAGAAGGTGCAAATGCAACACAAGAGCAGACATTCTTTCTAAGTGATGCAAACAGATGTCTAATTGTGCTCTTGTGACACACAGCATTTGAAGTCACTGGCCATGATTTTCATCCTCTCCCCCCCACCCCCCACACAAACGCGCACATGCTTGCAGCCCTGCTGCCCTATAGCTAAGTCGGGAGCACTATAAGAGTTATAATTACCATGGAGTAGGGTGGAGTGTAACTAGGGTAACCAGAGCTGTTTAGAGGAGGAGGGATTAAATACAAAGAGCAAGAAGGGACAGTGCCTACTAGGCAAAAGTCAGCTCCTCCCTAGGCTACAACCCCCTAGCTCCATGAGCCTGGGAGTGGTCCAGCAGGCGGTGGGCTAAGGCCTGCCCTTATCCAGTCTTTAGTAACTTGATCCTCACTCAGGCAACCAGGCCCCAGAAGACAGGGAGGAAGAGGTATGCCTGTGGCCTCTTCTCTAGAAACTGGGTCACTGGCCAGGCCTGGGGAAGAGGTACCCACAGGAATGGCAAAGGTAGGTTTCTGGGTCCCAAGAGCAGAGAAGGCAGAGGCCGGGTGCTACAGCCAGAGAACAAGACGACGACGACCATTTTATTTTTCCCTGAGGGGCAAGCTCCGGGCCTGCCTGGTCCCTGAGGACTTCCTATGCTTCTGGTCCAGCACCCGGGCCATGTAGTTCTCCTGCTGCTTCTGGATCCGGAAGTCAGACATTTGATTCCTGCAATGGAGTTGGCTGGAGGTGGACTGGGGGTGGCTCAGAGTAGGGCCCAAAAAGGTCTGGCTCCTCTCTTCCAACACAACCCCAGCTTGGCCCAACCCCTCACCTGAGGATCTGTTTCTGTTGGCTGATAACTTGCTGCAACTCCTTAATCTCATTCTCTTTGCCATTAAGAATATCTTCTTGCTTTATAATATGAGACTCAATTTCTGTGGGGGAAAGAGGAAGGGAAGAGAGCCCATCCCACAGGCTCTATTCTGAGACATTGCCTCCGGGTCTTTTTGGCTCCTTCCAGTGGGGGAACTTTGTCCACAAGCAGTTGCTAACACCTTGTTGTATACCATCTATTTGGAACTGACCCATAGCTGACCCTTTAGTGGGTTTTCAGGGGCAGTTAATCACATGGGAGGACACTGCACATCCTTCTCTCACACAGCAGCAGGCGGATTCGAACTGCATGCATTTGGGACTGCAGCGCAGGCTCTTACTCCTAGGCCTCCAGAGCTGTGAATCAGTTTATTAGAGTCTCAAGGGTGAAGAATAATGTCTGAATAGAGTTGACTCCACAACTCTAATGTGGATCAAGTGAACATCAGGAGGGCTGGTTTTAGAATGAGGTGGGCAGCGTGCCCAAAAGGCAGAAAGAAATGGTTCCTGCCCTCAACTCTGCCAGTTTTTGATGACCCCACTTCTTTGGTGAGAGCTTCCTAGTCTAAAATGAAAATCCCCTTATGATCTTTTTTCCCAGCTTAATTTTTCTCCTGAAGAATTAAATATCTGTGTATTTTACTCATTTTCTTTCCTATTAGGAGGTAAGTTCCTATAACAACTCAAATCATTGCTACCAAGCTGGAACCCACTCAGAGCTGACCCTCCAGTGGGTTTTAAGGGGCTGTAAATTACTGGGGAGGAGAATGCCCATCTTTCTCCCACGGGGGTGCTGGTAGATTCGAACCACCAAAGGCATGGCCTTTGGGTTTATTCGCAGCACAACTCCCTGTGGACTATGCCGTCAGAATGCCCTAAGCTCGTAAGACTTCTGTTTTACTCACTGAAGACCCTAAGGCTGAAAACAGTGTCTGGCACATCACAAGAGCAGAATAAATGTATTTGTCGAATAGGTGGATTTTCCCCTGGTGACTTAAAGCATAAAACATCACTTGGTTTAGTATTTTAGTTCAACCAGACCTGGGCTAGGACTCTGGAGGTGGTGGGAAAAGAGGGGTATCTGCCCTCAAGAAAGCAGCTCCTGAAATGACTAATGAGCTAAAATGCAGAAACTGGCCAGAGAGCAGGACAAGCTCGTTTTCACTAAAGTTAATATTGATGAGTCAATATTGCCACGTTGGGCACGCTGCCTTTTTCACTTTTAAGATGGGGAAGGAGGACCCAGTGAGATAGTGTTGGCAGGGCCTGCTCCCAACGTAAAACTTTGTTTGATGCACAGATGCTTTCTGTGTCCTGGGCCAAAATCCATGGAACTTTAAGGATATGGAGGTATTTTATTTATATAACCTGACCTCATAGAACCCTGGACATACCCTGCTTCTCACAGGAAGAAAATCCCACTATCTTTGAAAAGCTGGACAAGGATAACTAACTAGGCCACAAACTCTAAAAATGCAGAAATACTGGTAAACTGTGACATTATGGCACAGAATCAAGATGGCAGGGTGAACGGGCAGGAGGAGGGCATGAGCTCACTGGGTCATGGGCCTAAGGTTAGAGATCAATCTAGATTAAATGTTGTGGGAGTCTTCTGGGGAAAAACAATCAGACGTTTGTATGAGTCTTTTAAAATAAAAACCTGCAGCACGCAGATGAAAGAATGGTTAGAAAAATCCCTTTCAGAAGGAAAAAGGACTAGGAAAAGTAATAATCAAGTCTAAACTACACAAAAAGAGGAGACAGGCCAGATGAGGCTCCGGGTGCCATACTGTGCAGGGGAGCACTGGCCTCATCAGTGTGGTGGTCCGGACACTGTGGGAGGGGCTGCCAGACCAGAGTCAGGAGCCACACACACTCCTTCCACAGACTTGGGGCGATCTTGCAGGAAGATAATGCCTGAGAGGGAAGATGTTTCTGGCTCCCCCAAGAAAAACTTTTAAGTTCCTCTTAGGGAAGTGCTGCATACCCAGGAAAAAGGGAAAGAATAAATGAAGGGACAAGCAGACTCCGCTTGTTGGGCTCAAGGGAGACCCTGGTGGGAACGCTTGGTATGGCACTCTAAGCCCTGGCAGCCTGGCTGGCTGGGTGACACTATTGGCTGGCATCTTCCCCGTGAGAGAGCAGACTGGGCTGCTTGGTGGTGGTCCTCCCACCCCTTTTGAGCCTGAGCTCTGGTCTCTGGCCTCCTTGAGATCTATTGCAGCTAAAGAGGTGGTTGTTTTAGATGGAATCAATCTATCGTTCTTACACTAGATAATAGGGGTTTATCACTTTGGGAAAATGAAAAGTGCTTGAGATCCAGAGATGCTATGTGGCTGATTCCTCTGAAAGTGCCTGAGGATTCTTGAAACCAGCTCAGTCCACAGCGGCCACAGGCATCAGTGTAAAGCTAGGTGGAAACTCTTGGCCCACCAGTAACCAGCAGTGGTAGATCGACTGCAAGTCACAGAGACCCCATGAGTTTCAGGGTGGAACGTGTCCTTTGAGGTACGATCACCAGGCCTTTCTTTCCTTCCTGGCAGGATCTGAACCATATCCATTCAGTCAGTAGTTGGGCAAGTAACCATCTGTGTCACCCTGAGATATACTGTTTGGCCCGCAGGATTCTTTAAATTTTAAATCAGCTGCCTGCACTAAAAAAATCATTATAATGGGTTCATTAAAACTTGGTTTCCAGTTTCTTTATAAAGAGCTGGCCAAACTAGGCCGCTTGCCCCTCTTGAGAGGCAGCATGGAACTGCATGTCACTACAGTTCCCATGCCTCCCTTTTGGGTCCTCAACCTTGAGGCCAAGGACCAACTCCCATGCAGAACTATGCCTGCCCTGTTATTTCTCTTGTAATGTTACGAGTCATGAGCAAATTACACTATACCTAATACCCATCAAAAGTGGGAAAACAAAAGGTGGACTAAGAAGGTTGTAGGTTTCAAGAAAAATGGGAGCAAGCCCATTCCTTTATGGCCATGATGAATACTGTACGCTGACTGCTCCCCTCATTTCCGTGGCCTGCCTGGTCCCTGAAGGCTTTTTCGAAGGTGTGGCCCGCTTGGACTCGCCTGAATTCTCATTCGGCTACAGAAGTTGGGGTGAAACCCTACCCTGCACCAGGGCACTTGGTTGTTAGGGAAGAACCCATGTATGTGTGCGTGAGGGGGAGCTCGGGCCTCCCGCCTACCATTGCATTTCGTGATGAGCTGGTCCTTCTTGCTGGATTCTTGCAGGACTTTGCTCTTGACATTGGAGAGCCTGGGTGGGAAAAGACAGATGGGAAGGTAGACAGGCTGCTAAGGAAATGGGATCCTCCGTTCTACACCCTTTTGACCAAAGCCCACTCACGCTTTTTCAAAGGCCAGCTTCTCTTTCTCCAGCTGTTTGGACAGCACCTCTATTTCTCCAAGGGCAAACTGCAACTTTTCCTCTTCCTTGGCCAGGAGAACTTTGGTTTTGGCATGAGCAGCTTTTTCTTCCTACAGGGGCAGTAACAGTGACTTTATTATCCCAAGTCACCTTGGGTCTCAGGCTTTCCTACCAGCCACGCTTCTTAGAAAGGCACACAGAAGCCAGGGCCAGTGAGGAAGATTCTGGCCTCACTACCATAGCTGGATGCTCTCCAAGGCCCAAACTCAATGACTCTCCCCAACTATAGGGCACCCGGCAAATGAGGAGAGTTGGAGAAGAGACTCTTACTTACCACCAGCTGCTCCTCTACTGCCTGGAACTCTTCTTTACTGACAAAATTTTCATCCTGGAGAACCATCTGTAACAGAGCCTGGCTCAGAGAGGGCCTGGGGCTGAGCTGGGAAGGCTGGGGGTTGGGCTAAGAAGGTGTGAGGGGTAGAATGAGGGGTTCAGGTCCGTTAGGGATCATGACCAAGGATGGATAATGGTAAGATACCCAGGGCACCAGGCATAAAACTGAGGTTCTGGAAAGGGATAATTCAGTTCCACCAGATTCACGGCACCTCAGTTCTGGATTCTACATCAAGGAGGAGAACACCTGTAACTAGGCACTGCTAGGATAATTTGTGTTGTGATGAGGAAGCATAAGGGGCTGTGGCACCCAGAGAAGAATGCTGACTCAGCCCGAGGAAGGTTAGAAATGCTGCCAGAGTAGGTGGTATCAGAGCTGAAACATGACTGATCAGGAAATGTACACCAGAAGAAAAGAGGTGGAGAAGGGTCAGAACCCCTGGAAATACAAGCACTAATGCCAGTCAGCCAGAGAAAAGAGTGGGGAAACAAAGTAATTCAATACTTAGAGATGCAAACATTTTGCTGAATCGAGACATTAGGGTAGCAGAGCATGTCTCTTCTCCCTCACTCCCATATTCACTTTCTTAGAAGGAATTCCTTCCCCCTGCCCCCAATTTACAACCATTAGACTGAGAAATGTATGGGACAAAAGTCTTATTTCTGAGATGAAGCTACATCCCAACTTTCTCACCAGATAAACCATGAATTCCAACTAGCCATGATTTCACCAAGCCTGCCCAAATAATCTGTGGCTCCAATGTTTGCATACATGAAAGGAGATCGACTGAGAAGTCAAAAGCCAAGGGCATGTTAGGAATTGAATTGTGTGTCCCCGCAAAATCCATGCTGTAACACGTGGATACATCAAAGGACAGCAGGACTGATGGGAACAAGGGCTTCCTTCCAAAATTGGCAGCAAAGCGGCCTTGCTCTAGAGCTAGTACCCTTAATTTGTACTTTTCGCCTTTTAAACTGTAAGAGAATAAATTTCTTTTAAAGACATCCACTTACGGTATCTATTATAAAACCATGTGGTAACTAAACCAGGGGCTTAAAGAAATTCAACAACTCTCAATGTCACCAAATCTGAATCAACTCATAGTTGAGCCTCTGGTGGGTTTTCAGAAGCTGTAAATCGCAGGGGAAGAGACCGTCATACTCTCACAGAGCAGCTGGTGGATTTGCACACCTACTTTTGGGCTGGCAGTACAAATTAGGGTTTAAAAGCCCATTGCTGTGAAATTCAGTCTTTTAAGCGGGGAGAAGTCCTCTTTTATCTCTGATAGCAGCTTGTGGATTTGAACTGTTGACCTTTCTGTAAGCAGTCCAACAACACATAACGCACCACGCCACCAATGATCCTACAACTTAAAAGCTCTTGTTTTGTGCTTACTGAGCTTAGCATGGCACTTCTAAAGACACCGGGTCCATAGCAGAAGGAACCTAATTTTCTGTCTGTACACAAATATATTGAAAAATGAGTGGAAATCCTCATATAAAACTGGGGTTCAGTGGACAAGGGACAGGATCCGGAACAACCAGAGGCTACGAGAGTAGAGATGCTAGGTTTCGGTCAAAACTCCCTGGGAAAAGAGTGAAGACGACCACCCCTTATGACCCTACCCCCCAAAAATGCCTGGCTTCCTCTGGCCCCGCCTCCCCTGATGACGACAGTAGAAATCCGGGCTCGCCACGCCCCTTGGTGTGGCTAATCGGGCCCTGCCCCGCCATGAGGCGACCAACGGGCGGCGTACCACGTTCCGCAGCTGGTGGATCAGTTCCTCCTGAGATTCAATCACGTCTCGCAGTTGATCAAAGGCGAGACACACGGACCCTGTCCCCCCCTGCGACCACCCGTCGGGCGTCGCCATATTTTGCCCCCGCCAGCCCGTTGGAAATGGCTGCTTCTGGGGGGCCTCGCTGCTGTGTCCTACCAATCAGAATGAGACGCAACAGAGCACCCTGGCAACCGGGGCGGGCACTTCGTTTGTTAGCTAGGCTGGGGCCCACCTCTTAAAGGAGCCGCCTGGGCGCGGTGGTGTGAGGTGGGGGAACCCTCAACCTTAGAAATGTCTGGTTAAATGGAGTCTGCACGTCCACTGTAACTTGTGTTTCGTACGCTGCTGAGGAGCAAGCAAAACCTGGTAATACTGACATTGGCCCTCAGCTTTCTCTTAGGGCTTATAAAACTGCAAGTCCCTGAAGCACCCAGCCTCCTGCCTCCTTCTACACGTAATTCGAAATTTCCTCACAGTATGAAATTCTAGCTTCAGGTAATCTGTCTTCCTCAACATAATTGGTTCTGAGGAGCCCTAAGCAATGAGAGGAAACTCAAAAGATAGAAAAAGATAATAACTTGATACCAGACTCTGCGCAGTCACACTAGAGCCATATTGGATAATGTCAGGGCTCTGAGGAGGCTCTAAAAAACCTAAAGGGATTGTTGTTAGTTGCCAATGAGTTGATTCCGACTCACTGTTGTTGTTAAGTGCTATTGAGTGCAGTATGACTCACAGCGACCCTCTATGAACAAAAGGTCTGAACCCTGTTCTATCTTGCGCCATCCTCACACTTTCTGCCCATTGTACCAGTCACTGTGTCAATCCACCTGGTTGAGAGTCTTCCTCTCACGACCCTCCACCCTTCCCAGCATCATGTCCTTCAAGGAATAGCTCCTCTTAGCAACATGCGCAAAGTATGTGAGGCATCTTTGCCTCCAAAGAGCACTCGGGCTACACCCCCTCTAAGACACATCTATTTGTTCTCTTGGCCACACATGGGATGTTCAGTGCTCTTCTCCAGTACCACAGCTGAAAGGCATCAATTCTTCCAAGGCATCAGTTCTTCTTCTGCCATCCTTATTCATTTATTGTCCAGCTTGGGTTGTAAAATGGTACAACCATTCCGGAAGGCAGTCTGGCGCTTCCTCAAAAAGCTGAACATAGAAATTTCATATGACCCAGCTATTCTAGTACTTGGAATATAACCTGGGAATATGAGAACTGAGGCACAAACTGAGATTTGTACACTAGTGTTCATAGCAGCATTATTCACCATCGCAAGAACATGGAAACAGCCTAAATGTTAAAAAACAAATGGATTGAGAAATTATGGTACATTCACACAAATGGAATACTATGCAGCACGCAGGATCAATAGCTTTGTAAATTATTATCTAACTTGGGAGGGACTGGAGAGCATTATGCTGATGAAACTAACTCAGTCCCACTAGGATAAATATTGTATAAGACTGTTACTGTAGAATAAAGATCCAGGAGGGGTGGGAGAGGCTGAAAGCAGAGGGATGAGGATGTGCAGGGGGAGGGGTAATGAATCATTAGGTTGTACAATTTAATGGGGGGGGGTGAGGGAAATTGAAAGAATTTGTAATCGAGTTTTGTAAATAAACTACTAGAATTTTTTTTAAAGATTCCAATTTATAGCAATCAGATATACAACAGAGCAAAATGGTCCAGTGCCTTCCTCCCAACCTCATTGTTGCAACCTATGTCAATTCATTCCTTCGACAATTTCCAGATTTTTCGCTCTCTACCAAGCATGATGTTCTTCTCCAGGGACTGGTCTTTCTTGACAACATGTCCAAAGTATGTGAGACAAGCTTCAATAACCTTTTTTTAAAAAAATTTTTAAAAAACATTCTAGCTGTACTTCTTCCAAGACAGAATTGCTTGTTCTTCTGGTAGTTAATGGTAGATTTAATATTCTTCACCAAAACCATACTCCCAAACATCAATAATTCTTTGGTCTTCCTTACTCATTGTCTAGATTTTGCAAAGCTATATTGCTATTAGTGCCATCAAGTTAGTTCTGACTTACAGTGGCCGCAGGTATAACAGGCTCTATCTTGCCTGATTCGGTACCATCCACACAATCTGTTATGTTTAAGCCCACTGTGTCAATCCAGCTCATCGAGAGTCTTCTCTTTTTTCATGATCCTCTACTTTATTAAACCTGACATCTTCCTCAAGGGACTGGGTTCTCCCGGGAACATGCCCAAAGTATGTGAGATGCAGTCTCTCCATCCTGGCTTCAAAGGAGCATTCCGGGTCCACATCTTCCAAGAACAACTTGGTTTTGTTCTTTTGGAAGTCCATGGTATATTCAATTTTCTTTACCAACACTACAATCCCAATGTTGCAAATTTCCTCTGGTCTTCCTTGTTCATTGTCCAACGTTCACCTGCATATGAAGCTGTTGAAAATACCACGGCTTGCTTCTCTGCTGGCAGAGTGTGGAGGTCACACAAAGACGCGGCACCTCCCAAGGTGAAGGAGAGTAGGTTGTTAGCCTTGGGTCTTGGATGACTGATGGAGAAAATGTCTTTGGATCTGCCAAAATTTTGCATCTTTCAATGACACTTTTGTCCCCGTCGCTAATCTCATCTGCCATGTAGCTACAAAGGTGAAGGCTGATTAAAATGAATCCTCACCCTATGCTTTCATGTTGGATGTCCAGGATGTGGTCCTGAGATGTAAGGAACTGACCATCACTGTCACCACACACATCAAACTCTGTGCTACAGAAAGAAATGAGGCCACCATCACAGGACTGGGAGCTCAGTTAGCCCTTGGAGCCCTTAGCTGTGCAGGGAAGATTGGAAGAGTCAGGATGTTACCTCAATCCCCTCTGACAGCACCCACTGGAAGGGGGTCACTGTGGTTACCATCTGTGAACAAGACTCCTCTAATTATAGTTTTCTGTTAATAGATTGTCTTTGTGGATACTTACACACACACACACACACACACACACACACACACACACACACACACGGCTTGAGTCAGTTGTACTTTCATACACTTTAACGAGGTCTTTAGCAGCCAAACATTTGTCCATTGCAATATATTGTTTCATTTCTTGCATCTATGGGCATTGATTCTGGACCATGTAAAATTAAATCACTGAGAACATAATCTTTTATCCACTTATCATGATGTTTGTTATTAATCCAGTTGTGAGGATTTTTGTTTTCTTTGAGGTGCAATCCATACTGGAGGATATAGGTTTGAAATGTCATTAGTAAATGACGTTTTATTTGTTTGCTGCTAGCAAGTTTTTGTCGCTTGCATATTAAACATTGGAAATGAGTCTCTCTAATTCTAAAGGTGCATTTTCCCTCATATGCACATGTTCAGTTAGTTTCTCAGATTGGCTGCTCAGTACATAAGTTGAATAGGTATGGTGCAGGACAGACCCTGATGCACAACTTCTGACACGGGTAGGTGTTCTGCCCTCCGTTGTGATTTGAGTGAAAATTTGCTGAGCAAATTGGTTTCCCATTCAATGATTTATATACATTTTATGAGATTAATTACCATTTCCACATTCTAATTACACTCTCCATACTTCTCTGTGATCTTCATTTCCATTATTCTTCCTATTCCACCCCTTCTTGCCTTTTGAGCTTTAGCCCCATAAATGCTGCCCTTTGATCTTCTATGGTTAATTAGCTATAGTTTGATTCTAGACTCTTTGTTTTTAATCCTGATGCTATGCTTTATTTTTGTTAAATATAATGGAATACAGTTTTGGAACTTGATACTTGTAACCCTGAGATGACTTTATTAAGTAAGGGGCTGGGGGAATGACTGGGAAGGGAAACTAAAAGTTCACTAAGCTACTTAAACTGCTCTCCAGAATTCGCTAACACAAACACAAGCACCAAACCTACTGCCTTTAAGCCACAATCTGACAATACTGGCCACTCCTATGGATCTTGCTTTGTCTTTGTTTCTGTGTCTGCTTTCCTGTTCTTCTATTGCTCTGCTGTTTTTGTTGTTATGTGTCATCAAATTTACTGTAACCCTTAGTGACCCTGTGAACTGTAGATCGGAACCTCACTCTTTCCTGTGCCATCCTCACCATCTCAGACACAATCAAGTCCATTGCTATAGTTGGTGTCAATTTACCTTGTTGAGGGACTCCTCTCTTAGGCTGACCCCCCACCTTTCCAAACCTAATGTTCTCCAAGGACTGGAACCGCCTAACAGCATGGCCAAAGTGTGTGAAATGAAGTGTCACCATGCTGGTCTCCAGCAAGCACCCTGGTTTCACTTTCTCCGAGACAGACTTGTTTGTTCTGTTGGCAGTCAGTCCAATTCCATACTCTTCTCCAATACCACAACTCAAAGAGACATCAATTGTTCTTCTGTCATCTTTAGTCATTGTCCAGCTTTTCAAATGCATAGCAAGTGAGAAGCCCATGTCGATCAGGCAGACCTTAGTCTTCAAACTGACATCACTACTCTTCAGTACTTTGGAGCGGTCCCTGATAGCAGATTTTACCAATGCAAATCATGTTTTGATATCTTGACAGCTAGTACCAAGGGTGTTGACTGTGGTTCTAAGTATGATTTCTAGGGACCCTATGAACAACAGGTTAGAATCTTGTCCTATTCTGCATCATCCTCACAAATCTCCATGCCAAGGCCATTATTGCAGCCCCTGTGCCAGTCCATCTCATTAAGGGTCTTCCTCTCTTTTCATCGACTCTCACAGGATGATTGGTCCCTCTCAACAACATGCCCAAAGCATGTGAGACAGTTTCACCATCCTCATCACTAAATAGCACCCTTGTTGCGCTTCCTCTAAGACAGATTCATTTGTTCTTTTCGCAGTCTGTGGTATATTCAGCACCCTTCTCTAACACCACAATTCAAAGGCATCAATTCTTCTTTGGGCTTCTTTATTCATTGCCCAATTTTCACATGCATATGAAGCAATGGAAAATACGTAAGGGTCAGGCACATCTTAGTCTTTAAACTAACATCCTTGTTCTTCAACACTTTGAAGATGTCCTTGACTACAGATTTTCCTTGGAAAATGTGTATTTTTTTTTACTATGTATCTCTTGCACTCAGTTGACCAGTTTTTCATATTTCTTGGCATAGACTAGTGAACACACCCAGGACTTTATTTGCTGAAACATGTTAAATGACCCTATGCAGCATCCAGTAGAAATTCCTGTATTAGAAACATGCTTTTATCAGTATTGTCCAATATGCAATATCAGGATATCAGAAGACATATTGCGTTGGACAAGCCCACTTGGTCAGAGGTCTCTCCAAAATACTAAAGAACAATTATATCAGTTTGAAGATTCAGATGAGACTGATTTAAGCCATGATCTTTTCAGTCACTTGGTATGCATGTGAAAGCTGGACAATAAACAAAAATAACAGAATAATAATCAATGCCTTTGAGCTGTGGTATTGGAGAAGAGTACTGAGCTGTCAAAAGAATAAATAGATATGTCTTGTAAAAGGTGCTCCTTGGAAGCAAGAATGGTGAAGAATCTCTCATACTTTTGACATGTTGCTAGGAGAGGCTATTCCTTGGAAACGGATATCATGCTTGGAAGGGTGGAAAGTCAGCCAAAGAGAGAAAGACGCTCAACAAAGTGGATTGACACAGCGACTGCAACAAAGGGCTCAAGTGTACCAGAGATGTTGAGGATGGCACAGGATTCGGGTCTGTTGTTGGTGGGGGTCACTGTAGATCATATTTGGTGGCACCTAACAACAAAACCAATCTTCTTCCATTAAATTTACAGCTTAAAAAAGTATATACTGAAGAAAATCTTAAGAATTTCTCTAACACATGTTGCTGTGAGTTGGGATCGGTTCAACAAGATCCACACTATCCTATACAGTAGCCATCAGGTACATATAACGATTTAAATTTTATTAAATACTTTTTAATTTAAGACTCATTTCCTCAGACACAAAACCCACAATGCAGGTACTCATTAGCCATGAGTTGCCAATGGCTGTGATATTGCATATTGGGTAAATAAATATTTGAGTGTTGATTGTGAATCCAAGTAAGATGAAATCACTGAAAGTTTCAATCCTTTCTCCATCTATCATGATGCTGCCTATTGATCCAATGGTAAGGACTTTTGTCTTCTTGATGTTGAGATGTAACCCATATTGAAAGCTGTAGTCTTTGACTATCTGCAGCAAGTACTTCAGGTCCTCTTCACTTTCAGCAAGAAAGTTTGTGTCATATGCATAATGCAGATTGTTGATGATTCTTCCTCCAATCCTTATGCCACATTCTTCTTCAAAGAGTCTGGCTTCATGAATTATTTGTTTATCATACAGATTTAATATGTATGAAGAGAAGATACAACACTGACACATATCTTTCCTGATTTTAAAATATGCAGTGCTCCCTTTCCGCCATCGGACAAGATCTTCTTGATCTAGGTATAGATTTCTCATGAGCACATTAAATGTTCTGGGATTTCCATTCTTCTCAATGTTAGCCAGTTTGTTATGCTCCACACTGGCAAACTGTATTGTCAATAAAACACAATTAGACATTCTTCTGGTATTCTATGCTTTCCTTCAGGACCTACATAACATCAGCAATGATATCTCTAGTGCCAAAACCCATCTTGAATTTCTAAACCCATCTTGAATTTCTGGCAGTTACTCTGTTAATGTATGGTTCCAGCCACTTTTGGATGGTCTTCAGCAATATTGTTTGCATGTGATATTAATGATACTGCTTGATAATTTCTCCATTCTGTCATTTCATCTTTCTTGGGAATGGGAACAAAAAAGAATCTCTTCCAATCAGTCAGCCATGCAGCTGTCTTTCAAATTGCCTAGCAAAGACTGGTGAGCACATCCAAGGCTGCATCTGTTGGTTGAAACATGTCAACTGGTATCTATCTCATTTACTCCTGGGGCTTTCTTTTTTGCCAGTGTCTTCACCACAGTTTGAACTTCTGTTATCTTTGGCTCTTGATCATATGGTACTTACTGAAATTTTTCATTGTCACCCAATTATTTTTGGTACTATGATTCTGTGTATTCTTTCCATCTTCTTTTAATGCTTCCTGGATTGTTTTAAGATTTTGCCCATGACGTCTCTCACTCCTGCAACTAAAGAGCTACATTTATTTTTCAGTTCTTTCAGCTCAAAGAATGCTGAGTGAATTCTTCCTTTTTTGATTTTCTGACTCCAACTCTTTGTGCATTCCATTAAAATATTTTGCTTTGTCTTCTCCAGTTGCCCTTTGAAATGTTCTGTTCAGCACTTTTACTGAACTTTTTGATACTCTAATGCAATTCTCATTGTTTCTTCTGATATTCATTTTCCTTTTCTCCCCCGCCCTTAATCCTCTGTCTTTGTGATGGCCTTTTTGTTCTCTTCATGGATGATATACCTCATTGGCTATCGATGCCTCAAACTTGTTCTTAAGATTATTTTTAATTCAGGTGGGATGGTCTCAAGGTTATATTTTGGTTCTTGTGGATTTGTTTTAATCTTCTTCAGTTTGAACTTACACATGGGTAATTTGTGGTCTGTTCCAGTCAGCACCTGGTCTGGTTCTGCTTCCCATACAATTCTTTTCACAAATGTAGTCAATCTGATTCCTGTTTTGTTTATCAAGTGAGGATTACCACATCTATTTTTACTATGGCATCAGTGGGTGTTTGAAAAGCCAACTTTAGACTAAGAATCAAGCATAAACTATTTGTGCTATGTGGGCCTACATGGGAATATAATCTGTAAGTGCCTAGGCACAGAATTCACTCAAACCTTTGTCTACCAAATGTGAATATCTGACTGACCATCCGGGACAGAGTTCCTCCAGGGCAGTGATCCCTGAATCTTCTCATGAACTGTGTTGCCTTCCTAAGTTCATGGGGTGCTGCTTGGTAACATTTGCTATAATATACCCTCCAAGTATTTGGAACAAAAATCCTCGTGAGCAAGCAATATGCTTCAGTTGTCACATCCCTCTGATCTGCATATACCCCTGGGGATGGAGGTTATAAGCAAACGCAGCCCTTGGATTCAGATTCACACTCCACATAGAGGCACTTTGGGTTCCTGACCCAAACCAGATTCACTGAGGTTTAGGGTGACATGACATCTACAGCTCTGTGATCTTGTCCTAGGAAGGATTATCTTTCTGCATCTTTGTTGATGTTACAATTACTGACTGCTCTTAACTATCCTGAAGCACAGAACTTTAAGGAAAAAGAAAAAATTAATTTTGCTCAAGAATCTGTGATATGGATAGGGTTCAGTGGGGGAAAGCTCATCTTTGCTCCTTTGACTGTCAGCTGGGATGGGTTGACTGGGCGCCAGTTCTCCAAACTGGCTCACTCACCCCCAGGAAAGTTGTCACTGTCACCGGGAAGCTCAGCTGGGGCTCTTGAGTGGGGAGGGCTTTCCAATAGCATGAAGGCTGAGTACAAGAATAAGCATCTCAGGTGACGAGAAATGGAAACTGCTAGTGTAAGTCCTGGGCCTGAAAGCAGGCCTAGTGTTGTTTCTGTTGTGTTCAGTCAGCCAAGGCTCAGAGTCCAGATTGAAGGGGAGGATGTAAGGACACAGCTTTCAATGGAAGGGGCCTCAATAAAATTAGCATTTCTAGAGCAAGTTCCAATAAAATGTCAACATTCAGCTCAGCTAAAACCAGAGTGGAATGGTGTGAGGAAGACACACAATAATCAAATACCCCAATAAATGCCAAATTATGTAAATAGCCAAGTCAACATTATAGCTATGATAGGTGTTAAGGAAGAGTGAAAGGTAACTGAAGAGATATGACCTAGTCTGGGGTGCCTGGGAAAGTTCCTGAGAGGAACTAATATTTGAACTGAAACATAAGTGAAACCAAAAAATAATTAGCAAAAGGAGGAAGGACAGCTGGGATGATTTTTATTCTAGTAGCAATAGAAATCCATTGAAATACTTTAAGAGGGTGGCATGATACAATTTTTGCTTTGAAAAAAAATCTCTGGCTGCATCAAAGTATGCAGATCAGAGGGGCCGGGGGAGCTGTGCAGTGTGCTGGCAGTGTGGGACTCAGATGGTGTCAGACAACACAGAGAGTGGATGGATTTAGAATGTTCTCAAGTTAAAATTGATAGGACTTACAATGGAGGGAATGTGTGAGAAAGGGATTTTGGCTTATCTATTATTACAAATAAACTACCACAAATCATAATGGCTAAAAACCACCACCATTGTTATTGTCTCAATCTGAGCAGGGCTTGCTAAGTCAAGTCTGCTCCATTTATCAGCCGATTGATGCAAATGGCTCGACTGGGGTTCCACGTCTGGGATCTCCACTGTCCGGCTGGTTCCTAGGTTCTCTTCCATCTGGCTTCCCACGCGGTTAGTACAGTGGTGTCAAGGTTGGACTTCCTACATGGTAGCTGGCTTACCCCAAGCATAAACAGAAGCTATCAGTTTTTGTTACATTTCTATTGATTAAAGTAGACCAAAGGCCAGCACCTCTCAAAAAGGCAACTATATAAAGGCATCACTATTAGTTGTGGGTCATTTCGGGGGCACATCAAATTAAGCCATATCATTTCTGGGATCTCTGACTTTTATATCGGGATGAATGGTGGTGTTATTCATAGTTACTGGAGCACTTCTTTATTCGCCATGTCTAGCCACTGGCACAGAATGTTGTGGTTATGGGACATGGAATCGGCTCTACTCATCATGACCCTATAAACACTACCCTATGAGCATGAAATTCTGCCCAATCCTAGACCATCCTCACAATCTCTGTGCTGCTTAAGGCCATTGTTAGCGTCACAGTGTCATCTCATCAAAGGTCTTCTCTTTTGCTGTCCCTCTACTTTTCCCAGCATGATGTGCTTTTCCAGGGACTAGTCCTCCTTACAACATGCCCAAAGCATGTGAGATGAAGTCTCACCAGCCTTGCCTCTGAGGAGCACTCTGGTTGCTCACCTTTGGTTCTCAGCATTGGCCAAATTGAATCTCTACTCAACCTTCCTTTAAACAAAAGGTACCATGGCCAGCTGGGCTCTTTACACAGCCTTATGATGACTACCTACATTTTTAAAAAGACTTTTACTATTTACTGTTGGAAATTTTCTTCTCTCTCCCTCAGCCCTGCAATGCACCCTTGTTCCAGATTGTTGTCATACATATGATGTCTAATCATAGATTCCTTTCGGATACTTCTTCCTCTCATCTGTTCGACTGCAGTGTTCACTATCTAGTCACTCTTTTCCGATGGCTGCCCTATTTTATAAAAGGGTGTTATGAAATATTTTTCCTTTTGTGATTGAGATATTTAACTCAGCATAAAGTTCTCAAGGCTCCCTCATGTTGTGTAATGTTTTATGAGGTCACTGTTTTTCAATGTCACCTAGTATTCCATTGTGTTTTTCTATCCACTCATTTGTTGATAGGTACTTGAGTTACTTCCATCTTTTTGCTTTTGTAAATAATGCAGCAATAAACATGGGTGTGCATACATCTGAGTCCTGGCTTTGGTTTCTTTAGGGTATATTCCCAGTAGTGGAACTGCTGGGTCAAATGGTATTTTTCTTTACAACTTTTTGAGAAAATGCCAGACTGCCTTCCATAATGGCTGTACTATTTTATATTCCGTCTAGCAGTGAATCTTTCCACAACCTCGCCAGCATTTGTTTGCTGTCCTGTTGAAATCTGCTATTGTTGCTCGGCTGAGATGATCTCTCCTAGTTGTTTTGATTTGCATCTCTTTGAAATTTAGGGATTTTGAACATTTCTTCATGTGTTTGTTTGCTATCTGCACGTCGTCTTTGGTGAAGTGTCTATTCATATACTGTGCCCATTTTGCAAATGGATTGTTTACCTTTTGAGGTATACAGCCTTACTTTTAAGTCAAGATTTTTCTAAAGATGGGTCGCTGGGAATAAGCCCAGCAAAGAATTGGGATGGTGCTTGTTTTTCTGATGCTTAATTTTGATCTGTAGGCCAAATGTACTATTTTGCTGCTGCTGTTTATGGGACAGACAAAAATAAAGAATTGTTGATGTCATCAATGCTAGGCAAGGGCAGAGATCAATGGTTTCTCCACTCCTAAACGGCTTCAAGTGAGTGAAGCAATGTGAGCTCCCCAAAAATGCCATGGGCAATGGTAAGAGGACCAAAAAACACATAAAACCATTCTTTTAATATAAAATGGTTTAATTTTTTTTTCTGTTAAAATACACTTAATCCAGATGCAACAGATCAGGCGACCAGATTTTTCAGGATTCTTATTCTATTAGGAACTGAGTCCATGTATATTCAGCCCTGGCTCTGGTCACAGAAACTTCATGTCTCTAATTCCAAATACTGAAAGTGATGCAAAGGATGTAATCGATATCTAACATATGGGTATTAAAGTTACTTGGTAGTCACTGTACGAGGCATCAACAATGCAGGTTCAAATAGAGGATGTATAATAGCATGGCCCCCTTCAAAAAGAAATCTATTAGGACACTAAGCTCAACACCTTAAATTAGTTCAAAATAAGTACAAATTCAGTGCTAGCTCCTGTGAGGATCAGTGCATGCAGACAACTTATGTGTGTGGCCTGTTTTAATAGAAAGCCACTGAAATATCAGCAGTGCCTCCTCCCAGAGCCAGTCCTGAGTATGAGAATGAAAATGCGGGGAACACACAGCTCGGCCCAGCAGTGGGCTCCAACACCCCGGGAGCTTTAGTTGCACAGAAAGCAGCAGCAATGACCACTTTCCCGGAGATGAACAGAGGAAGCACAGAAGTTTGCTGGTTTGAGCAGACCCCAGGTTTGCTAGCTTAGGGTCCTTGATTCCTTTAAGCTGCAGTGTCCTTTATGATGAGACTTTTCATTTTCTCCTCACTTCTGATCATGTGGTGCAGAGCACCTTCATTCTAATGACTGAGCACTCCAGTTTCTGTCTGAACTGCAGCCTTATTTCTTATCACACACATCTCTAATCTGCAATAATACTCACAGAAACAGCTCTGTGCTAGGTTCAGGCAGTAAGAATAAGTCTCACCCAAAGAGTTTCTGTATGATCAGGAAACCTTCCAACAGATACAGGTAAGAAGAAAAAGCTTTGCTTTTTAAAAACCAAAAACAAAAAAAAACACCATGCAGACAACTTAAGTTAAAATATAAACTGGGAAATAATAATTTATCAATACTCTGGAGATTGTAAAATAGGTTAAAGTATCCTTCAAACAAAAACCAAAACCATTTCTTTGAGAAAACTAGATGTGACTGTTTGGTCTACTAGGTAATAAATAAAACAGTACCATCAGTGCTATAAAAATAGACACTTGACTCAACATTTAATGGAGTTAGTATTTCATAGATAACATCTCTACCATGGAACTCACAAAATGTGACTGCATCCAGTAGTCACGAGTCCCTACAGCAGGGCCATTTAACCTGTCAAGTTAGCTGAAGCATGGCCCATGCTGGACCAGAGGGTGCAGTTGGAGAAAGGAGAGTTGGGATTTTGGGGGTATGGAAGGGGACAATCTTCCATAGCCTGTTTGGCTCATGGGTACATTTTATAGAGTCAATTCCCTCAGGCACTTGAAGGAAAGTAAGGAGACCCCCTGCTCCAACAGAACAAGAAGATAGACTTAATGTGGTTTGGAAAACCAAAATACTAAAAGCCAGGCTCTATCAGAAGCCAAACATTTGTTCCTTTTCATTCACAAGAATGGATGCTTCTATAGAAAAACATGGCTGTGTAACTGAAAGGGGAGGTCCTCCTTTGAAAATCTGTTTTAATATACTCCCTTTCTTCAACAGGGAAGGAGCCTTCTGTCATGAAGAGCACCTACAATATAGATGTCACCTTACGAGTTAAAAACACACGCACACACTAAACTTCCAGATTGAGAGATTTGTAATAACCTGGGCAGTGCAACCCGTGGAACTCACCTGGGCAGAAAGGTCAGACCATGAAGCCTGGTGACAACGGGCCTCTTCCCTTGTCTTAGTGGGAGGGGCAGCCTGTTGTTGAGCACTTGTGTGGATATGTGTCCTGCTTCCTGAAGACAGGTCAAGAAGGGTCCTTGAATGGACATCGGGCTGCCACAGAAGGGACAGGGCACAGGGTGGGAGGGGTGGGGCACTCCTAGGAAAGACTCAGCTTTGAAATGGTGGTGAATGATTTAATACTTTCTACCTGATAATGAACCTGACATCTAGCTCTGTGGCTTGGGTGGTCAAGGCAAACCATTCATTCACTCTGGGCCACTATTCATATTTATAATAGAGACAATAACCGATTTCACAGTCATGAGGAGGCTTAGGTAAGAAAATATATGTGAATGTTCTAGCCTCATGGTAGGCACTCAGGAATTGTTAAATGACTTAAACAATATTTTGTAACACAAACTAAAGGGCCCTGGCATGAACAAAGTGGTTTCAACAAATCTGGAACCAATACCCACCCCCTCATAGACACAGCAGGAGGTATCTTTGCTCTCTGAGTTTAAGCAAATGGGCTGGTTGGCAGGCAATACCACCACTTGGGTCTGAACACTGTGGGGTGTAGAGACTCAGCTGCAAGAGGCAAAGAAAAAAAAAGACTAAGATACCTATTCTCTGGGTCTTCTAGTGGACTGGGGGAGCTACACTGAGGAGCTGACTCAGTCTTGCTTTTTACCTCGACCCACAGCCCTTGCTTCTCATCGCTGGATAAACTATTTCACAGTTTTCCCATTTCTAGGCCCTCTAAAGAGAAGGTTCAGGAAATAAAAGAACTTCAAATCAGGTTGTTTGCAAATGCTGGCAACTCTGAACAGACTGAGGAAATGAAAAAACCCAAGCAACCCATTATTGGCCACAAGGAGTTCACATTTCTCTATATTCCCCTTAGCATGTTCCAAAGGTTGAACCCTTGGGAAAATGATGTAGGGACACATTATAAAGAAGATCAAGCTGCTTTGGCTAAGCCAGGGGATGCCTAGGTATTAAAACTTACCTGAAGAAGGGAAAAAGAAGGAAATGCTTTGGGATGCCCTGAACTACATTCATAGTGGCAGGATATGTAGGGTATGAGCTAGGAGCTAATCCAAGTCTCTGCCATTAATTCAGCGTAGATGATGGTTCCTCACTTGTGAATAGGATGTCATCCAGGATGAGGAAGAATCCAGGAAGGATTCTATGATGACATGTTTGGTTCAAAGCTCCTTTAACTCTGCCCAGCAAATCAAGTTAGCAAATAGTAAAATGTTCATTATTTCCTAAGTTTGTATTACAAAATGGAATCAGGAACACAAACAGTAATAAATAGCAAACCCCCCGACTGCAGGACCACCGTCCCCTCAGCCGCCTCTGCGCTGGCCAATAAGTTTGGACAGTTTGTCACAGTTTTCAAGTTTCAGTGACTCCGCTTTCTGTCTCAGCCGTTCATCTCTGTATAATCCTGCCAGATTGGTCAACTCTGACTCTGAAAGAGATGAGAAAGAACCAATTCATCAAGAAGGCGGAGGACTTGTGCTTCCTCCGGTATTTCTGGAATAAAACATGTTTCTTTCATGCTTTTTCTTGACGTGAAATTTACAAAACTTTCACTCATTTATCATAGCAGAACACTAAATAGCTACACTGTGTCAGGTGCTGAGGATTAAAGGACACCTGTGAGACTAGAGTCCTCCAGAATCTGTGCTCTATTATAAAAGCACCAGACTTAGCTCTTATCAATAACACATTTGGCACCAGACTTCGGAACCCTGCACGTGTGCAGTAAGAGGAGACTGCTTCACAGCCTTCCTAGCCGTGGTATTCAGATAGCAGTCGGGAGGGAGTGGAGTCCAACTGTCTATTCCTGTCATCTGAAACAAAGACAGCTGCTTCGTTTTCCCCCTGTGCCGCTGGCTCAGAACGCACACGCGCTGATACAGATTCCACACAAGGCCAGGTCGCTGGCAGCTTCCTTCATTCCCTCACCACATGAGGGTCTACAGCTCAAAGGCCACAAGGCAGCGGCGTGCTTTTAAAAGTGAAATCATCTGGATCTGACGACCTTTGTCTCCCTGACTAAATGAATTTTATTTGCTCTTCATAGTGGAGAAGGTCATTCTATTTTTTTTTTTTTTTGGTCATTCTATTTTTAACCAGAACATAATCCATGCGGCCTTCCTTGAGTCAGTGTGGCGTAGCTGCCTCTTTTTTATTTCTCTGTGAAGTAGAGACGCTTTTAGGAAGGCAAGTCTGCAAAGCACCTCCAGAGCTGTCCTGGGTGTGACCGGGGGCACACATGGGTGGGCTGAGTGTGAGAGCAGGGCACGCATGGACGGGCTGCGTCTGACAGGGCATGCATGGATGGGCTGCTGTGACAGGGTGGGATGGGGTGAGCCGCTTCGGATAACCTCCGGCAGAAGGCAGCTATGCAACGTTGAAAGGTTCAAACTTGAGAAAATGCTATTTTAATCATTTTTGAAATATGCGTATCCCTTTTTAATCATCTTGCTGACAGATTTTGTTTTTCTTGGTCGAACAAGAGGCACCTGTCTGATTAATCAGCAAACTGCCTAGAAAAAGGAATTAACACTTAACCATAAGAAACAATGGGCATTGATTTCTGAGTAGCTTCTATCAACATAAAACACTGTCTGGTATTTCTGTTGACAATGATTCCATTTACACCACGAAAGGCCCAAAGTGCAGATTAAGAACAGGACTCCAGGGTGAGGGGTGGATATGCATGAAATCCCTCCCTCGACATGGGGGCTGCGGAGCCTGGGCTCTGGCCCAGCAGTTGCTTGGCAGCAGCTGGTCTCCCAGGCTCCAGAACAATGTGCTCTCACCCTTTGGCACAGGCACTCACAGTGCCCACAAGCCAGAGCTTGCCTTGGCATAGCAATCTCTGCAGGTGATGGAGCTTCAAGGGGGACCATGTACCATGTACCAGTGAAAACCCTCTGCTCCTGGACCCTTCCCGGAGCTCCGCTCTGACGCCATTTTTTGTGCCTCTCTGGCATGTGGGAAACCCGTTCAGGCCCCCATGGTGGCTCCCTGGAGTCACTGTTACATTAATATACATGGCTTTTCCCTTGAAATGATCTCCTTAGTTGGTCTATTTGTTTGGTTTACTGAGTTTTCCTAACCTCATTCCAGAAAACATCAAAGGCTACTGATTTGTAATATCTGTGATGGATAGAAGACCATTATATGCAGCTGACAAATTATGCATATTTTGACACTTCTCTCAAAATATCATATTCTGAAAAACAATTTAAATTTTGTAAAGAAATGAGTATAAAACAAACAAACATCATATTGTTTTACATAATAAAGTTCCCTGAAACCAGGTCACAGACCCCAGCTCCAGAGCAAGGCCTTGCCCAAGGCCAGTGTTTCCAAGAATCACATCTCACATCCTCACTACTGGCTTAGAGAAACTGTCCTTCAAGCCACCAGTGATGCCTATCATCCTTTTATGAGCAACAGGTCACCTTAAAGAAATTCTGTAATTATTCAGTACTGCTAAAAAACTGGAAACAATTTCTACAAGCAGTGCAGGATTAAGAGAAGAAACTTTTCTACTTATCCAAAGACTCACATAAAGTATCCTTTTCCTGTTTCCCTGCTTTGCCACAAATGCCATTAGAATAAGCCAACAGGGTGCTGAGCCTCAATGGTAAACGGACTTGGGCAAAATGCCAAAGCAGCAAGTCCCAGAGCCTCTCCCAAGAACCTTCTTTACAAGATCAGAGATTTGACAGCTAAAAGATTGTAATAGATCCCAACTCTCTTCATGATCCAGCCCATAAGACAGGGCTGGCAGTGAGCCTACCTCTAGTCTATAACGAAAAGCCAAACCATATAGGAACTCCACCAGCGACCAGGTACTTAGTGTGTGCCACGTGCTGCGCTAAGAGTTAAAGCCAAACCATTGTGTATGTTCCAGACAAACCCTCACCCCTTTCAAAGCCCAAGTTTCTTCCTACCCACTCTGCTAGAGAGGTAAAGGGTCTGGAAATAAGGGCTCTTGTGGCAGGTGCTCAGCTCAGCCCAGCTAGGTCGGGAGGTGGTTACTGTTGGTTATTTTGTTCACATAAGCTCAGAAGCAAGGCCGCTTCTCCTGGCATGGGGATTATTCCCCAGAAGCAGCTGTGAAGAGGTCAACAGAGCAGTCAGTGTTCACATTAAGGATCACTCATAAAATTTTTCCTTAGGATTAAGCATTCTAAGGAAAATCAAAGGGGTGGGGAGAAAGAAAAGATTAAAAGACAATGGCTAACTTTGCTGAAAGCAGTTTCCATTCGGTAGCCTGCCAAGAGTGAACTTTGTTCTCAAGTGGGTTTATTTTTACAACCTCCAAGTGCTAAAATTAACTGCACCGGCTGCACTTGCTGCTGGATCCAGAGGACAGATGCTGCGTGTTCTCAGATGGCACTTGGGTCCTGTAGAGGCTCTGGGCAGTCACCATATTTAAACACCAGAAATAGATTTATAAGGGAAATGTGTGGATAGCATCCCATTTTCAACTTGCAAGTACATGCTTGCCTACTGAATTTTCATTTGTCTTTAGAGAGCGTCAAAGCCCTGGAACTAGTCTTCATGGGGATAGGGACAGAAGTCCAGAATCCACGTTAGATGCAGTTCTTATTTTGATCTGTAGTTCTTACTGCGAGCTATTCGCTCAGTTCCAGCATCTTGTGGCCACTAAATAAACTGTATGAGGAATGTGGTTTTTTTTTGTGTGTTTTCATCCAGTTCCTGTAGAAAGTAATGAATATAAAGCCTTCCTATGACCCAAAATAAAAAGATGTTTTAGGATACATTACAATGGCTTTAGCCTGTCCACAATCCTCTTTCTTGGTAAAATTTCATACAAGACAACATTTACCAATTGAAAATTTTTCAGGTTCTCCACTACTTTGCAATCCAAGGCTCTTTCCATGCTTCAAAGTTATTTTTTTATTTTTAAAACCTGCAAAGACTGTTTTAACAATAGGGAAAGGCATTTTTTGAACTCAGTCCTTTGTTCAATAATAAAGCAACTTCCTTCATCTACCTGACTTCACCTTAAACCCTAGCGTCCGTCATTCAGAGTTCAGATGGGCTATGCCCTATATAACTGGAGTGGAGGAACAAGATCCTTGAGGGTTAGGGTTAGAACTCTAAAACTGCTTCATTGTTTATAATTCTCCGCTTTCCAGTCCTGAAATTCCTTTCTTCAAAAATCATTTGTTGAGCACCTGTTCTTAAGTCAAGATGGTGCCAGAGTCCAGGTTGTAAAATTACTAAGACAAGGTTTTTAACCTCAGGGAGTCCACAGTCCAGAAGACAGTGCTTTAAGAACAGAGGGGATTCAATAGCTAAACAGGTTAATAAAAATGTAAACTAAGGTTTTAATGATAAGAAAGGTTATATGACAAATAGAACTTTAAGTCAAAGAGCAAAAGTGTTAACATATATGTACATATGTATGTATGAATCTGTGCATTTTAATTTATTTAAGATTGAGAAAATATAATCATATACTAAGTTTCATTTTAGAACATGCAAGCAAAATTTTTATGGTCATTAAGTGGTTAATGGTTATTAAAAAATAACAGAGGGGAAAGGAAGAGGAACTTGGGGGTGGGGCTGGGAGTACATAATGATGGCTCAGTGAGGGCTTAGCAGGACTGTGACTGAAGAGCTAATTTTATCAGAGTCTGTTATATGGTTAATAATATCTAATAATGTTTTTTTCTTTTTTTTCTAATAATGTTTTAAAACATGAATCAGAATTTGCTCTTTCAAAATTAACCAAATCTCTTTCTATGAAGATGGTGCCAAAAGTGAAGAAGAAAGCCCCTGCCTCTCCCAAAACTGAAGCCAAAGCAAAGGCATTAAAGGCCAAGAAGGCAGTCCTGAAGGGTGTCCACAGCCAAAAAAAAAAGAAGATCTGTACGTCACCCACCTTCTGGTGGCCTAAGACACCTGATTTGCCTAAATACCCCTGGAAGAACGCCCCCAGGAGAAACAAGCTTGACCACTATGTCATCATCATATTTCCCCTGACCACTGAGTCAGCTATGAAGAAGATAGAAGATAACAACACATTTGTATTCACTGTGGATGTCAAGGCCAACAAGTACCAAATAAAACAAGCTGTAAAGAAGCTCTATGACATTGATGTGGCTAAGGTCAACACTTTGATTAGGCCTGATGGAGAGAAGAAGGCCTATGTTCGACTTGCTAGTGACTATGATGCTTTGGATGTTGCCAACCAAATTGAGATAATCTAAACTGAGTCCAGCTGGCTAATTCTAAATACAAATTTTTCTCACCATAAAAAAAAAATAAAATTAACCAAACCTGTTAATTGAGACAGGGCTACCCGTGCTGTCAGCACTTGCTAATACTATTCCCTGGTCTGGTAAGCCAAGTTGTTGATGCTGTAATCTCCATTGTCTCCAAAACCCAAACCAAAACCAAGCCTACTGCCCTTAACTCAACTCTGTTCCACAGTGACCCTACAGAGGACAGAGGAAAACTGACAAGGCTGTACATATTTTTGTTTTGTTTTCTGAAGGTGAAAGTAAAGACAATTTTATTACAAAAGATGTCCTAAGGAGAGAGACACAGGGTATTCATTCTTGGACAGCAAAGAAATGGAGGAAGACCCCAGCGTTACTGATCTTTATGGCAGGAAGAGGCCACATCTTTCTCCCATGGAGTAGCTGGTGTTTATGAATGATCTGACCTTTTGATTAGCAGTCAAGTGCTTTAAGCACTTTCCACCAAGGCTCCTGCCTATTGTCTCCAGAGGAGGAAAGAGTGGCAGAGCTGCTCATGCTCATTCCTACTGAAGGGGAAGACCCAGGGTGTCTCTTATTCTGTGTTACTACTCCTGACCAGAGGTAAGGAAGGGTACTTGACTTAAGTCTAGCACCCAAACTACTGGTCTGGCTTAAAAATTTACACTAGATTGATAAGATTTCTCTTTATGGAGTTTGGAATTAGGAAACTGTGGACCAAACATGTTAGCATTGAGAACTAAAAAATGGAGGCTGTAGTGTAGAATCTGGGTGTGTAGCTAAGGGGATGTTGTGTACTGTCAAGTCAAAACTGACCCACAGCTGACCCTCTGGCATGTTTTCAGAGGCAGTGAATCATATGGAAAGAGACCGTACATCCTTCTACCACAGAGCAGCTGGAGGATTTGAAACGTGTACCTTTGAGTTGTATGTAGTGCCATTCCTTACCGATTATTCACCAGAGTTCTCTGACTAAGGGGTTGGCAACCACAATAAAACATGGCAAAACAAGGTTATAAAGGAGGGAGACCTGAAGAAGCAAAGGCAGGTAGCTGGCAGGGAGAAGAGTGAGCAGATGGACAGAGAGGATAGACTCAGAAAAGGACAGAGACACGGGCAATGCGTCTAGATACTGGCCCTGCCTAAGCTCCTAAGATTTCCAAAATCTGGCCACAGATATCCAGCCAATAAGTGTCCACTGTACATAACAGCCTGCAAGAACTTATGTTCAGTCTCTGTTCACCCAACATGTATAACTCAAATAAGGAGCATGGGATTTCAGAAAGCTGGAGATGTCTGGCCGGGAATCAGGGCTACTTGCTCAGACCCTTTAACAGTATCTTACTTTGCTGTTTCTCCTTCCAACAACTCGTCTGGATGTAATCAATGTAATCCTTTTCTATCGTCTTCTCCAGGTCACGTAGAGATGCTCCTCGGTAGGCCTTGTCAAAGTTTTTATCCACAAAGTAAGGCACCTGCAGGTTCTGGGTTTCTCTAGCAATTGTGTAGCCCAAGGTCCTGAGACAAGAAGAGAGGTGCAGGTGAGTTCCGTATGGTTTGGCACTGCCATGCTTAGCACTGGTCTCATAGGTGTCACAACCACCTCTCTTCACAGGGCTAGTGCTGGCACTATTTTTATTTTTTGGGGCACCATTTTTAAAAGACATTCAACAATTACGATTTTTCCAACAAAAGAGTAAGTACAATGTAATCATTATATAGGTGAGCACACTAATACTGTTAATTCAACCATAGCATGTATGTATGTGTATATATATATATATTATTCTTCCTAATGACTCACTTCTTATATACGGTTTTGTATAATAAAAGAATACCTACTGCTTCAAGGTTGCAACACCCCCATGATACATCTTCAAGGATATGTACATGTACAGCCAAGCACAATCA
>NW_006399845.1:12266088-12284321 GCF_000299155.1 Elephantulus edwardii | reverse complement strand
AACAATTTGTACATGTGTGTAGAATCTCCCATGGTACTTGGCACAGACTAGGGAATAGGTAAATGCTGGCTGATGAACTGATTAACATTACAGAAAACTATTTTCAGCTAATCAGGTAGCAAAATGTTTCAGATAAGATAAAAAGTACTTTATATATAGTTGCTAAGTGTAAATTACAAAAAATTCAGACAAAAGATTTAAATGATAATGCATTCTAACTCTCAGAGGCTCCCAAACACCTGACGGTATCTGGTTTCAGAACCAGTAAGCAGTCTAGGGTAAGTAAATTCTAACCATATGGAGGGATCTCAAATTCAGGTTAGAATGATGTGACAAGTCTGCAAAATCCAAATGGATTTTGTTCAAGCTGGATAGAGCCTACCATAAGGGAGCTATAGTTGGCCCTTTCTCAAGTCTTCTCTTCTGATCTGTCTGCTTAGGAAACTTGACAAATATTTAAGAGTTCAGGCCAGGACTCACTCTGGAAACTATGAACAGAGCAGGTATCTGCTTGGGTTCAAGAATAAAGGAGGTGGCGAGTTCTGGTGGCCTAGTGGCAAGAAGCTGCACTGCAATCTCAGAGGTACACTGTTCAAATTCACCAGATGCTCTGCTGGAGAAGGAGGAACAATCTCCTCCTGTACCAGTCAGATCTGATTTGACGGTACACACAAAAAATAGTGAAAAGAAAAAAAAAGAATAAAGGAGGTATAAATATATGGAGAAAATCAGAGAGTTTCAGCTCTCTGAATAAAGGAAGAAATTGACCTGGCATGATAATCTTCAGTTTATTGTGATCATTAACAAAGACTCTTTCTTAGCAAGTATTACCTCATGGATTCAAACTTGTGTAAGTTTTTGTCTCCAAAACAATAATTTCGTTGAGTAGTAGCTCATTACACTTATTAATTGGAAAAAATTAATCCAGTGTTTCAAATTTAGTGTGAATTATCTGGAGGATGTGTTCAAACTCAGACTGGTTAACTCCACCCTTAGAACTTCCAATTTAATATGTAAAATGGGGTCCAAGCATTTGCACTTGTAACAAATTCCCAACTGATGATGATGCTACCCTAAGGACCAAACTCTGAGAACTGAATAAATGGAAATAATTAATTGAAGATAAAGAAACTTTCCTATTGGAGCTTATAATGATATACTATAACTAGCTTTACAATGAATTTCTGTATTTTTGGCAAAATTTTTGATACTACAGTTTGACAAGAGAGCTGGATAATGACTAAGGATGACAGAAGAAGAATGTCCATTTGAGTTGTGGTGCTGGAGAAGAGTCTTGAACATACCATGGACGGCCAAGAAAACAAGTATGTCTGTCTTACGGTGCAACCAAGTTTCTCCTTGGAGGTTAGGATTTTGAAGCTCCATTTCACATACTTTGGGCATATGGCCAGGAGGGAATGATCCTTGGAGAAGGGCATCTTGCACGGAAGGGTGGACAGACAGCACAGGAGAGGAAGACCCTACCTAGATGAGATGGACTGACACAGCAAGATGGACTGACACAGCAACTGGGGCAAAGGGGGGTGGGTGTTTCAAAATTAGTGAGACTGGCTCGGGACAGGGGAGGGTTCAGAGTTGTTGTACATAGGGTCACTTATGGGTCACAGAGGACTTGAGGGCACTAACAACAACACAACAAGTTTGACATGTATGGAGCCTTATCAGGAATAAATGTCCAATTTCTTACATTTTTTAAAATTTAAAATAATCGCTGGATCTCAGTTCCTATACTCCCAATTTCAGAGGGGTCTAGCAAGCCTATCATAAGCTCAGTTGAGTCCTTTCCTACTCTAACGTGTTGAATACAATTGAATTTGAAGCTCATATTATTCTATGGGTTATTTAGAAACTAGCTATTGCTGTTCTGCAGTTGACCAGATGATGTCACTGTCGAACAAAATAAATCATCTGAGAGCCTGCACTCTTCTACACAGCTGTAGTTTTAAATGTAGACTCAAGGTTTTCTACAATGAAACAATGAAATCTTAGTAATGTACCAGCAAAACCTTCAAGTCTTTTACCCTGCACACTATTGTTGAGAAAGATTTCAAATATTTGACTTACGATTTGTAAAATAGGCTGTAAGGGGGATTAGTAGCCAGAAGCTGAGTGATGACTGATATAATCACTATCACAAGGACTGGAAGTAACTGGATAAATGCAGAATATGTGGTCTGAAAAAGAAAAGCACTTGGTGTATTATTCTTCAATACAGAGCATAAGGAAAAATATCATAGTTTCCCCAAAGAAAATCTAAATTACCACACACTGCTTCGAAGGGTCTTCTGAAAAGGCTATACTTTTTGTTAGATGGACCAAACCACCCTTATTCTCTCTAATGAGAAGGCTGAAGGAGGCCCATATACCATTTCCTGGAAAGACTCTGAAATGCTTTTCAAAGACTCATGAGGCTGACATTTTTGGGGAGGGTGCCCAAACTGTGACACTGACAGAGTAGGCTTCTGGGAACACATCAATATTACACACTCTCTTTCCTTGATCACAGCTGATTAGCCCAGAGGAACAGTTAACTCAAGCATAAATAAGCACGGTCTCCCTCTAGTAATTTTGGATGGAGATGCATTAGTTTTCACTGCTAGTCAGTCACTTGAAAAAATAACATACTCTCAGACAATGTGGACTGGCCATTTTCAAGGTGAAATAGAACAAATCAAGATGCTTAGAGAAAACACAGATGTGCAGAAATGCAGGAAAACTGGAGGTGCAGTCTGGTCCCATGCAAAGAGTGGTGGAGAGCATAGTTGTCTGGGAGTTGTCAGTGCCCATCTGCCGTGAGGACCAGCTAAGCCTCCCGCCCCTTGATCATCATGGGATTCCCTTGATACATAAGCTTAAATTCTCTTTTAGTTCTGAAAATTTTGGAGGAGCCTATTTTATACAGTCAAAATCAAGAGTTCCACAGGACACTGAGATCCTAGAAGTCATCAAGGAATGAGGAGGAGAAGAAAGAGGAAAACATCACACAACTGTGGCCTACTTGGGTCTTTTGTCCAGTTCTTCTCATCATTGCCTCTACTTTCCCAGTATATATTTTAACAATAAATCTCGAGTTTAAATTCTAAAACCTGACTACAGATCATAAAGGTCAGCTTAGTACAACAGTACTCTCCCTCCTCCCTGGGTACCTGAGGTTTATCTTCTTCCTCTTCCTTCCGTGTCTGCATCCTCTCATGTTTGTGACGCCGGGGATAATAATGGGCATCGTCTGTCATGTTTGAGAACATATGAATATTTCCTAGTTAAAATACAGACAAACAGATACTTAGTACAGACTAAGGGTAACACTCGTTCCTTGCTTTTTTCAAGGTCTTTCAAGGTTCTTGTGAGGGTATTACTCCATTTTCCTTACTAGAAGAAAAGAGACAAGAGATAAGCCAGGTGAACTGGCTGGAAACAGAACAGAACTCTGTTGCTTTTATTTAAATAGATTTTTATGAGTGAGTGAAGAAATCCCAAGAGACTAGTGAAGGAAGAGCATTTGGGCCATGGATCCCATCTGACATGCTCATGTCTGCTTCCGTGCCCAATATCAAATTGTACCCTCCTTTTTATTTAAATGTTTTTATTGGTTTGCATCTAATAATTTGTTTACACTGGGTTTTATTCATGTATATTGTTTGTTGGTGCTTTTAAAAAAAATTGTGTCATCTTTAATAGCAACTCATAAAAGACAATTTATTTCCCAGGCATTTAGTTACCCCAACTTCTAACTCTGTGGGGATACTTCTTTATTTTAATTGTGATTTTAACGAAAGCTTACAGAAAAATTGAATTTTCATTTGTTTATTGTTGTACATTTTCCTCCCTACCCACCCCGAGTTCACTTTTTTAAAAAATATTAATTCTTGAAATGACACAGAGAAGATTAGCATGGCCCCTGCATAAGGATGATATGCAAATTTGTGAAGCATTCCATATTTAAAAAAAATTCATTCATTGTTCCATAATCTCCTCCTTCTTCTCCCCGAGTCCACTTTGCAGTTCTTGTTCTAGACTTCTTTCTTTGCACTTCTTGTTCTAGACTGTTGTCAAATAATGCTGATCATATGTTCCTTTAAAACAGTTTTTTCCTTCATCTGTTCCAATGCAGTGTTCATTATTTATCCCTTCTTTTCTTAGGTTTTCTCCAACCCCTTTTTCAGTCCTGTTTTGTAACAGTAGTGTTATGCAGTATTTGTCCTTTTGTGATTAAGATATGTCACTCAGCATAATGTCCTCCTGGGTCACTCAAACAAATATATGCACCCCCATTGTTGCATTATTCACAATAGAAAATAGATGGAGGCAACCCAAGTGCCCATAAACAAAATAATAGATAGAAACTCTGATATAGTCACACAATGGAATACTGTGCAGCACTGAAAACAGGGAACACTTAAAATATTATACAACCCTTTTCTAACATATCTTATATAACTGCTATTTTAAAACAATAAGACTAGACATTTTGCTACTTATTTATAAAACATTTAAAACTATCTAAGGAGTCTTGGAAATTAGTTGATTCTGAGGAAAAAGAATGGCAGTTTCCTCTTGGAAAGATTTAAAGTCATAGAAATCAAAAGAGAGGTGCTATGAGTCAGAATCAACTCCATAGTCATGGGTTTGGTCTTTAGTCTTAAAAATATCTAAATCTTGATCTAAACTGTGAAGTAGGTATTTTATCAGCCCCACATTGCAGATGAAGAAATTGAGGTTTAGAGAGACTAAGCAATTTAGTGAAAATCATGCACAATTAGAAAATGACTTCAAGTTTCCGATTCTCTAATTCCAAACCCTCGTTCTTTCTATCATACCATCAACTCTTCCTTCAGATCCTCAGGCAGGAGCTTACTGAAAGACACAAGTACGTACGTAGACATGAATGCATGCATATACGCTTTGTTTTAACAATAATTTGTGATAATAACCTGTAGGAAAATGTCCTCCAAAGAAGACGTTGAATAGTTCTTCTGGAGAGATGTCAGCTTCAAAATCCCTGTAATAATGATATGGTCTGGCATGGGGGGCAGTGAACGTCACTTGCTCATCTCCATATTCATCATAGGAGAGTCTCTTGTCGGGATTGCTCAGGACTGCAAAGGCATTTCCTATTGCTGCAACCAACAAAAACAGCACATGAACACACAATCTTCTTGTAGTCACCGGTGAGCACTGTAATGGTCATGAAGAGCCTAGAGTTAACTGATACCAAACAACTTCACAAGAGCCCAAGCGGACGCTTGGGCCTGGAGAGTTCATGAAAGTCTCTGCTTGCCTTTGAAATTTTCCCTAATTTAGTCTGATAAGCCAAAACCAATACTGGAATCAATCAAATAAAGAACTACTGCTTAAGTGAGAGTAATCAACAGTCCTTTAAGTTGTCCTTGAAGTCAGGCCCCCCCCCCACATTCTAGGCTGCCCATCACTGCAAACACCAGACACGTTGGGGAAATGGTGACAACTGACCTGAACTCTTCATCAAAAATGAATTTTTTAGGGCACCTTTAATAATGCCACTTTTTGGACTTTAAGGCACATATTTATGACTAACTTGGTGTAGTCATAGTCACAGTGCTTACTACTAATGACTGTGAGAAGATGCCTCTGGGGAACGAGGTGCCCTGCATCTTCTTGATACATATGCTACCATTGTCTCACCTATTGGGCTTGTTCTTAGGAGAGGATATTCCTTGGAGAGAGACATCATGTTTGGAAAGGTGGAGAGTTGGCTAAAGAGAGGAACACTCTCAACAAGATGGATTGACACAGTGACTGCAGCAATGGGCTGAAGTGTGTCAGAGATGACGAAGATGGCACTAGACAGGGCAAGGGCCAGATCAATTCATGGGGTTGCTATAACATCGGACTTGACTGGATAGCACCTAATAACAAGGATAACAACCACCACCTTACTATGTGTATTTATACTTTCATTTCATCCACTACTTCTCCTGAAAAAGGCATAATTCTTTTTTGTCATTTTTCTCCTGAAGTTGTAAGTGACTCCATCCAAAAGCTGGTTTAAGAAATAATCACTAAAACTATTTCCTATACTGTCTTAGGTAACAGAAGGATGTAAAGGGAAAACATACATTTAAATAGAGATCCTTAGTGAGTAGAAATACGTGGCATTTAATTTCGAGTTATTCAATGCTGCTGAGTCCAAATTGATTCGCAGCTCACCTTCCATTGGGTTTCTGAGGCTACATGTCATATGGGAGACAACTACCCATTTTTTTCCATGGAGCTACTGCTGAATTTGACCTGTCAGAGCTCTGAGTCAGTAATAAACTGACAGCCATTGGGTTAGCAGTGAGGCTCCCTACAGACCAAGGCTTTGAGGTTATGTGAATTATCTGTTCACTAACAATCTATGACCCAATGGCTATAGCATCCACTGGTGACCCTTGCCATAATCAAGGATTACCACATTATGGTAACATATAATCAAGGATTACCACATTATGGTAACATACTACCAGAACTCCTTTAGCTTAGAGGAGGGGATATTTTTTTAAAGCAAAAATACCATCATCCTTGCTGTGAAATTTCAGACCACAAAAGATCAAACATCTAAGTTTATTATAAATAGGAATTTGCAGCCTTCAGTATGGACTAAGGCTCAACGTCAAGAAGACAAAGATTCTCGCCACTGGACCAATTGGCAGCGTCAGGATGGATGACGAAGAGATTGAGAGTGTTCACAGCTTCAGTTTGCTCAGCTCCACAGTCAACACTCTTGGTACCAGCAGTCAGGAAATCAAAAAGCGTATCGCGATGGGAAAGACTGCCATTAGGGACCTCTCAAAGGTACTCAGGAGCAACAGTGTCTCTCTGGAGACTAAGGTGCGCCTGATACAGGCCATGGTCTTTGCAATCGCTTGTTATGCATCAGAGAGTTGGACAATGACTAGGGAGGACAGAAGGAGAGTGGATGCTTTTGAGCTGTGGTGCTGGAGAAGGGTACTGAATGTACCATGGACTGCCAGGAAAACAAACAGATTCATCTTGGAGAGGATTAAACCAAGCTGCTCCTTGGAGGCAAGGATTCTGGGGCTTCGTCTGACATACTTTGGACATGTTGCCAGAAGGGACGGGTCCTTGGAGAGGGACATCATGCTTAGGAGGGTGGAGGGACAGCGTAGGAGGGGAAGACCCTCTATGAGATGGATTGATTCGGTGACTGGGGTAATCGGGATAGGTGTGTCAGAGGCGGTGCGGTTGGCGCAGGATAGAGCAGGGTTTAGAGCTGCTGTGCATAGGGTCGCTATGAGTAGGAAACGACTTGATGGCACATAACAACAACAACAATTATAATTTCTTCCAAATTTAAAAGTTCTTGTAGCTCTGACAAAAACTATCTAGAATTTGTCTAGCCAAAGGCAAAAATGAAACTTCACATAAAAACATTTCACTTGGGTTAACACTGACAGACATGTGGCAACAGGTCAAGTAAACATAAACCAAAAGTTGGGGGGGGGGGAGTGTTTAGAAAAGCTTGCATAGGCTATCAATAAAAAGATCAAGAATGGACATCAGGATAAAGTTGTATTTCCCAACAATATACATATATTTTTTCCTCTCCATTCCCTCCTACCCCTATTCTTAAGACTAATAATATAGTAAGATTTAGAAATTCACACATAGATAGTGTATCCTAACTTACAGTAAGATGCAACTTCCTGAATAAAAAAAACCTAGTAAAAATTTAGTAGAAAAAAATGTATAAGATCCTCCTGCTTGATTAAAAGTAAAATCCTTACTGTAATCTTATTTCATCTTACTTTAGAAAATCTCTCAATGAGGGATAAAAAAATTAAAGAGATTATATCACCTCTCCTCCCTAAACACACATGTGTAAACGTTGTTCAAATTAATTTAATCACATAATCAATAGAAATTTTGGGAAAAATCACTTAAAGCAGTCTCATCCTGTACCTTGAATTTAGTTAACACAATCACAAAGAGCTTCCTCGCCTCCTCAAAGATAGTAATGATTCTTCTAGCTACGGAAATGATATGAAATGTTTACAGGAAGGTAAAAACTAAGCAGAAAACTCTAAACAGTTACTCAAACATTTAAATTCCTTGAAATCTGGCAGGTTTCCCAGGAAAATGTTATTAGTCTGTGAGATACCTTACATGAGGATGTAGATGGAATGTAGGCAGTTTCCTTAAAGGAACTGTGAGGAGAGTAAGATTCTCCATGATATAGCCACAAAAGTAGAGTGTCTCTTAAGACAAACATTAACTTTTAAGTGTTATCTTTTTCAAGTGTATTGTTCTTATCTTTTTCTTTTGAAAAAATATCACTCACCAAAGTTGAAAAAAAAAACCACCAAAACAACGATCACCTGTATACTCACTTCTATTTTGCCACTTGTTAGTAGAGTTGTCATACTACTTCCCTAACATAAATGTATACATAAACTGACATATAATTATGTATAAATTTGTTTTGCCGAACCATTTAAAAATAAGCTGCATAGATAATGACACGTGATACTAAATACTTCAGATTACACCTCCTGAAAGAATTCTCCTTACATGACCACACTATCACTATCATCTAAGAAAATTAATGTCTGTGGGTCCAGTCAAAGTTCATGTACTATATTTGTCTCTTTAGTTTTTAAATAATCTAGTGTCCTATACTTTTGGTTTTCATTGCACTGCTTTTAAAGAGTAGGCCAATGTTCTTGTAGAGTGTCTCACATTCTGATTGCTCCCTCATTTTAGATTCAGCTCCAACATTTTAGGAAGAATAGTACATAGAAGGTGTTATGTCAAAAGAGGATCCCATTATGGGATCACTTGGCCAAAGCAGTGACAACCAGGTGTCTTAATGCAATTTAATCTTCTCCCTTTGCAATCAAGTCACTAAGTGGAGTATAATCAATAATTCTGTGGACTGAGATTTTTAGATCATGTGACTATTTTATTCATTAACTACCCATCACCCAACGGGTTATGGCATGCACCGGTGAGCCTTACCAGAATCCATGACTTTACTGACGGTGAAGGTCTTAGGTGAATTTTGTACTATATGTCAGGTCCAAACTATTTTTGAGATTATATTTATTAAATTAAAAAAAATCAGTAGAAAATGATTTGACAGAAACTATTTTTACTTTAGTTTTTCATGTTGTTGCTATTGTTATATGACGTCAAGGTGACTGTCGCTCATAGCGACCCTAGGAACAATAGCTCTGACCTTGGCCCATCCCGAACCATCCTCATCATGTCTGACATACCTGCCCTCACTGCCATAGTCACTGTGCCAACAATCCATCTCAGCCAGGGTCTTCCTCCTCTTTGCTGACCCTCTACCATTCCAAGCTTGCGGAATATGTTAATAAGTCAGGTTTCTGGAGCAAAGAGTTTCATGGCCAAAAAAGTTTAGGAATGATGCTTAGCCTTTGCTTACAAACAGCCATCAATCTGAGTTCTACACGAGGAACTATGTCTATTCTATTCACTCTAGCACCTGGGACATAGGTCTTCAATAAACATTTGTTGAATTAATGAATAGTTATTGAGTTTGAACCGACTCACAGCCATTGGGTTTCCAAGACTGTAAATTGCATGGGAGGAGATTGTTCATCTTTCCCCATGGAGCCATTGATGGATTCGAACCCCCCAAGAGGCATGCCCTTTAGGTCGGCAGTGCAACTCCCTATGGACTATACTACTAGAGCTCCCTCAAAAAGTACCTGCTGAGTGAATGCATGAATGGCTACAGGAGGTATTAAAGAAAACCCAAATATTTTTCCAGAAGTAATTTAAACAAAGGCAAGTGAATGAAGGCAGGAGGAATCTATACATATATTTCATTGTTATTTTAAGAGGTGTAGTGGGAAAAATTTGCTTATGATCTTATAATGAAAATGCAAGTGAGACTGAAAACAAGTCATTAGAATCAACCATCACAAAGCCCACAGAAAGGCAGAACTACGCAACAATTCAGGATCAAACCTTTGAAAGCGTCTGTTGCACCAGGAGCACAGTTCTTGTCAGGATGAAATTTCAGGGCAAGTTTTCGATAAGCTTTCTTAAGCTCTTCGTCACTGGCATTTCTTGGAACTCCCAGAATTTCATAGTAATTTCTGCATTTCTTGATCCTAAAACCATATCAGAAACATGTATGTCTACAAACACTCCTTTTTACAAATAACTGCAAAACAATACAATGATCTTCCCTTTAAATTTTGAGCCCCAAAACAAAGCTAAAAAAAAAAACCCACCAAAAAAAACCACTGGTAAACTATAAATGAAACATTCAAATCCATTAACAATGTCCTCTCTCCATCAAGAGCTAAAAGGTGCTTTCCATTTTATTCATTCTATTTCCCTGCAAGTCAGTAGAACAAGGGTGCTATCCTTACATCAGTGTGCTGGCTAAGGTACTGAGAGATAAATCACAGGACAGGAAAAGCAGAAAGCAAAACCCTCCCAACTATAAGATATCCTCTCACTCCAGTCAGAATTGCAAAATTTAACAGAACAGCAAGCAACAAACGCTGGCAAGGTTGTGGAGAAACTGGAACCCTGATTCACTGTTGGTGGAAGTGTAAAACGGTGCAACCACTGTGGAAGGCGGTATCGCGCTTTCTCAAAAAGTTGCAAATAGAGATACCATTTGACCCAACAATTCCACTACTGGGAATATACCCCAAAGAGACCATAACTGCCACACAAGCAGATAAATGCATACCTATGTTTATTGTGGCTTTGTTAACAACAGCAAGGAGTTGGAAACAACCTAAGTGCCCATCAACAAATGAATGGATGAGAAGCTGTGGTATATTCACACAATGGAATACTACGCTGCATTGAAAAATAAGGAACTCATGCAATATTATGCAAAATGGGTGACTCTGGAGGACATTATGCTGAGTGAAATATCTCAGTCACAAAAAAGACAAATACTGCATGGTGCCACTGTTGTAAAGCAGGAATGACCTTGGGGTTGGGAGGAGACTGAGAAGGATGGGTTCAATAATATATACAGCATTGAAACAGATAAGGGAGAAAACTGTTTAATTGTAGAAATTATTAGGGATTTCTGTCATGACAGGAGTCCAGAGCAAAGGCTGTATAGTGGAGTGGACCTGGGAGAGGGATTGTAAAACAATGAAAGAATGTTTCTTTTATTTTCCAAGAGGGCAGTGTACTGAGGGGGAGGGTTGAGAGGGGAGAAAAGTGCAACAATGAATGAATGGAAAGCCAAAGTCTCAGTAAATTTTCATTGAAATGAATAATAAATTAAAAAAAAAGTAAAAAATAAAAGAAAAGAAAGCCCTCCCTCCCCACTCTATTTCTTTTTCTCTCCTTTCCATTCTGGCTGTCCTTTTAAGCTTTGTTTTGAAGGGTTAATTCACAAATAGAAGAAAAAGATCCAATAGTAGTAAATTGTAGAGAGTGCAAAAATATGAATTTCTCATTTCTGGACTGTTGTTTTCCACCTTAAGTACAATTGCTGTTAGATGTTTCTTGTGGATGCAATGTACAGAAACATATATGTATAAAAACATCTTATCTAAACTGAAGCGTATCATACACATTTTTTTTTAATTTCCCGGTCGCCCCGGAATACACATCTTTTTATATTTTGATTTTTTTTAGTCAACAATGTAATTTGGAGCATGAATAAAGATTTCAATTAGAGAAGCAGTTCTTACCACTACATTTTTTTTCAGACATTTTATTGAGCTTAAGAGAAAGTTTATACAGCAAGTTAGTTTTCCCAATCAAACAGTCAAAAATTCTGAGCAACACTGGTTACAATTTCTGCAATGTGTCAACACTTCACATTTCCCCCTGAGTTTCTAGCTTTGCCCAGTTTCTCTGTCTCTTGTATTCTTATATTTGGTCTTGGGCACATATTTTCCTTTTGTTCCTAAATTCTTTTATTTCAGAAAGTTCTTTACATGTAAAAAGTATTGAACAACTCTCATCTCTCAATATGTACCACATTAGATAGTGTTGATCTAAAAAAAAGCAAATAGACCAATTAAAAATAAACTTGAGAACCCAGAAATAAACCTCTACATCTATGGTCAGTTGGTTTTCAACAAGGGTGCCACGCTCATTCAATAAGAAAAACCTTTGCAAAAATGTTGCTGGGACAACTGAATAACCCTATATAAAAAGATGAAGTTGGATTAAATGTCTCACACCACATACAAAAGTTAATTCAAAAGGTATCAAGAGAAAAAAAAATGCATCAATAGCTCAAACTAAAAAACTTTTTGTTTAAGAAAATATAGGGGCAAAACAACTATGATATATCATCTCACCCCAGTAAGAATAGCAAAATTTAACACAACAGCAAACATCGAATGCTGGCAAGGTTGTGGAGAAACTAGAACCTTTATTCATTGTTGGTGGGAATGTAAAATGGTACAACCACTATGGAAGGCTATATGGGGCTTTCTCAAAAAGTTGGAAATAGAAATGCTATTTGATCCAGCAATTCCACTACTGGGAATTTACCCTAAAGAAACCATAACTGCCACACAAGCAGATATATACGCACATTCATGTTTATTGCGGCTTTGTTCGCAATAGCAGAGTTGGAAACAACTTAAGTGTCCATCAATAAATGAATGGAGAGAGAAGCTCTGGTATATTCACACAATGGAATACTACGCAGCATTGAAAGCCAAGGAACTCATGAAATACTATGCAAAATGGGTGACCCTGAAGGACATTATGCTGAGTGAAATATCTCAGTCACAAAAGGACAAATATTGCTTAGGGCCACTGTTGTAAAACGGGACTGACATCAGGGCTGAGGAAAGACAGAAAAGGAGGAAAGGAATGATGTATATTGCATTGAAACAGATGAGGGAGAGAACTGTTTAAAAGGGACATATGAATGGGTATTCTTGTCATTACAGAAGTCCAGAGTGAGGGCTGCACAGAGAGGAGTGGACTTGGGGGGAGGCACTGCATAACAATGAAAATTTTTCTTATTTATTTCAAGGAGAAGAGTCAATTGAGGGGTGGGGGTGGGCAGGGAGAAAAGTGCAACAATGAATGACTGGAAACCCTAAGTCTCTGTAAACTTGCATTAAAATTAATTTTTGAAAAAGAAAATATAGGGGCAATGTTTTGCAACCTAGTTTTTGAAAATGAATGCTTAGATATGACACTGGAAAAATGAACAACAAAAGAGAACACAGATAAAATGGACTTCAATAAAATTAATTTCTACACATCAAAAACTTTACTAAGAGTGTTAAAAGACAACCTAAAGAATGGCAGAAAATATTTGTTTACTACATAGCTAATACAAGATAAGGGAACTCTGGTGGCCTACTGGCAAGAAACTGTGCAGCAATCCCTATGGCATGTGGTTCAAATCCACCAGCTACTCTGTGGGGGAAGGATGGGCAATCTCCTCCCATGCTATTAAGTGGCTCTGAAAACTCACTGGAGGGTCAGCTATGTGTCAGTTCTGACTCAATGGTACTCAACAACAACATATATCTAATATATATTTAATATTCAAAATATATAAAGATGATAAATAGCCAAAATACAGGAAACAACACAAATTTACATCAATTCACAAATGGATAAACAGAATGAGATCTACATGAGCAAAGGAATATTGATGAGAGTTCTGGTTTGTCCATATCCTCTCCAATATTTATTATTTTCCATTTTACTTATAAGACTCATCTAAGTGGTAATGAAGTGGTGTCTCATTGTGGTTTTGATTGCATTGAACAGATCTACTACCAAGAAACTCTCCAAAGTGTTAAGGAGCAAGGATATTAGTTTAAAGATTAAGGTACACCTGATCCAAGCCATGGAATTTCTAATTACTTCACATGCACCTGGAAGTTGGACAATGAATAAAGAAGAACAAAAAAGAATCTATGCCTTGAATTTGTAGTGATGGTAAAGAGTACTGAACATCTCCTGGACTGCCCAAAAAATCATACAAATCTGTCCTGGAGGAATTACAACCAGGGTGCTTGTTAAAAGGAAGGATGGTGAAACTTTGTCTCCTATATTCAGCATGTTGTCAGGAGGTACCAGCCCTTGGAGAAGACATCATGCTGGGAAAGGCAGAAGGTCAGCGAAAGATAGGATGACTCTCAAGTAGATAGTATGACATGGTGACTGTAACAATGGATTTGAGTATGGCAGAGATCATGAGGATAGTGCAGATAAGGCAAGTCCCTATCTGTTGTTTATAGAGTTGTGAGTCATAATAAACTCTGTGGCACCAAACAACAACAGAGTGACAATGACCTTGAACATCTTTTCACGCATTTGTTGACTACTTGCCTATCTTCTTTGAAAGACTGTCTATTTGAGTCCTGTGTCAAGGACTTAAAATTGAGTGGTATATTGTAAAAATGGTGCACTAAAGTTGCAGATTTCCTCTAACTTCACAAAGGGAAGAAGATGAAGAATAACAGTCCAAGGCTGATTCTATGAGGTGGAGGTCAGATATACCTCCTATCTCCAATATGACACTATACTTCTCTGTTAGGTTGAATAATTTGTTTCAATGACCACCTAGAATTAACTTATTATACTCACAGGTTATGGGATTTATCAAGGAAGCAACAGGCTACAATTTCATTTATAAATTTATCAGCTGATGGGTTTTTGAGTTATTCCCACATTTCAGCTATTACAATAATGATACTATGAACATTCTCAGGAGCTCTGATGGCTTAGTGGCAAGAAGATGTGCTGCAATCCCAAAGGCACACAGTTAGAGTTCACCAGCTGCTCCAAGGCAGAAAGATGAGCAATCTCCTCCAGTGTGATTAACTGCCTCTGAAAACTCGCTGGAGGTTCAGCTATGCATTGGTTCCAACTCGATGGTACACGATAACAACATGAACATTCTACTACTCATCTACCAGTTTGTCAAACTGTGGTGGCTTATGTGTTGTTGTGATGCTGGAAGCTATACCATTGGTATTTCAAACACAGTAGGGTCATGCATAGTGGACAGGTTTCAGTGGAGTTCTAGACTGAGAGACTAGGAAGCAGGCCTGGCTATTCATCTCTGAAATAATGAACCCTTGCAAACTCTATGACTAGTAGCAGAACATTGTGATGCAGTGCCAGAAGATGAGGCCTTCAGGTTAGAAGGAATTAAAAATATAAATATGCAAAAGCTGCTCCCTTCAAGTCATGTCTATCACAATGACATGGATAGAGTAAAGCTTTCAATGAAGGACAATCATTTGAAGATGTGAGATGACTCAAAATGAAGAGAAACAGCTGCAAACACTCACTGAACTTTAGGATATGGAATGTATAAAATATAAATCTAGCAAAATTGGAAGTGGTAAAACATTTAAATGGAATTCATAAAACTGATTATCCGAGCTATTCAGTGAATTAAAATAAGCTGGTATTGGTCATTCTGAATCAGATAGCCCTATGTTCTACTACACTGGGAATGGCAAATTAGAGAGGTAATGGTGTTACATTCATTGTCAAATAAAACATTTTAAAATGTATCCTGAATTAATGTGATAGAGCATAATGTGTATGAATGGTTGAGTAAAAACTTTGCTTTTCAAATCATCACTCTAAACACAATAAAAAATATTTTTAAAAATCCTGAAATATAATGCTGTCAGTGATCATAAAATATTGATAAACATACACAAGGAAGATCTGTTAAATATAGTTATTATTCAAATTTATGCACCAGACAAGAAAGCCAAAGATGAAAAAAATTAAGTATTTCTTCTGTAATCTGAAATTTACTAAACTTGCAATCAAAATTTATTAATAAAACTGGTAATTGGAATGTAAATAATAGAAACAAATAAAGACTGGTGGTCAGAAAACATAGTCTTTATAATAGAAATGAAATTGCATGACAGAATTTTGTATGACCAGTAACTTATTCACAATAAATATCTTTAAAAAACATGCACAGTGACTACACACATAGACCTTACCTTCTGAATTACATAGAAATAAAATCAACCAGAGTTGCAGAAACAGAGAATAAAGAATCTCAATATTATCAGTTAGAAAAAGGCCAGGAGTCAACTGTGGAACAGACTGCTCATATAAAATTCAAAATGAAGGTGAAGAAAATCAAAACAAGTGCACTACAGCAAAAAACATGACCGGTAGTATCACTAACTCATTCAGTGTCATTGTGTTGGAACCCACTCATAGCTGACCCTTCAGTGAGGTTTCAGAGGCTGTAAATTGTACAGGAAACTGTCCATCTTTCTCCCAAGGAGCCACTGGTGGATTCAAATTGCTAGAGGGGTGCCACCTTTGAGCTAGCAGTGCAGCTCTCTACGGACTATGCCAAACACAGTGCCACCTTTAATACATCCCAAGTACATCTAGAAACCATCGGAAGGACAGATCAGATTAACTGAATACTAATGACTGAAGACCAGAAGTGTTATAACATCCAGGACATCATACATGAAGAAAACAAAATGTTATTAAAAAAGCAAGAAAGGACCAAAGAGCATGTCAGAAATTGGCTCTTGAATGTAAAAAAGCTAAAGTAAAATGAAAAAATGATGAGAGCTGAAGAGAAAATGCAAAGGGCAGCCCAAGAAGACAAGGCAACATATTATAATGAAATGTGCAAAGGCCTGGGTTAGAAAACTGAAAGAAATGCACGCAAATGGATGCTTGGCACTTTTAAACCTGAAAGAATCAAGAAAAGATTCAAGACTTGAGTTGTAATATTGATGGATTCAGCTGGCAAAATACTAAATAAAATAAATACCAGAAGTTGAAAAGAACATACAATGCCACTGTATTAGAAAGAATTGGTCAGTGTTCAACTAATTTAGTTATCAGAACCAATGGTACTGAAAGATGTCCAGGCTGTACTGAGGGCACTGATAATAAAAAAGGCTCCAGGAATTGGCAGAATACCATCTGAAGTGTTTAAATAAACAAATACAGCACTGGAACTCATAGTCACCTTATGTACAACATCTCTGAACCCTGCTCTATTCTCAGCCAGTCTCACTGACTCTGACACATCTGAGGGTCTTCCTCTCCTGTGCTATGCTTCCAAGCTTCTGAGCATGAAGTCTTTCTTTAAGGATCAGTCCCTCCTGGCCACATGCCCAAAAAAGTATGTGAGATAGAGCTTCAAAATCCTAGCCTCCAAGGAGAAACCCGGTTTCATCCTCTCTAAGACATCTTTTTTTGTTCTCCTGGTGGTTCATGGTATGTTCAATTCTCTTCTCCAGCACCACAACTCAAAGGCATCAATTGTTCTCCTGTTATCCTTACTTATTGTCCAGCTTTCTGATGCAAGTAATTACGAAGACCATGGCTTGGATGAGGCACACGTTAGTCTTTAGACTGATCCTTTTCATATGTTATTGGATTTGGCTTACTAACTTTATGTCAAGGAAGATTTTAGCATCTATCAGTATTATTAAGTGCATTAATTATTTTTATTTTTTATATGCTTTATTTTATGGTGATTTTAATAAAAGTTTAAAAAAATTGGATTTTCATTCATTCACTATTGCACATTTTCCTACCTCCAGAGCCAGTTTACTTTTTGAAAAAGATTCATTTTCGTAACAGTAAAAGTAAAAATGGTTAAACACTTAAAAACCATGTTTGTAAAAAGACAATAAAATGAAAATATTCACATATTAGAAGTGAAAAAACCACAGAAGAACCATATACTGCATTACTCAGTTCTTAAAAATACCATTTTATAAGGACTAAATACATAATATTGTTTTATAATATCCTGTATTATAAAAAAATGCATAAGTACACTTTATGATGGCTTCTGAAGTAATATTTTTAATAAAAAGGCCTATTGCAATAGTTAAATGTGCTGTTACAGACCTCTCCAAAGTACTGAAGAGCAATGATGTCACTCTGGAGACTAAGGTGTATACCTGATACAGTTCATATGTTGCCATTGAATTTTTCATAGTATTCTCTTACAATCTTTCTTCATTCTGTAAGGTTGGTAGTACTATTTAAATTTTTTTTTTATTTGAGTCTTCCATATTGTTTTGGGTCAGCTTAATTAAAGATGTGTCAAATATCAAATTTTGTTGATATTTCAAATATCTAATGTTCTAATGTTTTGCTTTGTTGATTTTCTCTATTGGTTTTAGATTTTTCATTTTAATTCTATGTTATTTCCTTAATTCTGCTTGCTTTGAGTTTAGTTTTCTCTCCTTTTTAATAGTTCTTTTTAAAAA
>NW_006399845.1:12256482-12264607 GCF_000299155.1 Elephantulus edwardii | reverse complement strand
GAAGACCATGGCCTGGATCAGGCACATCTTAGTCTCCAGCCTGATACTGTTGTTCTTCAGTACTCTGGAGATGTCCCTGACAGCAGACTTTCTCAGTGTAATTTGTCTTTTGATTTCCTTGCTGCTGGTACCAAGAGAGTTGACAGTGGAGCCAAGCAAACTGAAGCTGTTAAGCGTCTCAATCCCTTCACCAACTACCATGATGCCGTCAATTGGCCCAGTGGTGAGAATCTTTGTTTTCTTGATGTTGAGCTTTAATCCATATTGAAGGTTGCAGTCCTTGACCTTCTGCAGCAAGTGCTTCTGGTCATCCTCAGTTTCAGCAAGCAAGGTTGTGTCACCTGCATAACGCAGGTTGTTGATGAGTCTTCCTCCAAGAGTAGCATTATTTTTTTTATGACTCAATCTACTATCTGGCTGAAAGTTGATTTCCAAGAGTGGGTTCAATTCCAACTTTAAAGGGAATCCCAAGGCAATTCTTTTCTAAATTTTCTTTTTCTTATTTTATAAGAGATCTATATTGATTTTTTTCAAGAAAAAAATGATCCAAAAGAATGACGAAATTATTGAACATCATTAAGTTCACATGCAAATGAAATTTTGGTGAAGGCAAAAATAACTACAACAGCATACTGACTAGCAACAACAGACATCTAAGCCAGATTTAGAAGAGGACATGGAATAAGGGTTATAGCTGATTTAGGATAAAGGCAGAATATATCAGAAAGAAAGATACTTGTGTGTTATTGAGTATACAGAAGCATTCAACTGTCATTTATAACAGATTATGAATAATACTGCAAAAGAATGAGACTTCCAGAATTCTTAATTGTACTCATACAGAATCTGTTCATAGACCAAGAGGTAATTGTTTGAATGGCACAAAGGAATACTGGATAGTCTAAAATCAGTAAAAATGTGCATCAGGGTTGTATCCTTTCACTATACTGATTTAATCTGCATATTCTGCAATTAATTTGAAAAATTGTACTGTAGGAAGAAAAAGAAACATAAGTGTTGAAGAAAGACTCATTAACAACCTTTGATATATGGTTATTATAGGCTTGCTTACTGAATGTGAAGAGGACTTAAAGCCCTCACTGATAAAGTTCAAAGACTACAGCCTACAGTGTGATTACTACTCAACAGAAGAGAAAAAAATTCTCACAACTGGAGGGATAAGAACAATAAGAAAAATGAAGAAAAGATTGAAGTTGCAAGGTTTTAATTTAATTTGGTTCCATAATCACTTCCCATGGAAGCAGCAATCGAGAAACCAAATATGTACTTCATTGGGTCCACTCACTAATGTTAAGTTAATCACAATTCTATAAAGTCTCCAAAGCTGAAAAATCTTTATAGGAGAATACTGTCTATATTTCTTCCATGGAATATACTGTGGCTCAAATCGTTATCTATATTTTTTTAAGGTGAAAGATTTGAGATCTATTTTTTAATATTTTTAATATAGATATTTAAAACTATAAATTTTTCTCTACGCATTACTTAAGTTACACTCCATAAATTTTAATATGTTGTCTTTTCATTTGCTCAAAGTATTTCCCTTGTGATTTCCTTTTTGACAAATTTTTTATTTAGGCATCTATAAACTATAGTGTTTATAGTCATTTGAACAAAACATGGTGATAATGTGTGATTTAAAATCAGAAAGAGTGTGTATCAGGGTTGTAACCTTCACTACACTTTTCTAATATGTATGTCAAGCAAGTAATCTCAGAACTGGACTATGTGAAGAATATAGCATACAGATTGCAAGAAGACACATTAGTAACATGCAATATGCAGATGAAACGACTTTGTTGAAAACAAAAGTACTTGCTTAATGAAGGTCAAACACTATAACTTTTACTATGAATTATACTTCACAATAAAAAGAACAAAAATTCTCACAAATAGGCCAATAGCAACATTATGACAAATGGAAAAAATACTGAAGTTTTCAAGGATTTCCTTTTTTTAAAAAAAATTTTTAGTGTGTGTGTGTGTGTACTGTCAAATCGGATCTGACTGGTACAGGAGGAGATTGCCTCTCCTTCTCCAGCAGAGGATCTGGTGGATTTGAACCAATCACCTCTGGGATTGCAGTGCAGCTTCTTGCCACTAGGCCACCAGAGCTCCCTTCAAGGATTTCCTTTTACCTGGGACCACAAACAACATCTATGGAAGCAGGATTCAAGAAATCAAAGAACACAATACCTTGGGCAAATTTGCTGCAAAGGACCTCTTTAAGTCATAAAATATCAGGGATGTCACTTTGAGGACCAGGATGTACCTAACTCCAAGGGATGGTATTTTTAATTGTCTTATATACATGTGTAAACTAGACAAAGGATAAACAAAACCAAAGAAGAATTGATGCCTCTGAATTATTGTTGGCAAAGAATATTGAATATACTGTGAATGTGTAAATCCATCCTGGAAGAAGTAAAACTAGAATGTTCCTTAGAAACAAAGTTGGCAAGGTTTTTTTTCCTCGGAAATTTTTTGTACATGCTATCAGGAGGAATCAGTTCCTGGAGAAGGACAATAAACCTGATAAAGAGTCAGTGAAGAAGAGAAAGATGAGAGAGACAGAGTAACATAACACCTATAAAAATGGACTTAAAACAGCATTGATTGTGAGGATAGCACAAAACCAGACAGTATTTCCGTCTATTGCACATGAGCATTCTGACCCCATGTGCAATAGAATAAAACGACTCACTGGCATCTAACAACATGTTGTTGTGTGCTGCTGAGTCAGAAACCAGATGGCCCTCCAGCGAGTTTTCAGAGGCAGTTTAATCACATAGGAGTAGATAACACTATCCTTTTCCTGTAGAACAGCCGGTGGCTTCGAACCCCGTACCTTTGGGATTTGGAAGCAGGAGTCGCATTCATTTCCTAAACAGCATGCCTCCAGAAACCCTATGAACTTTGATAAATGTCAGTAGTTGTAGAGGGGCTTCAGGCCTTTTGTTCACGGGGTCGCTATGAGTCGTGCTTAACTAGAAGGCAATCAATAACAACCACCACAACCTTTGGGATTGCGTAGTTTCTTACCACTAGGCAATCAGAGCTCCCTAAGAACAACAAATAACAGACATTATATGATTCTAATATTCTTAAATTTATTGAGGCCTGTTTTATGGTCTAAATATAGTCTATCCTGAAGAATATACATCTAAGAGCACCACCATACACACTTAAAAAAAAAGTCTCTTCTGCTGTTACTGGGAAGAGTGGTCTATGTATATCTGTTAAATCTAGATGGTTTCCACGGCCTCTTTTGTTTGTTTTGTTTTTATTTTTTAAATTGTATTCTGATTTATTTACAATGTTTGAATATATTGTTTTTCACAAAAGATCCTTCCCATTTCCTTTACCCCACCCATTCATTGAATTGTGCAACCCCATTATTAACACTCAACCCTGCAATCCATCCTCTCCCCTCTATTTCCAACCTACTCATACTCATACTCATTCTATAATAATGGTTTTATACAGTATTTGTCCTTATGGGACTGAGTTAGTTCACTCAGCATAATGCTGTCCACTCCCTCTCAAGTTAGACAGTAATTTACAAAATCATTGCTCCTGTGTGCTGTGTAGTATTCCATTGTATGAATGTATAACTTCTTAATCCATTCATTTGTGGTTGGACTGCACTGCTTCTTTTAAAGTAGAAACAGAGAAGTCAGTTCAGATTGTACCTAATACTCCATTATAACCCAGTATTCCCTCTGACATCAAGAAGCTATTGTTTTTGCCATTGAGTTATGCTTTAACAACGACAATAATAGCAGTTAATACTTACATAGCAGCTCATTTGTGCCATGCACTGTTCTCTTTTAAATAAAATCACTCACTTAATCCTATCCCAGGCTCACCTTTGCACCCCAAGCAGTTGCTCTTCAGTGTAAGTGGCACTGCCCTCACCCGGCCGACTCTGATTCCGCTCATTCTCAGACTTCTTCTCTTTCTGTGCCTTCATGCAGTTACAGCAACCACAGGGGTCATGACTCTCAGGTATGTCTTCTGAATATTTGTTTCTCCTAATTGCATCAATATATGCTGTAAAACAGGAACTCTTTCATTAGGCCTCATTTTGACCTTTCAAGTCAACTTTGCTACCCACTTTACCTCTCTGGGAAGCTGCGGCTTAAGGGTCAACTCACAGATGTCATCCTGACTTTTAAGTGTCTCAATCATCTTCCCTGAGACAATATAAAAAAAAAGGGGGGGGGAGGCAAACTAAAAAAACTTATAAATGCCAAAGCAGAACTTCTAACATTCACCAGCCTACCTGTTGGGTAACCAGCAAGTAATTTTTACTGAGCTGGGAAATGGGATATGCTCAAAATCCTTCTTTAATTACAGGCCAGGGGGGAAATCTGTGCTGATATTGCTCCTAAAATACCTTTTTGCTGCAAAACGTCCATGCTAAGATTTAAAGTACAGATGAATTAAAATCTTATAAACTAATATTGTTGTTGTTAGGTGCCGTTGATTCAAGTACAACTCATAGAGCCGCTATGAACAACAGATCTGAACCTTGTCCTATCCTGTACCATTTTCATCATCTCTGACACACTTGAACCCATTGTTGCAGTTACTGGGTCCAACTGGTTGAGGGTCTTTCCAAGCAGGCCTTTCCAAAGAATAGCATCTTCTAGTAACATGCCCAAAGTATGTGAGACAAAGCTTTATCATCTTTATTTCCAAAGAGCACTCTGGCTGCACCTTCTCCAAGACATATCTGTTCTTTATAAACTATTCTATAAAATAATATAGAACTAATATATTTAACTAGCTAGTTGAGGGGATATATGAGTAAGACTGCTGTGCTGTGCTGTGTCAATCTACAGACTAAGGTGCGCCTGGGTCAGGCCACTAAAGCTCGAAGTACTTTTTTTTTTAACAAACAAGTATTTATTCTTTATGGTTTAGGAGGCTAGAAGTCTGCATTCAGGGAGCCAGCGCTAAGGAAAGGCTTTCTGTCAGGTTGAGGGAAAAGTCCTTTTCTCTTTCAACAGCTCGATGTACTTTTAACTTGAGGAAGCTCCAGTAAGAAGCTGTGCTACAATCCTGAAGGCACACGGTTCGAGGCCACCAGCTGCTCTGGGGGAGAAGGAACTGCCTCTGAAAACCTGCCGAAGGGTCAGCTATGGGCTGGTTCTGACTCTACGGTACAAAATAACGACAATGTAGAACATACATGTATTGGTTCAATAATGTTTTGCTTGATTTATATAAAGAGGTTTGTGATCAATGTACTATTCAAAATGGAAAAACATTGGTCTATGTGTCCCAATGCAGACTGAGGGTCCAGGATCAGATCACCGCGGGACCGAGGGTCAGATGGCCCACTTTGTTTATGGGGAGATGATTTTGGTAAAAGAGCTGCAGGTGAGCGCATCATTGCGTGTAGGAGGGTCAGACTAGGTGGGGCATGGGCCGGGCAGGCCTGGGGGCAATAAAGCAACAAGTCATCAGTGGTAACTCAGGTGACTAGGCCTGCTTCCAACTCCGGGTATAGCTCTCGACTTCCAGATCCCAGTTCTAGTTTCGTGCAAATCCCCACTACATCCCCATCCAGAATCCCACTCAAGCTCAACATACTCTCATGGGCCTCCATCCCTCACCTAAGGACCAGGATACCAGCACTTACGTGCCCTCAAAGAGCCCCACCCCTCATCTCTTTCTGATCCTGTTTTGTCCTACCATTGGACCAGGACCTGGTACCTTCTGTCCAGCGTTCTCCACTGTTTAGAGTCGCCGCCATAACGGTTGCCTGTCAGCAGGTCCGCCGGCCTCCCCCGCGCTGCAGGCTGAAAGGGAAGGGGGCTCGGAGCGCTGAGGCACGCTGGGCATTGTAGTCCAACCCATATGAATTATGCAGGGTATAGCGAGTCATTAGACTACAACTCCCGGCAGGCTCTGCGCGATTGCCGACAGAGATGCAGAGGTGTAAAGCGGCTTGAACCTTGGCAAGGGAGGCCCGAGGAGATGTCCGATGCTCGCGGGCTGCTGCTAGCTTCTAACTTAGAATAGGGAACTGTGATAACTCCAGAACGCGTTTTCCTCTTTAGAATGAGGTCAGTGGCTCCACCTCACCTATACTTGAGACTTTCCAAGAAGGTGTGACTGAAATCCTCTTTGGGAAGGGCTTCGCAAGCTATCAAAAAGGGCGATAGCATGACCCTTATTCTCCTTAGGGATGCCTATATATAATGCACGCTAATACTTGTGCATCGCAGAGAAAGATGGACCGTCTCCAATGCGATTAAATTGGCTCTATAAACCCGCTGGAAGGTCATTTCTGACTGACAGCCCTCAGCAACAACAAATACTTGTGCAGTTGGTGCTGGAGTCATTCACCATAGACATTATTGGAGTCACTACCGGGTCCTTCAGCAATATAAAGAATAAGTTTGAGGTCGGTGTGGTGGTTTTCTTTTTTTCTGTTGCTTCTCTATTCTATTTTAGAGCCAGTCTGAGGCTTTTTTCTCTCTTTCAGCTGATCGTTTCCTGTTTCCTTCCTTTCTGAAGGACCAGGAAATTAATGAAAAGGAAATGGAGAAATAATCCTGCTGATTCTCACCCAGTTCTACAGGGGGTCTAGCAAATAATAAAGGCAATTATTCTAGGCAGATGAGTAAAGCGTTCTTTCCCAGTGACTCATGACTGTAGGGCGGTGGATGGTTTGAGATGGCCAAAAATGAGGTCTGCAAAATGGGCAAGGATTATGTTTATTCCCAAGTTAAAATTTGCCAGAAATTCACAGAGATCTCACCTAAGAAGATTAAATAAATTATACCAACCAGCAACTTAGAACTCCAACCCTCAATATTTAGAACATTTTTTACAAATTCAACAGTAATTCCATTACGGATACCAAATTCATTCTTCAAAGAGATAGAAAAGGAAATGTCCAGTTTCATTTGAAATGAAAAGAGACCTAGAATAAATAAAGCTCGTCTGAAAAACAAGAATGGAATTGGAGTTATCTTACTTCATGATGTCTAAACCTACTGCACAGCTGTAGTATTCAAAACAGCATGGTATTGGCACAACGATGGACGCATAGATCAGTAGAAGAGAATCCAGAAATCAGCCAGTCAGCCTATGGTCAACTGATACTTGACAAGGTATTATAGCCCATTAAATGAGTAAATTACCAACTCAAAGTGGATCAGAGATATAGGTGTAAAACCCCAAACCATAAAGATTATGGGAGACAAAATGAGAACTAAATTAGAAGCCCGGCCTATGGCATAAAAAGGCTTTCAAACATAGCCAAAAATACTCAACCTTTAAAGATAAAAATCAGTGAATGGGAACTTCTTATCAAATCCCTGGATGAATAAAAAATTTTCTCCTATAAATTTTTCACAGATTTGGAAAACACATTTGGCAACAGCATATCAGACAAGAGTTTCATAACTGAAGTTTATAGAAGACTATAGGGCATCCACAAGAAAAAGACTGATAATCCAATTAAAAAAATGGCAAAAAACATGAAAAGACTCTTCACAAAGGAGAATATCTGGATGGCCAGCAGACACATGAGACAATGTTCAAAATCACTAGCAATCAGAGAGATGCAAATAATAAGATACCATCTCATTCCAGTAGCAGTGTTGTCGTTATGTGCCGTCGAGCCGCTTGCAACTCATAGTGACCCTATGTACAACAGCCCTAAGCCCTGCTCTATCCTGTGCCAATCTCACTGCCTCTGACACACTCATCCTGATTACCCCAGTCACTGAATCAATCCACCTCATGGAGGATCTTCCCCTCTTGCACCGTCCTTCCAGCCTCCCAAGCATGATGTCCCTCTCCAAGGACCTGTCCCTCCTTACAACATGTCCAAAGTATGTCAGATGAAGCCCCAGAATCATTGTCTCCAAGGAACAGCCTGGTTTAACCTTCTCCAGGATAAATTTGTTTGTTTTCTTGGCAGTCGATGGTACATTCAATACTCTTCTCCAGCACCACAGCTCAAAGGCATAAATTCTCCTTCTATCCTTCCTAGTCATTGTCCAACTCTCTGATGCATAACAAGTGATTGCAAAGACCATAGCCTGTATCAGACGCACATTAGTCTCCAGAGTGACACCAT
>NW_006399845.1:12220435-12255093 GCF_000299155.1 Elephantulus edwardii | reverse complement strand
ATCCTCCCACAACTCATTAGGTCTTCGCTCATTAGTGTTCAAGGCCTCAAACATGTTCCTGAGATGGTTCTGAAATTCAGATGGGATGAAATCAAAGTCATATTTTGGTTCCCATGGATTCGGTTTAATTTTCCTCAGCTTCAGCTTGAACTTGCATATGAGTAGTTGAAGGTCTGTTCCACAATCGATCTTTCGTATGTACGTCCAGTAGCAGTAGCAAAGTTTAACATAGGAAACAATAAATGTTGGAGAGGATGTGGAAAGATTGGAACTCTTGTGCACTGTGGTGGGATTGTAAGATGGTAAAATGGCTGTGGAAGCAGTTTGACATTTCTTCAAAAAACTGAACTTAGAAATCCCATATAGCCCAATTATTCTACTTTTAGGAATATATCCCAAGGAAATCAGAACAGAAACATGAATGGAGATGTGTACACCTGTATTCATAGTAGTGATACAATAGCAAGAAAATGGAAGTATTACAAATGCCCATCAACAAATGAATGGTTTGAAAAATGGTTGTAACTTACGCAATTGGATACTATGCTGCACTAAGGAGCAATGACTTAGTAAATACTGTATAACTTGGAAGAGACTAAAAAACATTGAGTGAAAGTTCTCATTTACATAAGGACAAATACTGCATAGGAGGATAACTGAGCAAGATATGTATAAATGTTCAAAAGGGGAAGGGTAGAAGGAGAGGCAGAAAAAGAGGAAAGAAAAAAATATCACCGGGATAGCAGAGGTTGGTGGGTAAAGGAGATGTGAAATATTGGGAAATTGTCACAAGGGAGTGTGGTGTTACCTTAAAAATTGGGGTTTTTTTTAGCTATATTAACTACCTTTGGTCTCCAGCTACCTTAACTGCAGACACATGGCCTTGCATATTATCAACAGCTGTGGAACTAGGATAAGAGAAAGAGTGCTTCCCACACTGAGTGGCAAGACTTGAGAGCAAGGCTTGTGGCAGCAAGACCCTGTTGAGAGTGAAGCTCTGGTGGTGGAGAGACTGTGGAATTGCTGTGGAGAAATTGTGGCAAGAAGTGACCTAAGGCCTCTTGAATTTGTGCTATCCACAGTTTAAAATTTGGCTGTTCTTGTCAGATGTTTGAAGGAGAAGCTGGCTTATAACTCCTCTGATTCAAACCTTGCTGGATGATTTGGATTTGACTATTAAACTGAAAATAGAATCTGGACTTATTGAGGAATGATGCCTTGGACCTGTTGGGCTAAAGCCTGGACTTGGATAGTGAGATATTCTTTGAATTCCCCACTCACTCTCCTAATAAACCCCATTGTTGGTGCCATAACTGTTAGTCAGCAACAAATAAGTTAATCTCTTGCTGTTGGTATGGTTCTAGAGACAGGCACCATGGGGGTGGGCTAGGAGCTCTTTTTCTGCTTTCCATTCTGGAGAGGGAGAGACTGTGCTATTCTCACTTCCTCTGGCCCTTTCAGAGAAACATGCATGGTCCTGTGCCTCCATGCAGTGTTTTCTCCACTCTAGACAGGAGGATAATAGAGCAATGTTAATTAATCATATAAAATACAATACATATGAGTGACTGTAAGTATAAAATACAATCTATATAAATGAATGTATGAAAATGAATAAAAAATTTAATTCTCACTGTCAAGTGTAATAACTGTTCTGTAAAGGAGAAAGTTATAAGCTCATAGAGTACAAGATGGGGTTGGTAGGAGAAGGTAAACAGTGGGAAAAAGAGAGTATGTATGAATGTGGTAAGGGAAGAGAATTGAGACCTCAGATGTAGTTCTCTGAAAAGAGGATGACGTAGAAAGAATTGTGAAAAGGAGAGGAGAAAAAACAACCACTGAGCCACATGGAGACTGGTAAACCAAACCATATAATGTTTCCCAGCAGATCCAAATAATGTTTAGCAGTATGAGCCTGACTTTGGGAAGTGGGTGCAAGAATTAAGCCAACATGAATATTTGTCCATGAAATAGTTTTAGATAGTGTCAGCCTCATGTTTCTAAGAATAATTTCTACTTTTTATTTTTTAAAATTTATTTTATATTGATTTGCTTACCATTGTATACATTTTCACATTATCCTTCACATTGTGTTTCATACAATCATTCATGCATTATGTTTTCTGTTTAGACAAACTCACTTGACACTTGAAATTAGGTAAAGAAAACATATGCAATTGCACAAAAAGAATCACATTCTCATACTACTTAAAAATAACATAGAAATGGTGAACTATAATGAATTGTGGCATGGATTCCAGGATTTAAGGCAAAACCCTATATAGAAAAATTTCAGGCTTCTGACTTCACGGAATCCAGTACTACACCTGCTTCTTTATATCCTTTTGATTGTTTTAAGTCTTTCTCAGAAGCACAAATGTAGGAAAATAGGACATTATAAAGAAACAAATGGAACACATAAATATCAGCATATTAGGTATTGGCAAAATGAGATTAGTTGACGTAGGACATTTTGAGTCAGACAATCATATGATCTACTACACTGGAGATGAAAAGGTGAGGGGGGAAAATGGAGTCAATTTTGTAGTTAAAAAGGCCATTTTTAGATCCATATTGGAATAAAGTTGTGAGTGACAGGCTAATATCCTTTTGCATACAAGGAAGACCTGTTAATACCACAATCATTCAAATTTATGCACCAACAACCAGAGCCAAAGTGGGGGAAATAGATGATTTCTATCAACTTTTGCAGTCAGAAATTGATCAAATATGCAGCTAAGATGCATTAATAATAATGGGTGACTGCAATGCAAAAGTTGATAACTGAGAAAAAGGATCAGTAGTCAGAAAACATGGACTCAGCAACAAAAATGAGACTGGGGATAGAATGATAAAATAGTGTACTTTCAGTGATTTATTCATACAAATATCTTTTATAAGAAACATAAACACAGGCTATACACATGGATTTCACCTGATGGTACACACAGGAATCAGACTTATTACATCTGTGGAAGGAATCATTGGAGAAGTTCAATATCAGCAGTGAAAACTAGCCCAGGTACTGATTGTGGAATAGACCATCAACTACTCAGGTACAAGTTCAAATTAAAGCTAAGAAGGTCAAATCAAATCCACAGGAATAAAAATTTTACCTTGAGTCTGTATCACCTGAATTTAAGGACCAACTTAGGAACAGATTTGAGTCCTTGAAACTAGTGAACGAAGACCAGATGCACTGTGAGAGGATATCAAGAATATCATCCATGAAGAATGCAAAAGGTCGTTACAAAGACAGAAGAAGAAGGAGAAGGAGAAGGAGAAGGAGAAGGAGAAGGAGAAGGAGAAGGAGAAGGAGAAGGAGAAGGAGAAGGAGAAGGAGAAGGAGAAGGAGAAGGAGAAAGAGAAGGTGAAGGAGAAGGAGAAGGAGAAAGAGAAGGAGAAGGAGAAGGAGGAGAGGAGAAGGAGAAGGAGAAGAAGAAGAAGAGACCAAAATGGATATTCGAAGAGACTCTGAATATTGTACTAGAGTGCCTAGAAGCCAAAGCAAAGGGAAGAAATCAAGAAGTCAAGGAGCTGAATAGAAGATTTCGAAGGATAGCACAGGAAGACAAAGCAAAGTATTACAATGAAATGTGCAAAGAACTAAAGTCAGAAAATCAAAAGAGCTGTACTCACTCAGCCTTTCTTAAGCTGAAGAAACTAAAGAACTAATTCAAGCCTTGAGTTGCAATACTTGAGGATACTATGAATAGAATGAGTGGCATCCATTTCCTAAACAATATGCCTCTGGTAACACTATGAACTTTGATAAACGTCGAGAGTTATAGAAATGCCTCAGGTCTTTTGTTCATAGGGTTGCTATGAGTCGTGCTCAACTCGAAGGCAATCAACAACATGGGTAGAATATTGAATGATCCAGGAAGCATTAAAAGATGATGGAAGGATTGTACAGAATCACTGTACCAAAAAGAATTGGCTGACACAGTAGAATTTCAAGAAACAACATATTATCAAGAGGAAATGGTGATGAAGGAGGAAGCTCAGGCTACTCTGAAGGACTTGACAAAAAAGAAAGTCCCAGGAATTAACGGAATACCAATTGATGTATTTCAACAAACTGATGCTGCCCTGGTCGTGCTCACCAAGTTGTGCCAAGAAATCTAGAGGACAACTACCTGGCCAACTGACTGGAAGAGATCCATATTTATTTCTATCCTCCCAAAAGGTGATCCAACAGTGTAGAAATTATCGTACAATATTACTCATATCACATGCAAGCAAAATCTTGCTGAAGATTATCTAGAAATGACTGGAACAGTACACTGACAGAGAACTACCAGAAATACAAGTGGGGTTTAGAAGAGGCTATGGTACTAGAGACATTATTACCAATGTCAGATAGATCTTGGCAGAAAGTAAAGAGTACTAGAGGGTTGTCTATCTGTGTTTCATTGACTATGCAAAGGTATTTGTCTGTGTGGATCACAACAAATTGTGATTAACCTTGAGGAGATTGGGAATTCCAGAATACTTAATTGTGCTTATGCAAAACCTATATTTGTACCAGAAAGCAGTGCAGGGAATCACTTCATGGTTCAAAAGCAGGAAAGGAGTGTGTCAGGAATGCATCCTGTCTCCATCATACCTTTTCAAACTATATGCAGAACAGGTCATTCGGGAAACTGGGCTTTATAATGAGGAACATGACATCATGATTGAAGGAAGACCCAGCAACAATCTATATTACGCAGATGACACAACCTTGCTTGCTGAAACTGAAGAGGACCTGAAGTGCTTGCTGCAGAAAGTCAAGGACTGTAGTCTTCATTATGGATTGAAGTCCAACATCAAGAAGACAAAAATTCTCACCATTGGGCCAATTGGCAGCACTTGGAATTGGGTCAATTGGCAGCAATTGGATCAAGAAGAGATTGAGGTTGTTGACAGTTATAGCTTGCGCAATCAACACTCTTGGCACCAACAGTCAGGAAATCAAAAGACAAATTGCATTTATTCAGTAAATCTGCTGTCAGGGACCTTTCCAGAATACTGAGAAGCAATGATGTCAGTCTAGAGACTAACATTCATCTGATTCAGGCCCTGGTCTTCGCAGTTACTTGTGAAGTAACTTGTCAGTTACTTGTCAGAGAGCAGGACAATGACTAAAGATGACAGAAGAAGAATCGATGCCTTTGAGTGTGGTATTGGATAAGAGTATTGAATGAACATACCATGGTCCACCAAGATAACAAATAAGTCTTGTCTTGGAGAGTGTGAAAATCCTTGGAGTCTAGGATTTTGAAGCTCCATCTTACATACTTTGTCCACATGGCCAGGAGGCAACTATCCCTGGAGAAGGATATCACGCTCAGAAGGGTGTAGGGATGGCGCAGAAGAGGAAGACCCCAGAGGAGATGAATTGATACAGTAACTATGGCAATGGGGGATAGGTGTGTTGGAGTCACAGGCTTCAGAGATGTAATACATAGGGTTGCTATAACAACAACACGTAACAACAACAGCAACTACTGAAGGTGAGCATACGCAGCTTCCAACCTGTGCTGGCAGTCTGCGATCATCATCTGGGACTCTTGCAAGATCTCTGCCTCCGTTTCAATGCCATAATTTTCCACCATCTTCAGCCTTCATTTTTTCCAATCTTTTTGTTTTTTAGCTTCTTTTTCATACATCACTTTTTCTTTGACCAATCAGCTGACTACACCAGTTTTGATCTTGATATGCCTCACGTGATGATTGCTCATGGTCTGTGGAGTATCAAGGGAAGGAAGGGCAGGGAGCAGAGTATTCGAGGCCTAGGTGATGAGGAGGCGGTGGGTGTGGGTAGGTGCCCTGGCCTCACGTGCATGCCTCCATTCATTATGTTTTATAAAATGAGTCACCATTGAACTAAGGAATCATCTCTACTTTTATAACAGTATTGAACTGTGGCAGTTTTGTTGGTGATGCTGATGTTTGCCATGCACCCTAACTGTGTACCTGAGATGTTGTACTTGGTTTATATAGTTCTGCAAGAACATACTGAGTAAAGGATGGCCCTATCTGACCAGGCCTGTGTACCTGAGCCTGCCCTTACACAGGATGAGGGAAGAAATGAGATAAGGATGTTACAACAACTATCCCACCCCTACTACCTGTTCCTACATTAGGGCCAAGTAGTTCTGTGTGGAATAGGAAATCGTTTTGTAAATGGCCACCATCCTGTTGTCTAGACATCAAGGAAGGGATGTGGTCTTAGGGTATCTACAGAAACTGAAAAAGGCTGCACTCATATTTCCTGTCAGATGTGGGGTCTTATATTTGCATAAAAAGTAAGAGGAGAACCTCCTCTAATACAATTTACTACAAAGCAGAATGCAGCATTAAAAATTCACCTTGGATCCCTTCCCAAAGGACAGTTAAATAGCAAAAGGACAGTTTCCATGGCTAATGTGGGGTTACAGGATCAGTGTCAGGGTAAAAGCCTTCCAATCTTGAAGATGTTAATACTAGTTCACTCCCTCTCCAGCCACACACATAAATACCTTATGACTAGCAGCCCTTATTTGCTAGACATTTTGCCAAGTCAGGGCAAAATTTGTGACCTTAGAATGGAGATATCAACAGAGTTATCCAGCATGAAACCCATGTTTTTTACCTTATTCTCTAGGAAGATAAGCAGCTGAATAAAGTGCCCATGGCAGTGAGTATGAATAGCAATTCAAACAGAATCCAGTACTTCTAGACATTGTTATGCACTTAGAAAGTTCTAGCACAGTGACATACTGATATGGACTAGTAGAACTCTTGTGTTTTCTGCAGTGTAATTTAAGTAAAGTAGATCTGGTATTAAAAATCAAACAAGACACGTCTTCATTGGTAGGGGCCAGAGTGTCCTTGGACTTAGAGAGTGGGACGCCTGGCTCCTGAACTTTGACTTGGAGTTGCACAGGACTACAAAGTGAATTCAAAATTGGTGATGTTGAGAAGGGCAAGAAAATTTTTGTGCAGTAGTGTGCCCAGTGCCAGCCACACTGTGGAAAAAGCACAAGATTGGGCCGAACCTGCACGGTTTATTTGGGTGGAAGACTGGTCAAGCCCCTGGATTCTTTTACACAGATGCCAATAAGAACAAAGACACCACCTGGGGAGAGAATACTCTGATGGAGTATCTGGAGAATCCCAAGAAATATATTCCTGGAACAAAAATTATCTTTGCTGGCATTAAGAAGAAGACAGAAAGGGCAGAGTTGGTAGCTTAGCTTCAGAATGCTACAGCACCACAACAAGATAAACAACACAACTGAAAAATGGGCATGGGGGGATGGTGTGGGGAGGGAGAAAAGTGCAATAATGAATGAATGGAAACCCTAGGTTTCTGTAAACCTTCATTAAAATTAATAAAAAAAAAATGAGCATAGTATATGAACAGACACTTCACCAAAGAAGACATTTCGATGGCAAACAAACACATGAGGAAATGTTCACAATCCCTAGCTCTCTAAGTGAGATGCAAATCAAAGCAACTGTGAGATATAATCTCACCCAATAAGAATAGCAAAATTCAACAGAGCAGCAAACAACAAATGCTGGCGAGGTTATGGAGAAACTGGAACCCTTATTCACTGTTGGTGGGAGTGTAAAATGGTGCAACCACTGTGGAAGGCAATAATGGTGTTTCCTCAAAAAGTTGGAAATAGAAATATCATTTGACCCAGCAATTCCACTACTGGGAATATACCCTAAAGAGACCATAACTGCCATCCAAGCAGATATATGCACACCCTTGTTTACCGTGGCTTTGTTCACAATAGCAAAGAGTTGGAAACAAGTGTCCATCAACAAATGAATGGATAGAGAAGCTCTGGTATATTCACACAATGGACTATTATGCAGCACTGAAAAACAAAGAACTCATGAAATATAAAATGGGTTACCCTGGAGGACATTATGCTGAGTCTCAGTCGCAAAAAGACAAATACTGTATAATTCCACTGTTATAAAACAGAAATGACAGAGGGTTTGGGGTAAATTAAGAAAAGAGGGGGTAAATAATGTGCATGGCATTGAAATGGACAAGGGAGAGAATTGTATAAAAGCAATATATGATTAGTTATTATTAGTGTGACAAGAATCCAGAATAAGAGCTGCATACTAAGTTGGTCTGTGGGAGGGATTGTGTAAAAATGAAAGAAGTTTTTTTTTCTAAAGAAAAAATGAACTAGGGAGAAGGGGCACAGGGAGGAAAATGTGTAACAAAGAATGAGTGGAAATCCAAGTTCTTTATAAATTTACAATAAAATCTCGATTAAAATTAAGCAAAAGGAAAAAATGCTAACCATGAGTAGCATAATTGGCCACTGCCTTATTTATTACAAAATAGAAATGTCTTGTGACTTTTTCTTAACATGTTGTAGTTGTTGTTATGTGCCGTCGAGTCGCTTGCGACTCATAGCGACCCTATGTACAACAGCCCAAACTCCGCTTTGTCCTGTGCCAATCGCACTGTCTCTGACACTCCCATCCCAATTATCTCAGTCACTGAATCAATCCACCTCATAGAGGGCCTTCCTCTCCTGCGCTGTCCCTCCACCCTCCCAAGCATGATGTCCCTCTCCAAGGACTGGTCTCTCCTCACAACATGTCCAAAGTATGTTAGATGGAGCCTCAGAATCCTTGCCTCCAAGGAGCCACCCGGTTTAACCCTCTCCAGGGCAAATCTGTTTGTTTTCCTAGCAGTCCATGGTATTCTCAATACTCTTCTCCAACACCACAGCTCAAAGGCATCAATTCTCCTTCTATCCTCCTTGGTCATTGCCTAACTCTCTGATGCATAACAAGTGATTGCGAAGACCATGGCCTGTATCAGACGCACCTTAGTCTCCAGAGAGATACCATTGCTCTTCAGTACTTTGGAGAGGTCCCTAAGAGAAGTCTTTTCCATGGCAATGCACCTTTTAATTTCCTGGCTACTGGTGCCAAGACTGTTGACTGTGGAGCCAAGCAAGCTAAAGCTCTGTACAATCTCAGTCTCTTCACCATCCATTCTGATGCTGCCAATTGGTCCAGTGGTGAGAATCTTTGTCTTCTTGACATTGAGCCTCAATCCATATTGTAGGCTGCAGTCCTTGACACTCTGCAGCAGGTGTTTAACATGTACTATATTTAAATTGATTCAGTGACTGGGGTAATGGGGGTAGGTGTGTCAGAGACAGTGAGAATGGCACAGAATAGAGCAGGGTTTAGGGCTGTTGTACATAGTGTTGCTATGAGTCTCAGGCAACTCAATGGCACATAGCAACAACAACATCAACAACATTTAAATTGATCCCATACCAGAATTTAGGTCATGAATGGCCGATAGAATATTTTTTGTTAGACAGTCCTGCATTCAGTAAGATTGACTTAAAAATTTTTTTTAATTTTTATTGTATTATTTTTACGTGTACCGTCAAATCAGATCTGACTGGTACAGGAAGAAATTGACCCCTCCTTCTCCAGCAGAGCATCTGGTGGATTTGAACCGCGTACCTCTGGGATTGCAGTGCAGCCTCTTGCCACTAGGCCACTAGAGCTCCCTTAACTTTGTTTAAATTATTATCGTCACACTTCTAAAATTTTGATAGTAATTTCAGTTTAGCGGGTGTTATTCCCTCCTTCCCCTTACAAATGACTGGACTCTGGGTTAGTTGGATTTATCATACTCAGTTTTTAACAGAAATGGTGGATGCCACCTCACAATCTATAGGAGATGGTTTTTATATTTAGATTTCTACAACTAATTAAATGAATCTTATTTAAATATGAGGATACCTCTTTACTGTCACATGGAACAGAACACAACTCACCTGCTTAAATGTCTAGCATCAGCCTGTTTAAATGTAAGGGCTGGCAATAAAGTAGCAAAGACTTTATTTGCTCTTGACTGTTAATCAAATTCAAACTCCCTGTCTAAAATGTTGCCTTTTAAGTAACAAAAATCATTTCAATGTGGTTTGTGTCTGATATAAAATAATGTTTAATACTTCTCAAATTTTTTTATTATTATTAATTTTAATAACAGTTTACAGAGACTTAGGGTTTCCATTCATTTCACTGCTGCATTTTTCTCCCTGCCCAACTTCCCCCTCCCCCAGTTTGCTCTTCTCTTTGAAAAGTAAAAGAAAATTTCTTTCATTGTTATACAATCCCTCCCACCAAGTCCACTCCACTATACAGTCTTTGTTTTGTACTCCTGTCATGACAATACCTAATCATATATCCCTTTTAAACAGTTTTCTCCCTCATCTATTTCTATGCAGTATACATTATTTATCCCATCTTTCTAAGTCTCCCCCCAACTCCAATGTCAGTCCCATTTTACAACAGTGGCACCATGCAGTATTTGTCCTTTTGTGACTGAGATATTTCACTCAGCACAATGTCCTCCAGGGTCACCCATTTTGAATAATATTGCATGAGTTCCTTGTTTTTCAATGCAGCATAGTATTCCATTGTGTGAATATACCACAGCTTCTCTATCCATTCATTTGTTGATGGACACTTAGGTTGTTTCCAACTCTTTGCTATTGTGAACAAAGCTGCAATAAACATGGTTGTGCATAATACTTCTCACTGTAAAAAAAACCAATCCAAACCAAAACATTGCTGCCACACCATGGATACCCCAGGAAGGAAAAAAAACCTCCAAGATTTAAATTTGCATGTCCAAGGTTTATTGGTGAGTGCTTCTAGAAACAATAGCTATGAGGTATAAGGGAAGCAAGATTGGGGAGAAGGAGAAATTGAAACAAGTGGTGTAAATCTTCATTTTAACCTTCACCCTTGTCAATCAGCTGTTAGCATCTAGCAGCCAACACTCATAGCAGCTGGAGAAATAAATGCCTTGATCCTAAAGTGGGATCTTGGCAGTGTTCCATATTGTCTTATATAAGTCCCAGCTAGGATTTACTTCCCAAGCATTTCCTCATTTACTATTCTATTTTACCTTCCCAGTAGCCTGTGAGGTAGACTGAGCAGATAGGGATCACTCTTCCCTATTAATACATAAGAATGTCAAAGACCTTCCCAGAGTCACATAGAGTTGCCTCTGGTTTTCACCCAGGGATTTTTCACTTCATAGTGTTCTTCCCTCCCCACCCCCAACAGGAGTTTATAGGGCTATGGATTATAAGAATTAGAAAAGACAGAGAAAGCCAAGTAGCTCAACCACCTCACTGTAAAATTAAGGAAACAGGTTCAGAGAAGGGGGTTAATTGGTCAAAACAAGCTTCAGGTCTAAAAAGGAATACAGTCTCATCGCCGGATTTCCTTCATCTAGGAGTCCATTTCCACTGCCTTTGATGTACTGTAGATCCAGGTAGGTTTTTCTTCAGTCTTACTTTAATCATTTTAATGAGAAATAGAGACAGAGTAAAATGTTTTATTCTGGACTTTCTCACTTCACTTTGCAAAGTCTAAATCCTAACGAAAATAGCTTGTTATTTCTTGGGAATAGAGAGCAGGAATGATACTCTACATGTCTTCCAAACTGCGGGCCATATATGCTTATAAAGTTGATCTTTGCAAACACACAAATAACTCTTCCATTGATTTCATTCGACCAGGATTCATTTTCAAACTAGTATCATGACAAAGATACCTATTACCAAGAAAGTACATACTGGCTTTCTTTTTCTCTTTAAATAACTGTACAGTATTTATGCAGATTTATGTTCTTTTTATAAAACACAAAGATTTAACAGTCCTATAGGGTAAAGTGGGTGCGGTTTTGGGTTATGGTGTCACAGACCTAACCTTATTCCTAATTTGCTCAGTTTTCCCACATCTAGGGCCAGAGTGAGACATGTGGAACCTGGAGCAGGCAGAGGACAGCTGCTTTGTTTTACTCAACTCTCACCACTGGAATTTCCTAGTTGGAATGATTTAACTTCTGTCTCCAGATGTGACACATCTTTACCCGTCTTGATTAGTCATGGTTTAATTCCTTTCTCTTTCTCTTTTGTTGAGGTGCCTAGTCAGTCCAACCCTTCTTAATAAGCTGAGCAAACCAAAGCAGACTTGACAAAAGGTTCTGAACATCTCCCAGGTTTCTCAGAGTGCTCCCCACAAGAAAAGAACCTTGAACTTACTTGGGGCCTAATAAAGGAGATACCGAAACTGCTAGAACATTCAATAAAGAAATGTGCCAAAGAGATGAAATCTTCAAAGAAGTTAAACTGCAGGCCAGAAAAATTATTTAATGCAAAGTAGAAAAGATCAATCCACCTTGTAATTTTCCTTGACTTGTACTTTCGTCCTACTCTGAGAGAACGGGAGCAGCTGTGTTTCTAGAATGGCTGTCCATCTGGGAGTCTCTTGTACTGGTAGGTTGCTCCCAGATCTGGAGGAATGCTGGTGTCCTTTAGAACTGGGAGTAGTTGTGAAACAATAAAATAATTTATGTATAGTTCATTGTCCCTACCAATCTCATCACTTCCTCATTACAGTCACAGGGCTGTTTCATCATTTCCAGGCCCTTGGGGCCCCAAGGTTGCCTTTTACAGAACCTGAAAAATAAACATAGAATGAGGAAGGGTAAATTTCTAGGAGGGAGGAATTTCAGTAGGGGAGAGGGAGGAGAACCTCAGTCTTTGAAAATATCTCCTTCTGACTCAGGAACTTGAAGATAGGAAGAACATATAGATGCATTTGGGGAAGGGAAGGAATGCAAGAGGAAAAACACACCTTCTCTGCTGAGGAGCATCCTTTGCTGTTGTTCATGTTGATATTCTTCATGGAGATGAGGGTGATGCTGTCTTTTGCACCATTGGCTGTGGAGCTAGGGGTAGGGAGAGAATCTAGGTTAGAGGAGGAGGAGGAGGAGGAAAGGCAATGGGGAGTCAAGGAGTTGTGGGGTTGATGATGTTGAAATTTAGACCTTTTTTTAAGTATTTTTAGGGAACTCTCGTGGCCTAGTTCAAGAAGCTGCACTGCAATCCTGAAGGTGTATGGTTCAAATCCACCAGATGCTCCACTGGAGAAGGAGAGACAATCTCGTCCTGTACCAGTGAGTTTTGACTTGATGTTACACAACAACAACAAGAAGACGTCTTTATTTTAGCTGTAATAAGTGCTTGGAAGCCTAAAAGACCTGTGTTTAAATCTTGGCTTTACTACTTAATACTTGTGTAGCCTTGAAAGGTCAATCCTTTCTTAAATCTTATTGTATTCAGGTTTAAAACGAAGTGCTATCCACCTTAGAGAATTGCTGTGAGGATTTGAGATAATACTGTCTCAAGGGAACTACCACAGTGTTGTACGTGTTGTCGTTGTTGTGTAGAGTAAGAACGACTTGTAGCTAACCCTCCAGCAGGTTTTCAGAGCCAGTTCATCGCACTGAAGGAGATTGTCCATCTGACTCTGGTGGAGCCAGAGTAGATTCAAAATGCGGACCTTTGGGTTGGCAACATGACTTCTTACTACTAGGCCACTAGAGCTCCCTGGCTGGCACATAGAGCTACTATAGATGCACTGCAGTCTCAGTGGCACGTGGCTCGTGGGGCAATATCCTCCTGTACAACTTACTGCCTATGAAAACCCACTGGAGGGTCAGCTATGCATTCTGACTCAATGGCACACAATAACAATGAGTACAGATGAAGTATCTTCTTATTTAAATAAGATCTGAGTTGCCACATTTTTAGGACAGAGTTATAGAGATTTAACTCTGGGCTAGAGTTCTAATCCATCTTCTCCACCATCTTTGATTGTCTCCATTCAGATTTCTCTGTGTCCTTGTCTTGTTCACCCAGTGACTCAGTGGAGGTTCAGGGTGTGACTATGTGGAGTTGGGGTGTTGAGGAAGTGTTGGTTCCCTCTTGAAAATGGGGAGAGGGAGAGCAGATAGATGACTCCTTCCTTATACCTTGGCAGTCTTACCTTTCAGATATCCCTGAACTCCCTGGTTTCTGAGGATCTGTGAAAACCGAAGGCACAGTTTAGGAATCACATGTTGTAACTCAGACACCTGGTCTACCAGGCAAAGTTTACCCACATTGCCTTTGACAAATGGTACTTAAATGCCAATTTGTCTCCCAACTCCAATGTGGGTCTCAGCCATTAAAGTTAGTTCCGGATCTCTCCAGCAGAGGGATCAAAGGGGACCCTGTGGGCAGGGCCTTACCTTCAGACTCCTTGTTTTTCCTGCACTTAAACCTTAGACTGACCACACTGACAAGGATGATCACCACAACCACTAGAATGACAATGAAGCTGATGACTCCTGAAGAGAAAGAGAGAACGAATAGAGTGAAGGGGAGGATGAGAAGGGAACAAAAGGAGGCAACTAGAGCCCAGAATCCTCTTGGCTAAGTGCTAAATAATTAGGCTTCAGAAGTAAAGTGAATTTCATTTATTTACTGCACAAGTGAGCTCTCAGCCTGCTGCCCCAGTCTAGAGTGGGACGTCCTTGTATGTCCAGCCTCCCCTAGGAACATGCAAGTCAACAGAGCCAAGGGTTGACATGAAAAGCCAACAGAGCCTTTCCTTCTGTCAAATTACCCTGGAGCAAATGGGCAAGGCTTTACTTGTGTTTTATACCCAGAGTCCTTCTCAATTCTAGGTGTAATTCCCTCCCATACCCCACTGTCCCCTCGTGACTCACCAAATGCAGCCACGGTGAGCACCGACTCTGATGTGGGGCTGGGTAGGATGGTCAGGGGTTCCCCTGAATTCAGGCTCATGGTGGTAGATTCTGGAGTGATATTTTGGGACTTGCCTAAGATGGAGTGGGAATAATGGGTGCTTCAGTGTTGAGGATGGACATAGCTGACCAGAGAGAGTTCGCTTCACTCCTACCTACTAGGTAAGTGAATACAGGGGAGCTCACACCCCCCAAAAAAGACTCCTGCCACTTCAACCAGATCTCCAGCGTATGGAGGTCAGACCATGGTGGTGTGTGGTGATGCGATGGACGCTGCTGGGTGCTCCTGTTGCTGGCTCCAGCATTCCCCAGGAGATTCAGGATCCTTTTCTCATTATGTTCTTCCCACCTTCCCGTGAAGCCCAGAAGAAAGAGATTTCTGTCCCATAGATAGGAAGCCAGCTGGGTGAAGTGTGGCCATTCTGCGCTTTGCCAAAAGTCAAAGTGGTGGAAAGGAGGATGTGGAACGTGTGTATATGCAGAGGCTGACCTAACAAGCCAGGCAGCCAGCTAAGTAAGGAGCACAAGTCTCTGTTTCTTGAAAAGTGATGTAATCACTCCTCCCAACCCTTCTTCAGTACACTGTACTTCAGGCCTGATTATTTTTCCAATTTCTCATTTCTCTGTACCTCCCTCCCAAGTGGATTTGAGGAGTATTAAAAACAAAACTCAAACAATCCCAGAGTCAAGCGAATGATATGAGAGAAAGAAGGATGTCACTGAGTCCTCTCATTGTGAGTACAGACTGGACTTCTTCCACTGGGTTGCTGCTGTGTGGCGCCCCTGGGCCTACACCATGAAAAAGGCGAAGTTGGAGAGAATTCTCCCTTCCCCCAGCTCTTCTGTTCTAATTGGCAAATATCTGCCTTCCCTGAGAGGAAAGAAGCCTTTGCTGACATTTTCTACTACTTTCTCTTTCTCTGTACTTGTTTATCAGCCTAGGTCCAGGCTCCTTCCACTTTCCCTATGACCAAGCCCAAGTTCTTGTCTCTACTGTCTCAATAAACCTCTGTTATCCTCTCAAAAATTAAAGTGTAAAAAAAAAGTGTCATTGATATAAGATCCTGCCTTTAAGGCCTTTGAGTATAGAGAAGGACTGGGCCTCCTGAAGTGAAGAAGAAAAACCCACCCAGATAGAACCTGGTGTCCTTTACCTCCACTGCCTGCCCTGAACTTGGGCACTCACCAAGTCCTGATGTGTGCTTCTGTGGCTGGGACCAGCGTAGGCCCACTGAGGGTGAGGATTGGCCACCCATGATGTTTGACCTCAGAGTGGTGGTTTGATGTGTAGTAATGGGGGTTTCTGAGGCCTTCTTTGGAGGTTCTGTGGATCAGAAAGCACATCAAGGGCCTAGTTAGGGTCTCAGCCAGGACAGAGTCCAGAATGATTGCTTTCTGTTCCAGGAAAAGGGCCATTCTCCCACCTCTCACATTCTCTTCACCTGTGTAGCGCCCTCTGCTTGAAATCTATTACATTGCCTCCACCCTCATCTCCCTCTGGCTTCTTCCTCCTCAAGTTTCAGCTTCAGAGGTCACTCACTCAGATATCTTCCCAGGCCCCTCAAATTTGAAGTGGTTGGCATTTTTCTGGGCCCTCACAGCTCCTCAAGCCTGTGCCCATCACAACCCTGCTTGCCCCATTTTGTAATTGTTTAGCGGTAGTCCTGTTTACGTGTCTGTTCCCTCACTGGCTTATATTCTCCTGTCAAGCGAAAGCCTTCCCTGGCCCATCCGCTGTGTGGGAGTTGTGGTTTGAACCATAGAGTAGTACCTGGTGTCCTAATGATGGACAGAGAAGCTGTGCTGTTAGATGCTGAGGAAGGGACATCTCCTGCAAGGATAAGGTCAGATGTGGAGTTGGAGGTGAGGCCGACTTGGTGACACCACGCAGTGGGTTTTCCCAGAACTCCTGGGCTTCAAGTGTCACTGAATAGCTGGGAGCATGGGGTGAGGACTGCCAACTTGTCAAGCACATCTACTCACCTGTGTTGGGAGAAGTTGTCTCTATGGTCAGGCTTAGACTATTGAAGTTTCCTGAAACAGACCATCAGAGATTAAGGCATTTGTTGCTACCTATTGCTGCCTCTCTCTCTTCTTCCCTCCATTCCTCTCTATCCTTTTTTTTTAAAGACATGTTAGAATAGGTTAAGTGGCAGGGGGCGAGGTAGGGGTGGAATATCCCTAGGTGAGTTCAACTTTGGATGTGCCGAAGGCTCTGGGTTCAGTCACCATCACCCGAGGTCAGAGCAGAACTATTCTAAAGCTCCTCTTATCTTTTCTACATCACCTGGAGTAGGCCTTGTGTATTTGATCTTACCCCGAGGGCTAGTGGGCTGGGTTGTTGTGGGCTGGAAGTTGTGGCCTGAAAGTGAAAGCAAAACATAGGGGACTGGCTTGGTAAGTTCTCCTGCCCAGAACAGAACCCATATTGGAATCTAAACCTTTTGACTTTCTCAGCCTCCTGTGCTAGAAGCAGACACACATGGCCTAGGACCAAAGACATGAACCCTAGTAAAGCTGCTGACTTCCCCCGAGACTATAACTTCACACTATCACCACCATCTCATGTCACCACCATCAAAGTTCCAAAGACCTTCCCCATCTCTTCAACTCCATGTGGCTTTTATACCAACCTGACACAGGTCAAGAAGTATTAATTTTTTTTAAAATTTAAAGCTAGTAATATGTCCAAGAACAAGGCAAGTGATTTACCTAAGCAAGAATCCAAGACTTCACAAGCAACAAATGCTGATGAGGTTGTAGAGAAACTGGAACCCTTATTCACTGTTGGTGGAAGTGTAAAATGGTGCAACCACTGTGCAAGGCGGTATGGCACTTTCTCAAAAAGTTGCAAATAGACCCAGCAATTCCACTACTGGGAATATACTCCAAAGAGACCATAACTGACATCCAAGCAGATATATGCACACCCATGTTTATTGTGGCTTTGTTCACAATAGCAAAGAGTTGGAAACAACCTAAGCACCCATCAACAAATGAATGGATAGAGAAGCTGTGGTATATTCACACAATGGAATACTACGCTGCATTGAAAAACAAGGAACTCATGCAATATTATTCAAAATGGGTGACCCTGGAGGACATTATGCTGAGTGAAATATCTGAGTCACAAAGGGAAAATACTGCATGGCGCCACTGTTGTAAAACAGGACTGACCTTGGGGTTGGGGAGAGACTGAGAAAGATGGAATAAATAATGTATACTGCGTTGAAACAGATGAGGGAGAGAACTGTTTAAAAGGGATATGTGATGAGGTATTTTTGTCATGACAGGAGTCCAGAGTGAAGACTGCCTGGGGGGAGGGATTGTAAAACAATGGAGGAACTTTTACTTTTCAAAGAGAAGAGTGTACTGAGTGGGGAGGGGTGGGCAGGGAGAAAAGTGCAACAATGAATGAATGGAAATCCAAAGTCTCTGTAAATTTTCATTTACATTAATAAAATTTAAAAAGGGGGGAAAATTTAAAAAAAGGATGAAGAAAAAGAAAAATCCAAGACTTCAAGTCCTTCAGCTAGTGTACCCACCACTCTATCATTGAATCCTTCTTTTTCCCTGTGAAAATTGTCATCCCCAAAGAAAGGAGATGGAGCAATATGGTGAATACGATAGGGCTAGGGATTAGAGTTTGTATCTGGCCTGTCTCTCTGCCTGTCTTGAGCTTGGGGGAGGTGAGTCCTGCACAGGAAGCAGGTTAAGGTATTTGTAAGCAAGAGCTCTAGGATGAGTGTCCAATTTATTGTCATAGAAAGTTACTCCTGCAATCATGGTCTGCTTTAGAAATGGTTGTGTTGACCAAACCTAGAGAGTATCCAGTAAGAAGTTCTCATATGCTTTTTGTGTGTCCACAGAGCACACACACATCTCTCTTGCAAATGTGTATGTGTATGGGGGTGTGTGTGTGTGTGTGAACATACCCATATATGTGTCCTGCTATGTGTGTAGGACCTAAAAGGTCAGGTTGTGTTTGCTCTTTTTCCACAATGAAATCATTCTTGAAACCTGTGAACAATGTGAAAGGAAAACAACGTGGGGAAGTGGAGCCGCCCAGCTATGTTCCCGTCAGAGGCTCAGCCTGGGCCTGCAGCCCCTGGCCTGGCCCTCCTGCTCCCTGGTTCCTCATCAGTGGAGAAGCACAAAGTTTAGGCCTCAGTACACAGAGCTGGCTGGGTGCCAGGGGCCCTCCCCTGCCTGTGGCAGCCTGCTAGTCTGTTTATTTTCTTTAACCCACTGTCTTCCTCCATGGGACTATCATTTGAATAATGTAGAATTAATTTTTCCAAACTTCAGTTTGCCCAAGCCCTGAGCCATGTTTTTCCAAGTCACCAACTCTGATGGCTTCATTAGATGAGGAATGGGGGAGGGAGAGGTAAACGGAGTTAAATGGGTAAATGGGTGCACTCCAGCCTATACTGAACCCTCCAGGGGTGGGTGCAGATGGAATGAAAACATCTATCTATCAGTTCTTGGTCAAGCATATCTAAGTACTATTAGGTTATAATTTTATATTTTAGTGGGTACTGTGCACTGCCATTCTGCATTTATTTAGGAAAAAACCTCTTTATTGTTTTGAGAAGAGTTCACAAGCTTCAGGTCCCAGTTGCCTGGTCTCTCTGAGCTTTCTGCTCCCTGTCTCTCCTCAAACTTTCTACCTCCAAGAGATTCTTTTGTGAGGTGGGGAGGGAGTGTCTGTGTCTCTGGGAGACAGGTGCCTCTGACCACTGGGTGCAAATGTACCCAAAAGATGTTGGCTACTGGGGTGTCTTCTTTTCCTGCTTTCCCTAACCCAGTCTACGGGCTTTATTCCCTACACGAATGTCTTCTGTCCCTTTCTACCTAACCCCTTCCCAACCCTGCTATTTTCTTCAGTAACATAATTTAATCTTTAAAATCTTGGATCTTGGCACTTGGCAGGCTTAAGTTCAAGTCGTGGCTCTGTCATGTTCTGTGCAACCTGGCCCTCAGTTTTATCTTCTTTATAATGCGTTGGTAGCTATCTCCTCATTTGTAAGGAGGTTGAGATATGTGTTAAAGCCTTTAACAGAGGGCTCACCTGATAATCAATCCTTATATAGTAAGTGCTAGACATTTTTGGTCCATTCTCACAACTCTTTCAGGTCAAATCTGATTTGACTTTGTATATCCACAGTCAAGCTCCTTCATGGGTCTGGATATCCTCAGAATGATTCCTTAGTCCGGCAAATCAAAGACAGAGTAAGCTCTTGGAATGAAAGGTAAGTGGTACTAAAGACTTAAGTAGAGTTTATCAGGGCATGTAGTGACCTTGGCTCTTGGCTGGGATAGAACAGTGAATAAGGAAGTTGGAAGAAACCTAGATTTATGAAAAGCCACCTCACAAGTCTTACCTTTTATTCTATCTCATCTCCTCCCTTCTATAGCAGCCTAGTCCCCAGTCCTAGACAGAATCTAAGGCTCTTTCCTTAAGGAGAGAGGGAATAACAATCAGAGGTTTCCCCCATCCATGAGCTTTGTGAGATATCTGTCTCCTCCAGGAAGCAGAATGTTCCGGTACTCAAGCTCGCTCTCCCACAATCAACAAAGGATCAGCTTGATAGATTTCTCATTACCCTTTGCCAGTAACAGCACCCTTGTTTCTCTCTCTGTTGCTTCTACCATAATTTTATAAATCTTCCGCAAAGACCTCTTGGAGGGTGCGATGGGGAGGGGATGACCAAGGGGAAGTTGCTGCCCTGTGAGTCACAATCTCCTGGACTTTTCCTGGTTCCCTGCAACTCACCCAAATTAGAGTAAATGGCTTTGCGAGTCATCACCTATCAAAGTCCTATCTGGAAAGTTGTTTCAGATTAATTTCCCACAGAAATCATCTCATCTAGCCCTCAGGTAAGGCTGTAAAATACAACCTCCTTGGTAAGTAGTTCTTTGTGTCTAACTTAAGTCTCTCTGGCTATGATTTAAGCTTACTTACTGTCAACATTTAAACAGAAGGAGAGAGAAATCATGTGTTAAGCTTAAAGTACAGACAAGTTTGTCCAGAAATAGTGACAGAGAAGATAGAGCCAGCTTTGAACCCGCAGCTTCTACCCTCTGCCCTCACCCTGGAAGGAAGGAGCTTTCTAACCTCAATCTCATATCAAAACAAGGACTCCCACATTTCATGAAGCTGCCTTGTTCAGGGCTCCAAGTCTCCCCAGAAAACTTCCCACGGAAAGTTTTAACTAAGTTTCTATTTACCACTGCCTGGTAATGACCATCCCCCGAGTTCAAATGATGCTTTGTGTGAAATCTCTGGAATTCCCCTTGGGGATGGCCCTGGATGGAGAATGTCTGGTTTATATCCTGATCCTTGTGATCATGACTTTCAGCCTCCAGAGAGAAATTGCTGGAGAAAGGTGACAGACGTGTCTTACCTTGGAGAAGAAGGAAGCCCAGGATCGCCCAGCACAGCTGTGCTGTTCCAACAGTCCCCATGTCAGCTGGGTGTGTGGTGGGCAGGCAGCTGCTCTCCGTGGAGGCTCTGTCCATAGTGAAAAAGAGAGAGGGAGTGCTCGGGTGGGGTGGGGGGTGGGGGCTGGCTCTCCAGGAGTTTCCTGTCAAAGAATAGAAGGAAACAGATTGGGACTAGCTCCAGGGGCTGTGCTCAGCTTGGCCATCCAGATGAGGATGTGAGGTTGCAACAGCAGAGAATCACTCAGGCCCCAAGCAGGGCCTGGGCCAGAGCCACTGTAGTCTTCTGTGCACATAACTAGTGATGGAAACTTGGTCCCCATCCACCCTCTCCTCCCGAGAAGCCTATCCTGTCCCTTCATATTAAACCTGGATATTTTCCTACAGTCTTAACTCCAGCCTCATCCCATATGGGCTTCAGGCCCATCCTGTGAATGAGCCCAAAGATCAGCCCACCACCGCCCATGTTCTGTAGACTCTAAATTCTCCACATTCCTCTCCCTCCTCCTGGCTCCCAGTGCAGATGGGATGCTCAGCATCTTTCAGGGCAGTCTTACAAATATTATTATTATTCTATATACTTATTCATAATGGAAGTGCAAGAGAACCATATTCCAAGTGCTTCCCCTTCGACAGAGCCCCCACCCCCGAATACAGTTAGGTGTCCTCTGGCAGCAATCTGTTCTCTGCATGTGTGATGGTTAATGTGTGTCAGCTTGATCTGGTTGTTAGGATTCTCAGGGATGTAATAGAAGTTAGACTGGTTGTCTTTGGTAATAAAATGTAATCCCTGTCATGATGTGATCAGCCAATCAGTTATGAGAAGTTTTTTCCTAGGAAAGTGGCCTACATCCAACATATGTTGTTCTTGTTTGTATCATTAAATTGACTACAACTCAGAGAGCCTATAAACAACAGACCTGAATCTTGCCCTATCCTGTACCATCTTTACTATCCTTGATTTACTCAAGCCCATTGCTACAGTCACTGTCAAACCGTCTTGTTGAGGGTCTTCCTCTTTTTCACTGACCCTCCACTTTTCCAAACATTATGTCCTTTTCCAAGGACTGGACTCTCCTAAAGACGTGCTCAAAATATGTGAGATGAAGCTTCACCATTCTGTCATTAAGGACCACCCTGGCTGAACCTTCTCTAAGATATATCTTTTTGTTCTTTGGGCAATTTATGGGATATTCGGTACTCTTCACTTCAAAAAGCACCTGTTGTTCTGTTATTCTTAGTAATTGTCCAATTTCAGATGCAAAGGAAGTAATTGAAATGAACTTGAGGGTGTTGGATATTGTGAGGATGGCAGAGGATAAGACAAGGTTCAGATCTGTTCTCCATAGTATTGCTATGGGTTGTACTCAACTTAAAGACACAAAGCAGCAACAACAATGACTCTCCTCAGGTGCATCTTAGTCCTTAAACTGACATCACTGTTCCTCAGCATCTTAGAGGGAACCTTGACCACAGATTCCCCAATACAACATGTCTTTTGATTTCTTGACTGCTGTGGTGCCGAGGGTGTTGTGGTGAGGATTTTTAGTTTCTTAATGTTGAGATGAAGTCTACATTGAAGGCTGTAGTCTTTGCTCTTCTACAGCCTCTGCATTAAGTCCTCTTCACTTTCAGCAAGCAAGGTCATGCCGTCTACACAATACAGATTGTTGATGAATCTTCCTTGATCCTGACTATCATATTCTTCCCTATAAAGTCCAACTTCCCAAGTTATGTGCTCAGCATATAAATTGAATGGTTATAGAGAAAGGATAAAGCACTGGCACACAACTTTATTGATTTTAAACTCCTTTGCTTTGTTCAGACAACAGTTTCTTGGTCTAGGTATAGGTTTCACATGAGAACATTAAGTGATCTGGGATTCCTATTTCATTAGCTACCTGGCCAACTGACTGGAAGAGAATGCTGCCATTCTGAAAACAAAAAACAAAAAACAAAAAAAAACAACAGATGATCCAACACAATGTAGAAATTATTGAACCATATCACACAAAAGTAAAATCTTGCTAAAGAATAATGGACAGAATAGTAATCTAGTAAGAACTGCCAGTAATTCAAGCTGAATCCAGAAGTTGTTGTTGTTAGGTGCCGTCAAATTGAGTGTGACGCATAGCGACCTTATAAACGAAAGATCTCAACCCTCCTCTATCCTGTGTCATTCTAACACTTTCTAACACACGAGCCCACTGTACCAGTCACCATGTCAATCCACCTGGTTGAAGGTCTTTCTCTCCCTCGTTGAAGAAGTTGTAACACCAGGGGTATCATTGCTGATGTTAGATGGATTATGACTGAAAGCAGAGAATACCAGAAGGATGTCTAATTGTATTTTATTGACTATGCAAAAGCATTTGACTGTGTGGATGATAACAAATTATGGGTAACATTGAGAAAAATGGGAATCCCAGGACATTTAATTGTGTTCATGCAAAACCTATACCTAGACCAAGGTGGAGCTTCCTGGGTGAAGTGTTGTGCTGCCAACCCACAAGCAGATGATTAAAATCCACCAGCTGGTCCTCAAGAGAAAGATGGTCAGTTTCTTCCTTTGCGATTTATAACATCTGGAACCCTATTAGATGGTCAGCTATGCATTGGTTCTGACTCCAGGGTATATAACAATATTTGCATTACATGCCACACACACATAAATATGCATGTGCGCATGTGCATACACATACACACACACTTATAGCTGCATTACTTCAGTATCTATTTCATTGTCACAGCACCTTCTCTTCCATGTCTTCTCTTCTGGGTGTTTGTTATATGGACACTTGTCATTGGATTTATTACCCATTTGGATAATCCAGGATGACCTCTTTGGACCCTTAACTTAATCATAAGGGCAAAGATTCCCACCCCAAACTTATATTTCTAGGTCCCAGTGACTAAAATGTAGATCTGTCTTTTTAGAAACCACTGCTTTGCTCACTGGAGCCAGGTCAAAGCTTAAAGTTACCTTTTGTAACGAAAGACTATTTTGTGAAGATATATTTTGACACTATGAAAATATCCCATTCCTCATCAAATTTTTAATTTATTAATTTGTAACATATATATGGATCTGCTTATTCTCATCTTAGTCAATGGATTATAATAAATAACTGCCTTTGAGCTATGCTGTTGACAAGGCATATTGTATATACCATGAACTGCTAGAAGGATGAACAAATATGTCTTAGAAGAAATGAAGACAGAATGGTCTCAGATTTGAGATATCACGTCAAATTCTTCAAAGCATGTTATTAAAAAGACATCATGCTTGGTAAAGTAAAACCCAAACTGAATCTACCACTGTTGATTACAACTCATGGCAAGCTCTTCCTTGGGTTTCTGAGCCTGTAAATTTTTTTTATGTATTTTTCCCTTTTTTAAAATTTATTATTAATTTCAATGAAAATTTACAGAGAATTTGGATTTCCATTCATTCATTCATTGTTGCATTTTCCCCCTCCCAACCCTCCCCCCTAGTACATTACCTTCTTGGAAAAGTAAAAGAAAAATTATTTCATTATTTTACAAACCCTCCCCCAGGTCCACTCCACTATACAGCCTTCTCTCTGGACTCCTGTCATGACAGAAATCCCTAATAATTTTCCATCTTAAACAGTCTTCTCCATCATCTGTTTCAATGCAGTATACATTATTGAACCCATCCTTCTCAGTCTCCTCCCAACGCCGAGGTCAGACCTGCTTTACAACAGTGGGGCCATGCCGTATTTGTCCTTTTGTGACTGAGATACTTCACTCAGCATAGTGTCCTCCAGAGTCACCTATTTTGAATAATATTGCATGAGTTCCTTATTTTTCAATGCAATGTAGTATTCCATTGTGTGAATATACCACAGCTTCTTTTTCCATTCGTTTGCTGATGGGCACTTAAATTGTTTCCAACTCTTTGCTATTGTGAACAAAACCACAATAAACATGGGTGTGCATATATCTGCTTGGATGTCAGTTATGGTCTCTTTGGGGTATATTCCCAGTAGTGGAATTGCTGAGTCGAATGGTATCTCTATTTGCAACTTTTTGAGAAAGCGCCATACCACCTTCCACAGTAGCTGTACCATTTTACACTTCCACCAACAGTGAATAAATGTTCCAGTTTCTTCGCAACTTCGCCAGCATTTGTTGCTTGCTGCTCTGTTAAATTTTGCAACTCTGACTGGGATGAGATGATATCTCATGGTTGTTTTGGAGCCTGTAAATCTTTATGGGAAGAAGAGTTGTCTATCTTTCTCATGTAGAGTAGGCGGTGGGTTCTAGCTGCCTACTTCTTGGTTAGCACCTGGGACATAGCACACTACAGCACCAGAGCTTCTTTTGGTAAAGTAATGGGCTAGCAAGAAAAAGATAAAAACTCTCAGTCAGATTGTAAGATACAGTAGTTAAAACAATGAGTTGTAACATAGTAATGATTATGTGAATTATGCAGGACCAGGCAGTATTTTATTCTGTTACATATAGGGTATATGTGAGTTGGTGCTGACTTGACAGTACCTAATGATAGTGAAGAGATTGAGTTTGTTAACAGGTTCAGTTTGTTTGGCTCCACAATCAACATTCTTGGTACCAGCAGCCAGGAAATTAAAAGACAAATTGCACTGGGAAAATCTATTGTTAGAGACCTCTCCAGGGTACTGAAGAGTAACAGTGTCAGACTGGAGACTAAGGTGCACCTGATCCAGGCCATGGTCTTCACAATTACTCCCTGTGCATCAGAAAGCTAGATAATGACTAAGAATAATAGAAAGGTAATTGATGCCTTTGAGTTGTGATGCTGGAGAAAACTATTGAATATACCATGGAGTACTAGGAAAACAAATTCATCCTGCAGAGGGTGAAACCAGCCTACTCCTTAGAGGAAAAGATTCTGAAGATTCATCTGACATACTTTGGGCATGTTGCAAGAAGGGACCAATCCTTGGAGAAGGACTTCATGTTTGAAAGAATGGAGAGATAGTGTAAGAGAAGAAGACCTTGAATAAGATGGATTGACCCAGTGATTGAAATAATGGGGGTAGGTATGTCAGAGACAATGCGGTTGGCACAGGATAGGGCAAGGTTCAGAGAATAAGGTCGCTATGTGTAGCAAGTGACTTGATGGCATATAGTAACAACAATATCTCATTTTACTTGACTTCACAACCAACACCATGGAGGTGGCAGTCTAAAAATCAAACACTGTATTTCATTGGCTAAATCTTCCACCAAGGACATTGTTAGAATGTGAAAGATATTCAGAAGGGAGCAAGAGGTGGGAAAATGTGCAACAACAATGAATGGATGAAAATCCAGCTTTTCTGTAAAAAAAAAAAATATATATATATATATGACTAAAGTTATCTCAAACTATAGTGTTTTCTATAGACTCATGCATGTGAAAGCTAATGAATAAGGAAGGCATAAAAACCCTCATGCCTTAAAATTGTGGTGCTGGTGGCGAGTGTTGACTTGAGGAGAGTCCATACAATGGATCTCCAAAAGAACGTGCAGATTTTTCTTGGATGAAGTGTAGCCAGAGTGTGCCATAAAGACAAGGGTGTTGATATTCTGGTTCAGATACTTTGGGCATGTTGTCAAGAGAGATTAGTTATCAAGAAGAACATTGTACTTGAAGAAGAAGGTGGTTGAAGGAGAAGACCCTGAAGGAGATGGATTGACACAGTGCATATAAACACAAATGGATTGTGCATTTTGGTGAGGATGGCACTAGATAGGGTGAGTGAGGTTTCATCTACTGTAAATAGGATAGCTATGATTCTGAGTCAACTCAACAGCACCTAACAACAACATTATGTTGAGATTCAAATTGTCCGAATTTGGTCACCAAGAGTCCTTTAAATCTGGTTTCAGAATCCTTTTGTCATCTCCATTATTCTTTGAGAGCTACTTTGATTTTGGCATGATGAGCTAATTCCAGACACATCTTGTACTTTTCATTTCCCAGTCCTCATAACTCACATTCAGCTTTCTCTTTGGTCTCTGGAGCTCTGGGAGCTGCTACCACAGTGCAGACATGGCCAAGTCCAAGAACCACATCATGCACAACCAATCCCCAAAAGGCAGAGCAATGCCAACAAGAAACCCCGATCACAATGGTATGCGTTTCTTAAGAGGATAGGCCCCAAGTTTCTGAGGGGCATTTTGCCAAGAAGCACAACAACAAGAAGATGCAAGCCAACACTGCCTAGGCCATGGATTAACCTGCCGATGTGGTCAAGGCTGTCTTCAATCCCAGGATCTCAAGGGGTTTCACCACAAGCTCAGCTGACACGCCCCATTACCCTTCTCAGACTTGGGAAGTGTGTTCGAGCCTGCACTGCCAAGGGGCCCAGGCTTTGCTGGCCAAAATCCAAAACGAAGGCTAAAAGTAGGGCCAAGGCTCCAGCTAAGTTTACAACTCAAGTACCAACTAAGGTCTCAACCCAGGCTCCTGATTCAAATTAGGCTCCCAAGGTGCCCAGGCTGCAAAGACTCCAAAATCAAGTTCTTCATCTGAAGAGAGAAGGACTGGTGTGACCCTCTGGGCTGCCATCTACATGGGGCTGATGTCCTCATGAGGCAAGAAAACAAAGAAACATACTCAAACTCATTGTTGTCAAGTCAGAACTCACTCATAGCTGACTTTCCATTTGTTTCCCAAAGCTGAAAAACACACTGGAGGAGATTGTTCATCTTTCTCCCTTGGAGCTGCTGCAAGTAGCCCACCAGCACTCTCTTTCCCACTCCTAGAATGCCATTTTCCCAAGATGAGCTCATTGACGAATAGTGGTAGCTTCTCCAAGTCCTTTCACTGACAGTGAGAAATCTGTTTCTCTCCCATTATCCTTCCGCTTCCTTCCCCCCATCCTTAACATATTTACTCATTTGATCTACTTACTTGATTTACTACCCTTGTAGTCAAACTCTGAACACTGCCCCTAGCTGTGTGCCTCACAGCCACCTTCCACAACTTCATCTGGGCTCTGACATTCTATCCTGGGGTGGTCCCCTGTCTTCATCTCTAGTGGGCTCAGACACCTTGCACTGACTATTGAGGCTCCCCTGATCCCCATCTGCATAGATGCCTGGTTTGTTCTCTTTTGAGGACTGAAGTATTCCAGAAGTAAAGAGAAGAAGTGGAAATGTTTCAGTTCTTTTCAAATCACCAGTATTTTCTACTGGCTCACATAGTCGAACAATGTTGCTGTTAGGTGTCATGGAGTTGACCATGACTTATAGTGACACTATAAATAGTAGATCTGAGTCCTGCGCTACTATGCCCCATCTTCATCATCCCTAATATACTAAAATCCGTTGCTACAGCCACTGCGTTGATCAAATGGTAATGAGTCTCTTTTGCTGATCCTCCACCTTTCTAAGCATGATACTCTTTCCAAGGATGATGACTCCTGACAAAATGTCCAAAACATGTGCGATGAAGTTTCATCATCTTTGCCTCTAAGGAGCACACTGGCTGCACCTTCTCCAAGACACATTTGTTTGTTCTTTGGCCATTAATGGGATAGGCAGTACTCTTCTCCAACACCACAGTTCAAAGACATCAATTCCTCTTCTGTTATTCTTAGTATTCTTAGAATCCATAGTACTCTTAGTGATCATTTTTAACTTACTTTAAAAATCCTGTGAAAAATAATTGAAAGTTTGTGAATATTGCTTATTATAATTTGTTTTCTCTTCCCCGTGCCCTCCTAGCTGGCATTCTTTGAGACAGCTTTTTTTTTTTACATTTCCATATTTAATTTAAAAAATAAATAACAGCAAATCTCAACAAAAATTTTTCTACTTCCAAACTGTCCATATTGAAAACCAACTATTTACAGTCATGGCAAAGGAGCGTATGACAAAGTTTTGAGGAATAATATACAACTAGTTGAGGAGTCTGGGCAGGCTCTATGGGAGATCACCTTTGGCTGGATTCTAAGGACATAATTAACCTCAACGCAAAACTGTCTCCTTCTATCAATGAGAGCCAATGGTTCAACTCTCAGCCCACCCAAGGAAGAACTCATTGCTAATTTTATAAACTAGAAATAGAGTTGTTGAATGAAAGCTTCCAAGGAAATGTTATTTACCAACTTCTTGAATGCTATGTGGAAGGAAAACATGACTATTACAATGAACTGAGTGTCTAAATACAGTGGCCAGCCAAGTGAAGTCTGAAGAATTATTATGAAAATGACATGGTTATAAAGTTGTTGCCGAGAAGTATGGTAACTATTGTGAGTAATGCGTGTTGGATATAAAGGGTATATTCATAACTTTAATGTCCATAAATATTTTTGGTCTTAATAACAAGGCAGGGTTAAAGCAACAAGTTGAGATGAAAACCAGAAAGGTTCTAGGATACAGATCATAAAAGTCATTATCTAGAAACTTAGTTTCCTATTGACTTTTCCTCTCTCTTTTTGTTCATTCAGACTAGAAGCAGATACAGGCAGGAAGGATTCTCAAAGACCTTTTATTTTTTAAAAAAAAAACAAAAAACAAAACAAACAACAACAAACGTTGAGGAAATAGAGGCTTAGGGTTTACATCCTGACTTGCCCCAAAGTACAGTCTTTATTAGTGGGTTAGTCCACCAACTCTTTTTTACACCTGAGAAGTGAGAAGAAGAAAGGCACAAATTTGAAGAGCCTTCAAGATGTCATTTGAGATAGCTTTGGTGAAAGAAAAGACAAATTTAGTATCCAAGTATCTGATGCTTGTTACTAAAGATGATCACCCATATTTAAGCACTGAACATGTTAAATGTGAATACCATTTATATGAAAAACTAAAAGTGACATAAAATCCAGTTAACTTAGCTTAATAGTGAGCTGAATTTCTGAACATGTTTTAGAAGGCATTTACATTATCCAAAAAGCCCAATGAATATCAGTTGCTATCAAATTGATTTCAATTAATTAAGACTCATAGGTGTGTAGAACAGTGTTCCCTAAGGTGTTCAATGTCTGGTGTTCCAGAAATAGACTGCCAGGCCTTTCTTTTGAGATGCTTCCAGGTATACGTCAACCTCCAACTTCTAACCTTTTGGTTAGTAGCAAAGTGCCTTAACTGTTTACACCATCCAGAGAATCCTGAAGGAAGATATTCACTGAGGTGAATGTGAACTTTGTGTATTACATTAATGAATCTGATGTTGTTGTTAGGTGCCATCAAGTCTAGTATGACTCATAGCGACCCTATGAAAGCTGCCTCACCCTGTGCCATTTTCACCATCCTCTACATACATGTTATAGTCACTATGTCACCCCACTTGTTGAAGTCTTCCTCTCCTATGTTTAACTTTCCAAGTATGATGTCCTCCAAGAGCCGGCATCTCCTAACAACATGACAAAAGTGTGCAAAATGAAACTTCATCGTCCTCGTTTCCAAGAAGCACTCTAGTTTTACTTCCTTCAAGAAAGACCTTTTGGTTCTCTTAGCAATCTTAGCAATGGAATATTCAGTACTTTTCTTCAACACCACAACTCAAAGGCATCATTTCTTCTTCTGTCATTCTTATTCATTGTCCAACTTTCAGATGCATAGCAAACAATAAATTGCATCAGGTGCATCTTGGTCTTTAAGCTGACATCATTGCCCTTCAGTACTCTGGAGAGTTCTCTGACAGCAGATTTCCCAATGCAACTCATCTTTTGATTTCTTGATGGCTGGTACCAAGGTTGTTGATTGTGTATCCAAGTAAGGTGAAATTGTATCTGATAGGGGAGAATTTTTTTCTAATCATTAGACAAAATATTTTCTGCCAGATCTGTAAGTAACTCTGGTGATTTAGTAAGGAGGTGCACTACCAACCCAAAGGCAGGTGGTTCTAATCCACCACTTGCTCTAAAGTAGAAATACGGACAGTCTTCACCTTTGTAATTTATAGTGTCTGAAAATCCACTGGCATATCAGCAATGAGTGGCTTATTACTTGAAAGCAATATCAACAACCAGATATATAAAAATACATGAAACTTTAAAAAATGTTATGTAATGCGTATGGTCATCTTAAATGGCAATTTATTATTCTATATCCTACTTAAAATTCTATTATTCTATTCTATTTGTGTAAAAGGGAGAGAGTAGCACCAGAAAATGTCTTAACTACAAGGGGGTTAGTAACAAGGATCATCTCAAAACTCATTCTAAGAGGTGGAGGTAGTGGGCAAGTATATCTCCACACTCCAGCACTTATGACCAATTCAGACATCCCTCTCACAACACTCTGTTTCTCTTCTGGGTTCAACAACCTCTCTCAATGACCATACAGAATTCACATACCATCCTCAGGCAAGTGTTTTATTAAGGAAGTAACAAAGTCCAGCTTGAGATGAGAATGAGGAAGCATGTGTAGAAAGTGTCCTGTCTTCAGTGCATGACATCTCTCTCAGCCAAGCAAATCTCTTCTCAGCTGTCTGAGGTTAGAGTCCTCTTTGCCTGGCTTCAAGGCCTTTCGAGCCTCATTGCTGCTGGCTCTGCTGCTGAACCTCTTCTGGGTTTTATACTGTCTCTAGTGTTATATCCTTTTTTTAGAGGGTTCTTTCTATTTTCTCCCTTTCTCTCCTCCTCCCTGCTTCTTCTTTTTTTGCTCTTTCTGTTCATAAAACCTCTGGGGGGTTGGCTGCATGTATACACAAACTCTTTGTAAATTTCAAGGCAAGGCTCTCACATCAAGCCCATGAACTGACCGGTCACCTCTCTGTAGGCTACAGACACTTAATTTACATATAGGCTATAATGATGTCATTTGCATAATCTATTGATCGATCCAAGCAAGATGTATACCAATTAAAGAGCAGCTACATTCCAGGACCAGACAAAAAGTGTTGTTGTTATTGTTCAGTATCATTGAGTTGCCTGCAACTCAGAACAGCCCTATGAAGAGTACAGAACTGTACCGAGTACTGAACAAATCTGAACCTTGCCCTATCCTGCACCATCCCCACCATAGCTGATGTGCTTGAACCCAGTGTTACAGTCATTATCAATCCATTTTGTTTTGGATCTTCCTCTGACTCACCACCCTCCCTAGAATAATGTCCTTTCCCAGGGACTGGACCCTCCTGATAACATGCCCAAATTATTTAAGATGGTGCTTCACGATCTTTACCTCTCAGGAGTACCCTCGTTACACTTTCTTCAATACAGACTTGTTTATATCAAACCTTCGGGGGTAGAAAATCAGGAAGAAAGTTACTCCTCAGTGTTTAGGAGGGAAATCTCTCAAATAATTTTTCCAAAAAACAGAGAAAGGTAAAAGGCTACCTGAAAGGATCCAGTCGAATTTATACAAGATAGCATCATGATGGATGATGAAGAGATTGAGATTGTTGACAGCTTCAGTTTACTTAGCTCTACAGTCAACACTTGGTACCAGCAGCCAGGAAATTAAAAGACGAATTGCATTGGGAAAGTCTGCTGTTAGAGACCTCTCCAAAGTACTGAAGAGCAATGATGTCAGTCTGGAGAAAAAGGTGTGCCTGATCCAGGCCACGGTCTTTGCAATTACTTGCTATGTAACAGAGAGCTGGATAATGACTAGGGCTGATAGAAGGAGAGTTAATGCCTTGAAACTGCTGTGCTGGAGAAGAATATTGACTATATCATGAACTGCTAGGAGAACAAACAAGTTCATCCTAGAGAGGGTGAAGCCAGGCTGATCATTGGAGGTAAGGATTCTGAAGCTTCGCCTGACATACTTTGAACATGTTTCAAGGTCAGGGACGTCATGCTTGGGAGAGTGAGAGATAGAGCAGAAAGAGGAAGACCCTCAATGAGATGGATTGATTCAATGACTGGGATAATGGGGATGAGCATGTCGGAGACAGTAAGATTGGCAAAGGACAGAGCAGGATTTAGGGCTGTTGTGCATAGGGTTGCTATGAGTCATAGGTGACTCTACGGCACATAACAACAACAACAACATCCAATAAATAATCTGATACAAGAAAAATAGCATAATCCATTACATAATAAAACAAAAGAGGGGGATCCCACATGATCATGTCAATCAGTGCAGAAAAATTATACAATAAAATTCAATACTCTTTCTTGATAAAAATTCTCAAAAGAAGAATAGAAGGGAAATTCCTCAAAATAAAGTTGTACTGCAATCCCAAAGGCATGTGGTTTAAGCCCACCACCTGCTCAGTGGGAGAAAGATGGACAATCTCCTCCTATGCAATTAACTGCCTCTGAAAATGCACTGGAGGGACAGCGATGGGTTGGTTTTGACTTGATGGTAACAACAACAATGCAGGGTCAGGGTGTAAATCACAAGGATAGCAAAGTTTAGTGTGCAGATAGGGGTGAAAGAACAGGAAAGATTCAATGGGGATTCTAAAAGGCTGGGTAATAACAGCATAGATCAATAGTAATTAATGATATAAAGTACAATATATATTAATGATTTTATGAAACATAATGTATATCAGTTATTATATTCAAATGAATAAAAAAGAATTGAAAAAAAATTGGGTTTTGCATATATACAAAACCAATGGCCAACATTATTTTTAATGGATAAAGTGAAACCATTATTACCTTTGTGAATGGAAACAAAATGCTATTGCTAGGTGCTGTCAAGTGTGACTCATAGCAACCCTATGAACAACAGGTCTGAGTCCTGTTTTATCCTGTGCCAATCTCACCATCTCTGACATACTTGAGCCCATTGCTACAGTCACTGTGTCAACCCATCTTGTTGAGGGTCTTCTTGTCTTTTGTTGACCCTCCTCCACCTTTCCAAGCATGACATCCCCTTCCAACGAATATGCAACATGCCCAAAGTATGTGAGACAAAACTTTATCATCTTGTCATACGAGGAGCATTCTTGCTGTACTTTTCTCAAGACATATCTGCTTGGGTGTTTTTTTTTGGAAGTCAATGTCAGTACTCTTCTCCAAAATCATGACTCAAAAGCATTAATTCTGTCATCCTTATTCATTATCTAGCTCTCAGATGCAAAACAAGTAATTGAAAAGACCATGGCCTGAATCAGCTGCTCCTTAGTCTTCAAATTGATGTCATTACTTATCAGTATTTTGGAGAGGTCCCTGACTTACCGAGTGTAGTACATCTCCTGACTGCTGGCATCAAGGAGATTGTGGATGTGGATCAAAGGAAGATGAAATCATTGACAATTTCAATCTTTTCTCCAGTTGTCATGATATTGTTTATCAGTCAGTGGTGAAGATCGAGATGCAATCTGTAGTGAAGACTGGAGTCTTTGATCTTCTGTAGCAAGCATCTCGAGTCCTACTCACATTCAGCAAGCAAGGTTGTGTCATCTGCATGATGCAGGTTGTTGATGAATCTTCCTCCTTTCTTGATGCCACCTTTTTGTTCACAGAGTTCAGCTTCTCACATGATTTGTTTAGCATACAGATTGAATAGGTATGGAGAAAGGATATGACTCTAATATACACCTTTTCTGATTTTAAATTATGTAGGTTCAAAATTGGGAAAGGCGTACACCAGGAATGTGTCCTATCTCCATACCTTTTCAACCTGTATGCAGAAAAGATTATCCGAGAGGCTGGGCTCTATGAGG
>NW_006399845.1:12217981-12219921 GCF_000299155.1 Elephantulus edwardii | reverse complement strand
AGGCTACTCCTTGGAGGCAAGGATTCTGAGGCTTCGTCTGACATACTTTGGACATGGTGTAAGGAGGGACGGGTCCTTGGAGAGGCACATCATGCTTGGGAGGGTGGAGGGACGGTGCAGAAGGGGAAGACACTCTATGAGGTGGATTGATTCAATGACTGGGGTAATTGGGATGGGTGTGTCAGAGGCAGTGCGACTGGCACAGGATAGAGCAGGGTTTAGGGCTGTTGTACATAGGGTAGCTATGAGTCACAAACGACTCGACGGCACATAACAACAGCGTAACAGTGTCCCCTTGCTCTGTTTGGACAACAGCTTCTTGGCCTAGGTATAGGTTTTGTATGAGCTTAATTAAGTGTTCTGAGGTTCCTATTAATTTCTATGTTGACCATGATTTATTATGATCCACACAATCAAATGTTTTTGCATAGTCAATAAAGCACAAATAGACATTCTTCTGGTATTCTCTGCTTTCATCCAGGATCCATCTGACATCCGTAATGACATTCCTTGTGACATGGCTCTTCTAAACCTAAAATGAACTTCTGGTTGTTCTCTGTTAATGTTCTAGCCATTTAAAAAAAATAATCTTCAGCAATAATTTGCTTGCATGTGATATTAAGGTTCTTGTTTGATAATTTCCACATTCTATTGAATTACCTTTCTTGGGAATGGGAACAATTATGTATCCCTTCCAGTCAGTCAGCCAGGAAGCTACCCTCCAAATTTCCTGACATAGACTGGCAAGCAAATCTAAGGCTACATCTGTTCATTAAAACACATCATTGGTATTCCCATCAATTCCTAATGCCTTCTTTTTTGCCAGTGCTACCAATGCAACTTGATTTTTTCCCTTTCATTATCATTGGCTCTCGTTCATATGATACTTGCTGACATTTTTCAGTGTTAATTAATTCTTTTTGGTACAGTGACGTAGTGTATTCTTTCCATTTTCTTTTGATGCTTCCTGGATCATTCAAGATTTTGCCAATAACATATTAGAACTGAAATTCCCTGCTTGAATTTGTTTTTCAGTTCTTTCATCTTTAGAAATATTGAGCGAATTCTTCCCTTTTTATTCTCCAACTCCACTCTTTGCACATTCCATTATAATATTTTTCTTTATTTTCTCAAGTTACCCTTGGATTTCCTTTGTTCAACTCTTTGACTTAGGCATTACCCACCCCATGTTTTGGCTTGACACTCTAGTGTAATATTAAGAGTCTCTTCTGACATCTATTCTGGTTTTCCTTTTCTGTTTTTATAACAACCTTTTGCTCTCTTAATAGATGATATTTTTTATGTCATTCATAACTCATCTGGTCTTCAATCATTGGTGTTAACCAGATGATTTTTAAGTTAAGGTGGAATAGACTCAAAGTTGTATTTTGGTTCTTGTGGACTTGTTTTAATTTTCTTCACCTTCAATTTGAACTTTCACATTAGTAACTGATGATCTGTCTCACCGTCAACACTTGGCCTGGTTTTGACTGCTTATTTTAAATTTCTCCAGTGATCCTTTTCACAAACATAGTTAATCTGATTCCTGTGCAGTCCATCAGAAGTTCATGTGTAAAGATGCCTTTTGTGTTGTTTTTTTTTTTAAAAGGTTTTTACCTCAATAAATCACTGAAAGTATGAAATTCAATCATTTGATGTCCAGTCTCATTTCTGTCATCACGATTGTACTTTCCTTTCTCTATTATTTCCAGCTTTTGCATTTCAGCCACCATAATTGTTAATACGTCTTGATTGCATGTTTGGTCAATTTTGAACTGCAAAAGTTGGTAGAAATTCTCAGTTTCCTTCTCTTAGGCTGTAGTTGTTGGTACATATATTCCAGTAATATTCATATTAACAGGACTTTCTTGTTTATTAATGGATGGTATCATGTCACTCAGTATATTCTTTCCATCTTCTTTTAATACTTCCTGGATCAT
>NW_006399845.1:12200975-12217235 GCF_000299155.1 Elephantulus edwardii | reverse complement strand
GGTGAAATCCAAGTATATAACCTGCATTTATGCCTCTTAAAAAATGTATTTGCAATGAATAAGTCATTGATTGTGCAAAATTCTATCATCCTCTCTCCGGCTTCATTTCTGTCACCAAGTCCATGTTTTCCAACTACTGAATCTTCTTCTCTGTTCCCAACTTTTGCATTCCGGTCACCCATTATTATCAATGCATCTTAATTGCATGTTCGATTTATCTCCAACTGTAAAAGTTGGTAAAAATCTTCTATACCCTCTCCCTTGGCTCTGGTTGTTGGTGCATATATCTGAATGATAGTGATATTCACTGGCCTTCCTTGTATGCGTATGGATATTATCCCGTCACTAACAATATTGTACTTCGAGATGGATCTAGCAATGGCCTTCTTAACTATGAAAGCAACTCCATTTTTCCTCACCTTTTCATCTCCAGAGTAATATATCATATGACCATCCAACTCAAAATGCCCCATACCAGTCCATCTCATCTCCCCAATGCCTAGTATGTCAATATTTATGCTTTTCATTTCTTCCTTAACAATATCTAATTTTCCTACATTCATGGTTCTCACATTCCACATCCGAATCACTAGTGTCAGCTTACAACTGTTCCTCTTTCTTTGTATTTCCATACCTGAAAGCTCAACCTCAGTTGCCCTTTCTGTTATCTACATGTGTTCTCTTGTACATAAGAATGTACTGAGTCACTGTATCGAAAAGAATTGGCAGACATAGAAGAATTTAATGAAACACCATATGAGCAAGAGCCTATGGTGAAGAAGGAAGAAGTTCAAGCTGCTTTGAAGGAAATAGCAAAAAATAGATAGGAATAGATGGTATACCAATTGACATATTTCAGCTAACAGATGTTGCCCTGGACGTGCTCACCAAGTTGTGCCAAGAAATCTGGAGAACAACCACTTGGCCAACTGACTGGAAGAGATCTATATTTGTTCCCATCCCAAAGAAGGGTGACCCAATAGAGTGTGGAAACTACAGAATAATATCATTAATTTCACATGCAAGCAAGATTCTACTGAAGATTATCCAAAAATGACTGGAACAACACATCAGCAGAGAAATGCCAGAAGTCCAGGCTGGGTTTAGAAGGGGTCGTGCTACGAGGGATATTGTAGCTGATGTTAGATGGATCTTAGCTGAAAGCAGGGAATACCAGAGGAATGTCTATCTGTGTTTCATTGACTATGCAAAGACGTTTGACTATGTGGATCATAACAAACTGTGGCTGACTCTGAGAAGAATGGGAATCCCAGAACACTTGATCGTTCTAATGCGAAACCTATACTTGGACAAAGAGGCAGTCGTCAGAACAGAGCAAGGAAACACTGAATGGTTCAAAATTGAGAAGGGCATACGCCAGGGATGTGTCCTGTCTCCATACCTTTTCAACCTGTATGCAGAACAGATTATCCGGGAGTCTGGGCTCTATGAGGAGGAATGTGGAGTCAAGATTGGTGGAAGATCTATCGACAATCTGTGATATGCAGATGATAAAACCCTGCTTGCTGAAACTGAGGAGGACCTGAAGTGCTTGCTGCAGAGGGTCAAGGACTGCAGCCTCCGATATGGATTGAGGCTCAATGTCAAGAAGACAAAGATTCTCACCACTGGGTCAATTGGCAGCATCAGGATGGATGGTGAAGAGATTGAGATTGTTCACAGCTTCAGTTTGCTTGGCTCCACAGTCAACACCAGCACCAGCAGCGAGGAAATTAGAAAACGTATTACCATGGGAAAGTCTGCTCTGAGGGACCTCTCCAAAGGACTGAAGAACAATGGTGTCTCTTTGGAGACCAAGGTGCTTCTAATACAGGCCGTGGTCTTTGCTATCACTTGTTATGCATCAGAGAGTTGGACAATGACTAAGGAAGATAGAAGGAGAATTGAGGCCTTTGAACTGTGGTGCTGGAGAAGAGTATTGAGGGTACCATGGACTGCTAGGAAAACAAACAGATTCATCCTGGAAAGGGTCAAACCGGGCTGCTCCTTGGAGGCAAGGATTCTGAGGCTCCGTCTAACATACTTTGGACATGTTGCAAGGAGGGACAGATCCCTGGAGAAGGACATCATGCTTGGGAGGGTGGAGGGACAGCACAGAAGGGGAAGGCCCCCTATGAGGTGGATTGATTCAGTGACTGGGGTAATCAGGATGGGTGTGTCAGAGATGGTGCGATTGGCACAAGACAGAGCAGAGTTTAGGGCTGTTGTACATAGGGTAGCTATGAGTCGCAAGCAACTCGATGGCACATAACAACAACAATAACATCAACATCATGTCACTCACAACATTATATTTTAAGCTAGACCTTGAAATTGTCTTAAACTATGAATGCAACACCATTCATCTTCAGTGTTTCATTTCCAGCATAACAGATCATATAATTGTCTGATTCAGAGTGGCTCATGCAAGTCCATCTCAGATTACTAATGCCTAGATTGGTAACCTTTATACATAGAATTTCATTTTTCATAACTTCCACGTTTCCTGTGTTCGTATTTCATACATCTCACATTCTAATTACTAGAGGATGCTTATAGTTGCTTCTCCTTATTTTGAGTGACTTTCAATCCGGGTTCTACCTCTGATACTATATTTCTCTATTATTCACAGGGTTTTCAGAGGCCTATTATTTCAGAAATGGATGGCAAATTCTGCGTCCTAGTCTGTCTTCATCTAGAAAGAAAATGAATATACCCTTTATCACCATTCCTATTGAAAATTATATTTGAAGTCCTAGCTAGAGCAATAAAATAAGAGAAGGAAATAAAAGGCACCCAAATTGGAAAAGAGGAAGTAAAACTCTATCTATTTGCAGATTATATTATTCCATCTACAGAAAATCTCAAAGACTCAGCAAGAAAAATTACTCGATCTCATCAAACAATTCAGAAAAGTAGCAGGGTACAAGATCAACGTACAAAAATCAGTTACATTCCTCTACAATAACAAAAACTCTGACCAAAAAAATGCCATTTATAATAGGCACCCACCAGATGAAATACTTTGGAATAAATTTAACCAGAAATATAAAAAGACCAAAAAAAGAAAAATATAAAACATTTCTACAAGAAACAAAAAGAGAACAACATAAATGAAGGACCACAGCATTTCCATGGATAGAAAATCTTAGCACTATGAAAATGTCAATATTACCAAAAATTACCTACAAATGTAATGCAATCCCAACTCAGATCCTGACATGACTCTCAAAGAAATGAAAAAAAGTAACCACTAAGTTTATATAAAAAGAAAAGAGGTCTTGGAAATCCAAGTGTTCAAAACCTGCTACACAATGGTAATCAAAACACCCCAGTATTGGTACAGCAACAGATACATAGATCAGTGGAATGCAATTAAGAACCCAGACATAAAGCCAACTGCTTACAGAAAGCTGATCTGTGACAAGAAGATGAAATCAATTATATGGGGGAAATACAGCCTCTTCAACAAACTGACAAATCTAGATATCTATTTATAGAACATTGAAACAAGAACCAGACCTCATATCATATAAAAAAACAAAGTCAAGATGGATCAAGGACTTAAGCACGAAAGCTAAAACAATAAAGAATATCAAAGGAAAAAAATATGAGCACACTTAGAAGCCCTGATCTATCGCATAGATTATCATATACAACAAGCATGCACAGCCAGCAAAGGATAAGACTATGAGGACTTCTAAAAATTAAATCCTTACATGCATAAAAAGATTTCTTTAAAAGAGTAAAGAGACTGGGGAAAATATTTAGCAATGACATATTTCTTGTTGTTAGCTGCCGTCGAGTCGAGTATGACTCATAGCAACCCTATGAACAAAAGATCTGAACCCTGTTCTATCCTGTGCCATCCTCACACTTCCTGACACACAAGAACTCATTGCAGTAGTCACCAAGTCAGTCCACCTTTTTGAGGATATTCCTCTCTTTAGCCAACCCTCGACCTTCCCAGCATCATGTCCTTCTCCAAGGAATAGCACCTCTTAGCAAAATGTCCAAAGTATGTGAGGTAAAGCCTCATCATTGTTGCCTCCAAAAAGCACTCTGGCTACACCCTCTACAAGATATGTTTGTTTGTTCTGTTGGCTATCCATGGGATATTCTGTCCTCTTGAACATCACAGCTGACATCAATTCTTCTTCTGTCATCCTTATTCACTATCAAGCTCTCAGATACATAGCAAGTGATTGGAAGGTTATGGCCTCAATCAGATGTACCTTAGTCTTCAAAATTACATCATTACTCCTCAATAATTTGGAAAGGTGCCTAACTGCAGATTTTCCCAGTGCAATGTGTCTCCTTATTTCCTGAAAGCTGGTACTAAGGGCCAACTTTATAAAATTTATGTCATAAACTCTAACACCTCAATGCAAAAAGATAAGAAACTCAATTTCAAAATGGGCAGAGGATATTAAAAGGTTCTTCACCAAAGTAGACATTCAGATGGCAAATGCATGAAGATATGCTCAAGATCATTAGCTATTAGATGTGCAACAGTGAATGAATGGAAATCTAACTTTCTAAACGTTCATTAAAATCACAATTAAAAGAAACATTTTATTAAAAAACAAGCAATCAGATCATTAGCTATTAGAGATACACAAATAAAAATAACAGTGAAATAGCATCTTATTCCAGCAGCAACAGCACAGTTCAATAATACAGTAAGTAACAAATGCTCATGGTAAGAGTGTGGTGAGATTGTTGTTGTTATGGGCTGTCGAGTCACTTGTGACTCATAGCGACCCTATGTACAAGAGCCCTAAGTGCTGCTCTATCCTGTGCCAACCTCGCCATCTCAAACACACTCATTCTCACCACCCCAATCACAGAATTGATCCATTTCATCAAGGGTCTTCCTCTCCTGCGCCGTCCCTCCACTCTCCCAAACATGATGTCCCTCTCCAAGGACCCGTCTCTCCTTGCAACATGCCCAAAGTTTGTCAGACATGCTTCAGAATCCTTGACGCCAAGGAGCATTCCAGCTTAACCCTCTCCAAGACAAACCTGTTTGTTCTCCTAGCAGTTCATGGTATATTCAACACTCTTCTCCAGCACCACAGCTCAAAGGCATCAATTCTCCTTCTATCATCTCTAGTCACTGTCCAACTCTCCGATAAATAGCACACATAATTGTGAAGACTATAGCCCAGATCAGGTGCACTTTAGTCTCCAGCCTGATGTTGTTGCTCTTCAGTACTTGTGAGAGGTCTCTCACAGCTGACTTTCCCAGTGAAATTCATCTCTAGATTTCCTGGCTGCTGTTACCAAGAGTGTTGACTGTGGAGCCAAGCAAACTAAAACTGTTAACTATCTCAATCTTTTCACCATCCATACTGATGCTACCAATTGGCCCAGTGGTGAGAATCTTTGTTTTCTTGATGTTGAGCTTCAATACATATTTAAGGCTACAGTCCTTGACCTTCTGCAGCAAGCGCTTCAGGTCCTCCTTAGTTTCAGCAAGCAGGGTTGTGCCATCTGCATAACGCAGGTTGTTGATGACTCTTCCACCAATCCTGATGCCACATTCCTCCTTGTACAGCTCAGCATCTCAGATGATCTGTTCTGCACACAGGTTGAAAAGGTATGGAGACAAAATACATCCCTGACGGACCCCTTCTTGATTTTGAACCATGTAGTGCTCTGTTCTGACAACTGCCTCTTGGTCCAAGATAAGTTTCACATAAGCACAATCAAATGTTCTGGGATTCCCATTCTTCTCAGAGTCAGCCATATCTTGTTGTGATCCACATAGTCAAAAGCCTTTGCAAAGTCAATGAAGCACAGATAGACATTCCTCTGATATTCTCTGCTTTCTGCTAAGATCCTCTTACATTAGCTATAATATCCCTAGTATCACGACCTCATCTAAATCCAGTCTGCACATCTGGCATTGTGGAGAGATTAGAAGTCTCATATACTGCTGATGAGAATGTAAAATTGTTGCAACTTCTATGGAAACTATAGGTGACTGGAATAGAAATACTATTTGGTCCAGCAACCGCACTCCTAGGTATGTTGTTGTTGTTAAGTGCCATCGAGTCGTAGATGACTCATAGCGACCCTATGAACGAAAGTCCTAAACAATTGTATAGCTTTCATCATTTCACCATGTTCAGAGTTTCCAAGAGGCAAGCCATTTCAGAAGTGGATGCTGCTCCTGCTTCTAAGCTTGTTTTAATCAGGAAGCTCCACCAAACACTGTCCACCATGGGTAACCATTATCGCGTTTGACACATCAGTGTCACAGTGTTTAGTATCAAAGCAACCATGAATTACCTCTGTACAGCAAATGGACAGACCAGTCCTTTTGGAACCTGGTCTCCATGCTAGGAAGCTCCTCAATTCCAGGAAAAACTAGGACATGTGGTAGGAATGTCTGGCCTATAGACACTGAAGGAAGCAAGGACTTTCCTTCACAACTGACAAAGAGAGTAGCTTTCCCCTAGAGCCAGCATCTTGAATCTGGACTTCTAGCCTCCTAAACTGCAAGACAAAAGATTTTTGTTTGTTAAAGCTATGCTTTTGTAGCATCTTTTTTACAACAGCACTGAGACACATATTAAGTAAAAGTAAGAGAGCTGAGCCAGATGTCTGTACCTATTATGTAGGCTACATTCTTTGCTTGGAAAAGTAGAGAGTCAGAGAAAGAGAGGAAGAACGTTAACAAGATGGATTGACATTGCAACAATGGGCTTGAACACACAGGGTTTGTGGGGATGGCACAAGATAGGGCAAGGTTTTAATCCTTGTTCATAGGGTTGCTCAGAGTCAGAATAAACTTGATGGTGCCTAACATCCACAATTAACCCTTCTGAACTCACTTTTAACTGATTGGTTGCTCGTAACCAAGTTCATTATGGAAGGATCACATAACACAAGGTCTCATTAATGGCATGATCATTGTAAAGAGAGCAAGGGCCACGTGGAGATGAACGTATCTGACCTACCTCAACTTCACAAAGGGTAACTGTTTCTGTCAACAGTGCCAATAACACAAAACCAATTCCCATGAGGTCAGATATGTCCCCCACATGCCCATACCTCTTTTTACTCATCTCAACACCAATTTTACTGCTTTACAAGGTTCAAAATCTGATGTAACCACACAGAACCATATTGGGGAAGTAAAAAGTTTATAATTCAGATTAATAACAGTATTCTTACAGTCAAGAAAGCTCCCAAAATGTGTACACAGGTACCTCGGCCTTGAGCCTTATGGCTTCAGACCAGTGTTCCCAAGTTCTCAGTCCTGCTAAAATTGACTTTCCTTCACCAACACCCCATCTCACATTAAGTCTCCAGTTTAGCCATTGGTATTGCTGCCATAAGTGTAGCTAGAGCAAGAAAAGCATCCTGTATTCTGTTGCTGCTTCTTCAATGGTGCCAGAAGATCTGTCTGCTTCTTGAGGCTGGTTTGCTCAATTCCGAAGGTGAGATTAGCCAATCCTTTTATAGATTGTTAAAACTAGCCAATCCCCTTATAGATTTTTGAGACTGGCGATTCCCTTTGCAATGGTAGCTAGTCAATCTCCTTGTGGATAGGCTAACACACCCCATTTGTATATTCTCCCTCATCTACATAGCAAAGCCAAATAATAGCTATGAATTCTGAAAGATAAACTCCACAAGTATATTAATTACATCAAATCTCCTCAAAAGAATGTCAAGTTGACATACAACTTAACCACCGAAGGTGTGTACATGTATGTTTAATAACTTTCTTAAGCCCCCCCCAACCAAATAAAAATCCAAATAACTCATTGTTGTTGAGTGGGAACTGACCGATAGTTGACCCTCTAGTGGGTTTCTGAGGCAGTTACTCTTATGAGAGGAAACAACTTTTGTAAGATATAATTTACATACCATACAATTTATCCATTTAAAGTGTATCATTTCATAAAATAGATTTGTGCAACCATCACCATAATCAATATTAGAATGTTTTCATTAAGCCCTGAAAGAATACCCTTATAGACCTATAGCTTTTTATAAGAAGGCAAGCCTTTGAGTGAGTTTGAGATGGCTAACCTTTGCTTGTTCTTTACTTCTGGTGGGCTTACAATTGACACAGAAAGTTAGATGGCTCTCAGACTTCCTGGGATCCACCACATCTAAGGCAGCCTTTCTTGGACCTCCTCAGGATGTGCTTCGAAAAGAATATCATGCTGGGAAAGGTGGAGGAGCAGAGAAAGAAAGAAAGAAAGACCTCTGACAAGAAGGATTGAAACAAGGACTGTAACAATGGGCTGGAGCAAATCAGAAGTGGTGAGGATGGTGTGGGGTGTGACAGGCCCCTCTCCTTCAACTCCCTGGAGCATGGGCTCTTCTTTGCCTCCCTAAGGAAAACAGGGTCCTTTCTAATCTCCCCTGTGGAGTTACAAAAGAAAAATAACCCCTGTTTACAGAACTGAGACCTCTGACCTTAGGAGTGAATGTAGAGAGACTTGAGGTCTTTTCATTCTAGATTCTTGCCCTTGAACTTCAAAAGCCATGGCTCTAGTTCTCCATGTGCCAACTGTGGTGTTTTAAATTTTGTTTTTAAAGAATTTCAGCTCCTTGAATATCCCCCTAAGAGGATCTGTGAAAACAAAAAGACAAAAAGACTCTATAGGAGTAACTGTCCATTTTGCCTTGAAGTATCTTCTTCCTGGATGCTGAGTCTGCGGGAATAAGGACAGGATACGGGACACTTGCTGTGTAGTTTCAGTCACGGTGATAGACTTTGGGATATAGAGAGGAATGACACAAGATCCCTGCCCTCATGAGATTCATAGCCTAGATGAGAGGAAAATGAGTCCCCACATACCTTATAATAAAAGGGAAAGTATGGTGAGTGTTAGGAAAACAGGAAGAAAGATACCACTATATATGGTTTAAGAAAAAGAAAGCAAGCTACTCAAATGTAGTGGGTTGAATGAATGGATTCCTGGAGGAGGTGACATTTGAACTAAGCCATAAAAGATGATTACAGTTTTGACAGTGGGAATGGAGGAAGTGCAGCTCATAAACGACAAGTATGGGAAAGAGAAGAGAGAAGGTTGATGAGCTCAGAAATTCCACCCTTTTACTCTTCCTCAAACTTTCGAGAGATGTGTCCCAGACTAGTGAGAGAGGAAAAGAGAAATTAGCCATCAGAGGATCAGAAAGTGGGCACTTAGACTAAGGGTCTGGGAAACACCATGGAGATGCCTGTGAGGGTAGTGGGCCTGAGTCTTGAGGAGGAAGGAGGCCAACAGCAGTGGATGAAGACCTAGATGTGTGGCAGAGTCCAGACCTAAGTAGGCCCAAGTGGGGGTCAAAGAATGACTACAGCCTTTATTTTCACTGATAGAGGCTAAGGCTGGAAGTCTCAAGGCCAATTCTCTACTGGTCTCTATTCTTCAGGGCAAATGAATAGTCCAGAATTGTTGGTCAAGGGAACTGAAAGGTCTGAGTAGGGGATGGCCCCTGAATCGTCAGGGTATCAAAGTATGGAGCAGCTTGACTAAGAGACCAGGAACCAAGAGGCTACAGTTTGCCTCCTGAGATCAGGCAACCAAGTGAGGAGTAGCCTGGGCTTGCTAGCCAGAAGTGGTGCACGTTCAAGGGACAGAATGAGGGGGATGGAGTTAGTTGGGTCACAAGTTATCTTTTCAAAAACTGTCCTGAGAACAGTGAGAAGCCATGGCTAAAAAGAGACATTCCCGACGTTCCCCTCTTCAATTGCAAAAGCAACTCATGTGTCCAAGTAGAACTGTAATCTGTAGGGTTTTCAGGATGGACTTTTTAAAAACTAGATTGCCAGACCTTTTGTCTGAGGTACCTCCAGCCTCTAAATTAGCAGCTTTTTGCACCACCTAGGGAAACATACATAATTTATATTTGTGAGAAACAAAAGGAAAAGAACATGTTAGAACATATGAGAAGGAGAGGAGTAGTCAGGGAGTAAGGGTGAAGGAACACTGTTTCATTTGTTAAGATTTTAATTCTTATAAATTTAAAAAATAAAAATAGAGAAAATGTCAAGAGATGAGTAGAGTTTACACCTGAGCCACAAAAATTTATTGTAATCTATACTTTCTAGTGTGTTTAAAAAGATTGACTTTTTTTTTTTTAAGACACTCAAAGGGCAGTAACTTAAGGAGATTTGTTTGGGTGGGGCTGGCGCAGGATGGAGGGTGGGGAAATTGTCCACTTATCTAGGATCTGGTGGAGGGGGCGTGGGCAGTCCATTCACGCCCCTGAAGCTGGCAGAGGGTATGGACACAGACACCTAGGTATGAAGGAGCCAGATCAAGGTACTATCTAAGTGAGGGGGCTGGGCCCAAGGTAGCCAGATGCTCACGGAAGTGAAAGCGCGGGAGAGAGCGGTTTGGGTGTGTGCACAGGGCGTGTGACCCACAGACGTGGCAGCTCCTAGTCAGGGGCTGAGCCAGGTGGCCAGCGCTCCTCTGCCAGCCGCCACTTGTCCTGAATGAGCCCCCACCTGCCCGGACAATGAACCAGGTAGACCCTCCGAACACCCCCTTCTCTCCAGGCTGGCTGGACCCCCCCTGTAGGGGCCACCCCTGCAAGGGCCACCAGCCTGTCACCAGCCTGGGCTTCTCCTTTGTTCTACACATCTGGAGCTGCTTCCTCACAGCCTGGCCAGGGAGCTCCGAGGGCCCTTGAGAGACAGAGAGCTGTGGGGGAGGGGTGGGAAACTGGGCTTCCCACGTGTTAAGGGACACGTGTTGTGGGTGGGATGGTGTGACCAGGGGCTAAAGGAATGGATTTGTCCTGGGCAGCCTCTCCGGGTCTCCTGCTACCTACCGATGAGGAGGACCAGGTTAGAGCTCAGAGGTGGAGGGTCCACTGAGTTTGTCTCTGGATGGTCAAGGGGCGGGGGAGACAAGAGGAAGGAGCCCGTGGTGGTCTGGCAGCTCTGAGTTTGGAAGGGTTGCCACCTTCACGGCACTTTCTTTATGACAACCCCCACCTTCCTTTCCATAACCTCCTACCTGGGCCCAGCACCCCACTGGTGGGGACAGAGGCAGGAATAAGGAACCCAGCTTTGGGTAGAAGAACCCTAGGACCCTGACTAAGGTTGAAGCTGCCCCAGGGTCTCCTCACTTTATCTTGGGCAGAGTCAGGAATCGATCCATGCTGGGTACCACTCTTCTGCCTTCATGTGAATCAGAGGGATGGAGGCTAGGAGGCTGGGCAATGAATGAACAGTCCCTTTTCCAAGACTTTTTTAAATAGCTGCTTATTGTCCACTGCCTAAACCTTGAGACAGTAGTCACAGAATGCTAAGATTTCTGATATAATATCTATTTTGGATTTTGCTGGGGACCTAGGAGGAGGTTGGAAATGGACTTGGGCTTCAGCCTCCAAGGTCAGGCTGTACTGAAGCTGCTTTTTTTTTGTATGTCTTTGTCTCCTTGTCTCTTTTTTTCCTCTTCTTTGCCTCTATCTTTTTTCTGTCTCCAAATTTAATTCTCATTTCTCTGTTTATTTTTAGGCTGAGTGTCTCTTTGATTCTCCCTGTTGCTGTGTGTCTATCTGTATCTGTTTAATCTCTGTTTGCATCTTCACTCTCTTTGCTTGTCTTACTTCTACTTATTATCCCAGACTCTTCCTTAGCATCTCTCTCAGTTCCCTCTGAGTCTCTGTCTGATTTGGTCTTTTTCTGCATGCCCATGCCCATGTCACCTTCTGTCTCTTTTACATCCCTCCCAGGCTGGCCACCCCTGTCTGCCTCCAGCTGTGAACCATTCACTGGCGCAGGAGCCCCAGAAGCAGCTTCCAGAGGTGCTGGATGGAGCCTGGGGAAGCTCCAGAGATGATGGACTCCCCCTGCTCACTCTCATCGTTTCTATCTTTGTCCTGCTGGCTGTCTGTATTGTGGTGGCGGTCCACTTTGGACCAAGGCTGCACCAGGGCCATGCCACTCTCCTCAAGGAACCATCAGCACCAAAGCCAGAGGGCAGCGTCTACCTCACCCATTGGCGGATGCTGGACCCTTGGGACAACCATGAAGAAGCCCAGAGGGGAGTTCCTGTTACAGACCCCTACACTGCATCGGATGAGCACTGGCCCAGCATCGGAGAAACCACTTATCTGTAGGAGAGAGACTTTGTAAAGCTGGCCTGACCTGGTTCAGAATGAGAAACTGGACAGAGAATTAGGACCGAGGCAAGCTGGGACGTGGGTATCGAGGCTTCAGAGAGGCACACGTGGACTCCGCTGGAGCTGCCCTCTCAGCAGACTATTTGGACAGAAAGCCCTTTTATGGAGAGGAGAAATAAAAGACACTTAAGACAGTGCCTCCATCCATGTTGCTGCGAGTGTCCACAGTGCCCAACATCACTCTTAGAAAGCATCTCTTCTGCAAGCACCGGACCCTAAAGCCCCTCAGTGTCTGCAGAATGCCAATCTTCGCACCCAGTCTCTTCTCATTTAATGTCAAAGTGAGTCCATCTTGGAAGACCCTACCACCCATCACATCCCATGTATGAATGTCACAGACCTCCTGTAGAAACCTTTCCACTGGTCACCAGCTCTTGTGAGGGCTAAGAAAGGAGAACCAACTCAGGGGACCTGCCTTCTCTTTAGAACTCTTTGGAGCTCAGGGAAGGAAGGGAACCTATGTCCTTCACCAAACTGGGAAGGCCCTTTACATTTCAGGGCCTCAGGCGTGGGTTGTGGACAACCTCCAAGGTCCTTGTGAGCTCAAAGTACCATTTATAGTTCCCAAGATTGGTGTAACCTCACTGTCCTGTCTTCTCATTGTGGAGTGGAGAGAGTTTGAGGGCTCTCACTCCTACTTTCTATGTGCACAAGGCTGCTGGAACCAGCCTAGAATTGACTGTGGGGTCATTTCCCAGACCCAGAATCTTCCAACAGGTAGGGGAAAGCACAAAAGGATTAGGATGGAGCCTTTAAGGGGAAGAAAGGCATGAGGAGGAGATTAGAAGGGAACCTACGATAGGGAGCTTGGGAATAGGCAGTGGGCCAGGAAAGCAAAGCTGAGCTTCCTCTCTGTGGCTCTCTGACAAGGATTCCTTTCCCCTGTCACTGCTGAATCCCATCCACATACATCCAGAAGCATGCAGGAAGACATTTGTGGTGAGATTTGGGGTGCTTTACCCTGAATAACACCTGAGGGCAAGAAGTCAGCCCAGGGTTCTGCTCTTGTTGAGACCCCAGCATATTCAGGAAGCCTGGAAAAGAACAGAACGTGAAAAGTAACAGAGATGGGAATTGTAGTGTGTGCAGAGGACCGGCTCACCTCCTTTCAGGGAGCTGCCGTGTTTATAGCTGCCACTGTTTGTGGGGCCAGCTATGTGCTGGACACCAGGTTTGTCTGTGGACCAATGTATGCAGACCCACGTTTGTCTGTGGATGCTCACAACTTTGGGAGACAGAACCATTGTTATCTTCCTTTTATAGTCAGGGAAATTGAGCCTTCTCAGGATACCCAAATGGACAGAGATATTAAGTGGTAAAGTTAGAATTAGAACCTGAACATCACATCCGTGAGTGGTGGGAGGTCACAATGGGGAAGCTCTCATTCTGGGCTGTTTTTAAGGCACGGCGATTTTCTAGGTGTGATGGTGCAGGGTCCTTGGGCCTTGGGGACAGGAGAGCTGATACATGTCCCCCCCCCCTTATTCCCTTTTGTCAAATAGGTGGGTGTCTGTGTGTAGAACATTTCATCATGGTTATACTGTCCTCAGAGATGCATATTGAATATTTATAATGAAAAAACGAAGGTAGAACGGAACAAGTCCAGCCTGAGTGGAACAGGGTGACTAGCAGGATGGGCTGCCAGCTCTCTCAGATAGGTGCTCTTCACCACAGCGTCGTTGCAGTGGCTCAGGCATGACATAGGTATGGCTGGCTTTGTTGTCCTTGGCCCCATGGAATATACAATCTTTCAAACAAGTTCCTTCCCTCCTTATCCCTTTGCTGACTCTCATCTGGGGATACTTCTTCATGGGGAGCCTGCTCATTTAAGCAGCCTCTTGCCCAGGACACAACCATGTGCTCCTATGGCATCTGCTGGATGGGCCCTGGGCCCTCCCCACCCCCTCCAGGCCTCCCCTGGAGATAGGAGACTGAAAGAGCAGGTGGAGTTGAAGATGTGGCCCAAGTCTACGCCTTCAGTTCAGCTGGTGGGTGTTGTCCACGGTGAATGACACCACCTCAGTGCTCTGCACTAGGATGAACAGAGGCACAAGGAAGTACATCTGTGCGGGTGTCTTTGGATATCAGTGTACCAACTGTCAATCTTTTTATCAGTCAAAGATCCAGCAGGAAAGCAAGATGACCTACACTGGGTAGTCTGAGGAGTGTTTTTAAAAGATATTATTTAGAGTAAAGTAGGAGGTCAAGAAATAGGTAAGATGATTATTATTTCAGAATGAGTAGGGACAAATAACACCCCTAGGACTGAAAGGGCAAGGGGAGGAAGCAGATACTGGATCTCGGAGAGAGACAAGATTATGGGGCTGGTCTTCCCACAAGAGCCATGCTATTACGTCCAGAATACAGAGAACGTACAACAACCTGGATACTGATACTTATTGCTGTCGAGTTGGGACTAAATCAGAGCTGATCCTCTAGTGGGTTTTTGGAGGCTGTAAAGTGCTCACAAGGAGATTTCCTCTCTTCTTCAGAGCTGCTGGTGGATACAAACCATTTGTGGGCAGGCCATGTGGTCTACACCACCAGAGCTCTGCTTCCTAACCTTTACCAGGGGCCTGATAAATCCCCCAACCTCACCCTCCTCCTCTCCATTCTCCTGCTGGAGCTCCCCACTGATAAGGCCAGAAGCCAGAAAGCAAGGCAGCTGATTGACACTGTCCACACAAGTCAGTGTCCTGAGTCAGAGGAGGTGCAGAATAGTGCAGAGTGAGCCTGGTAGGTCAAATGGAAGACAGCTGGCACATCTCTTAAACTCATTTAGTATTTGGCGTTTACAAGAACCTTCCGTATACTCACAGCCCTGTGAGATAGGAAGAGCAGAGAGTATAGTCTCACTTCACGGATGAAGACACTAGAGTTCTGAGAGGTGAAGACTCTAGTCTGAGGTTGTAAGACTCCACTTGAAATATGACACCCAGAGCTCTTCTCTGCAAGGTCCCCTCCAGGAGGAAATGTCTCTGTTGGAGTTTCAGTTTCTGAAGAGACTCCCTATTCCGAAACCTTGGGGTTCATTTGAGGCTCAGGTGAGATGACTCTGGGTCTCAGCAGAAATCTGTGCGGAGAGGGAGCGGTTGTTCCATGCCACTGATGAGGAACGTGGGCTCCCGGGACAGCGAGGAGGTTCTCGGTGAGGAGTAACTGGGCATCGCGGAGTTCTCTACGCTGCCCACAGTAACCTCCTCCCTTTCCTCCTGCCGCAGGTGCCTGAGGATCTCTTGAGACAGCGAGAAGGTGCTTTCCTCTGCAGACTCTGGAAGGGGGCGCAGGGAGAGTAAGGTGAGGACTGTGCTCATTTCCACCAGCATATAACCCAAAAACTTGCTGGGAAGGCCTTCTCCCCCAGCCAGTGGAGCTAAGTTTTCATGGGTCCCTAGAAATAGAAAGGGCTTTAGAAACAACGGAACTCTACCCTGGAGCTTTTAGAGACGATGCCTAGGGAGGGTCAGAGATTAGCCCACAATCACTCTGTGAGAGAGCATCAAAGTTGAGGTGTCAGCTTCAGTCCACTATGAGGGTGCTTTGTATACTGTGGTCTAGGTCTATTCTGCTAAAGTTAGGGGCCTCTAGAGGCCAAGTCTTCAAACTTCCACCCAGGGGCCCAAGGCCAAAGATTTCAGCAGTCAAATGTCTCAGGGCAGAAGATGAAGCCCTCTTTCGAGGGAGAAAAGAACAGGGCTTGAATGCCCCGGCTAATTGGGAAGGGCAGGGGAAGATTCTGCCATATCTCTTTGTGACCCCCATGGGCCCCCTTGGACCCCTGACTTCTGCCCACCCAGTCTGCCAGCCACTCACCCTGGTAGACAATGAGGCGACATTTATTCTGACACTCAGGTGCATCTGCCAGGATGTCTTCAAGGGTCCGGCAGAAGAGTTTAGCTTGCTCAAGTCGATCCTCCCTACTGAAGCCAGCTCGGCCATCTTGTGACATGGCAAACAAGGTCTGCAGAGGGGTGGCATACTCCAGGACACAGACGCCTGCCTAGTGGAGATGAGAGGAATAACAGAGTAAGCCAATCTACATCCAGGAGAAGATAAAATAGATGAATGGGACCTTCTAAGAATCAAATC
>NW_006399845.1:12181557-12198785 GCF_000299155.1 Elephantulus edwardii | reverse complement strand
GCAGTTGGCGCAGGATAGAGCAGGGTTTAGAGCTGTTGTGCATAGGGTCGCTATGAGTCGGAAACGACTCGATGGCACATAACAACAACAACAACATTATGGTTATCACAAGAGTCCACAATTAAGGTTGCATAAGGAATGTACTTGGGACTGCGGGAGGGGTGCAGAGGGATTGTGTACCCGGGAGGGAGTGTTTCTTTTACTTTTGAAAGAGAGGAGTGAACTGGGGGTGGGGGAGAGCTGGGCGGGGAGAGAAGTGCAGCAATGAATGAATGGAAATCCAAAATCTCTGTAAATGCTCATTAAAATTATTAAAAAAAATAAAGCATAAAAAAAAAGAGTAAACCAGTCGCTAGGCAGACAGAGGCTACCCCCCACTGGCATGATCTGGTGCCCTGTTTTCTCAGTATGCAGTGGTGCAATCCTAGGAGGTCTCTGCTGTCTAGCCTGCCTTTATCTCTGACATCTGCCCTCCCCAAATTAGGTCCAGGCTGACTTCATGCTTCATAGATTCCCAGAGCAAGACCCACTTCACACTCCACAGATCCCAGAGCAAGATCTTCAGCTGGATATCAACTTTGGGTTCCTCCTGCACATGGAGATCCTTCAGACATTCATAAAGCCTTAATCAGAGCAGCTTGAAGAGCATGGTATCCTCAACTCAACACAATACAACTCATTGCCATCAAGTTGGATCTAACTCGCAGCTGACTCTCCAGCAGGTGTTTAGAGGTGGTAAATCACACGGAAGGAGATTCCCCATCTTTCTCCTGAGGAGCCACTGGTGAATATGAACCACGAGAGACGCTGTTTTTCGGGTTAGCAGCGAAGCTTCTTATAGACTAAGTCACCAAAGCTTTGAGTATGTCTCCAATGTTGCATGGGGTATATTTACACTAAGAAAACATTCTCTGTTTACTTGAGAGTCAGTTAACTGGCATGGTATGTTGTTATTGTTGTGAATCAACTCATAGCTGAACCTCTGGAGGGTTTTCAGAGGCACAGGAGGAGACTGTCCATCTTTCTCCTGTGGAGCAGGTGGTGGATTTGAACTGCTTGCCTTTGGACCACATGGTATACTCTGGTTGAAATTATTCACTTTCGCATAGCCTCTCTGAGAGTGTCTTCATCGGTATTGTATCACAACAGTACCTACCCCACAGGGTGCTGGTGAGGTTTAGAATACAATGAGCATTTAGAATGGTGTCTGGCATGCAGTGAGCGCTCAATAAATGTTACTTGTCAACATTATCCTTCATCGCTGAATCTTGCCCAGGCCTAAGACAAGTTGGAGAAAGTAGCTTCTCCAATTGGCTTCAAATGGTTTCCAGGGTAGTGAATTTTTGTCAGTGGCCCCATCTCCCTGCAAGCTCACCTGCTGTCCCTGCTCCAGGAGCTCATAGACACTGTTGGTGTAGACCCGGCGTTTAATACCAGCTCGGTCAGCGCTCTGAGGGGGCAGCTCGTGGAGGAAGCGAATGTTGGGGTCAGCCACGCTCAGGTCATCAGGCACCCCACAGTCCAATGGGAAGAGGATGTACAACCGTTGTCTCCCGGGCCCCCGTAGCATGTTTTTGTGACATTCATTATATATTTGGATTCGGGCCTGGAGTCCTGGAGTGGGGAGGCCCAAGAACAGAAGAGGAGAAGTCATTCTACTAGTTATGCTTCCCACCTGACCCAGGTCATTGTCCCCTCAGTGGCTGCAAGGGGACCAGGTGTCCAGTCCATGCTCATTGTATAAGAAACATGGAGAAACCATAAGCCTTAAATAAAAATATCTTCTGAAATCTTTAATAAAACAACAGTTTAAGTAGTGAAGAACATCATGCAAGCATTGTGCTCTTTTTAAAACTATCTGTATAACAATCAAATTGACAACAGCAATGGAAAAGATAGAAACTTCGTGGATAGTAAGTTTATGTTAACGGGAGATGGACAGCTCAGAAAAGGAGGGTGAGAATGGCTGTATGACTTGAAGAATGTTATCAGTGTCACTATAATGGCACATGTAGATTTTATTGAATGTTCTGTTGTATATATTCTCATCAGCAACAACAAAAAGAGGCCTAGAGAGGCAGAGAATCCAGGAACCCATACTACTCCTAACTCATTACCCCTATCCTTCTCCCCACTAAAAGAGCCCTTCGCCCTCGTATCTCCTTTCCCCAGATTTCTGTGTCATCTCTACCGCTTCCCATTATAGACTTCAGGGTTCTGAAAGGCAGGAAGTCTGAGAAAGGGACATTCCCAGGCCTTTGGCTCTAGACCCATTTCCTAAGGGAAGCCCAGGTAGTCAAGGGGAGAGAGTATGAGGCTTGGAAGAACCTTCACGTAGGCCTGCAAGTCAGAGAATGAGATACATGGACTCCATGGTATAGTATTAATGGTCCAGGCTCTGGACAGACTCAGGTTCAAATTCACTATGAAACACACATCCATGTGATTTTTAGATAAGCTACTTTACCTCTAGAAAGATACTTTTCTAATCTGTAGAGTGCTAATTATTATTTCTTCAGAGTGTGAATTTCTGGAGAAAATGCGCCTAGAGTATATACAAAGAATGCAGTAGATAATTATGAAAAAGAATTTATGGGTGTCCCAGGACACATCACTTAACGACTCTAAGTACCTATTCCTTACTGTAAACTTGGCGCAATAATAACTTCCTTCATGCCACAAGGGTTTTTTAGGAATCAGATGGTTTGTTGACTTGGAATTGCTTTGAAAAGTGTAGAGGATTCTAGAAGTGTAAGAGGCTGTGCATCTTATTGTTTGTCTGGTAGAGCTAGAAATAGAGGAAATAAGGGTGGCTCACCTGGCAGGATCAGCCGAAGGTATCCAACGTAAAACGACCAGGCCAGTCCATGGGCCACATTAAAGTTCCTTTTTTCACAGATTGCAGACACCTCAGCTGGGGTCTGGCCCTATGGAGAGCAGGGCAGGGCTGGGACCTCCATGATGGACATCCAGATCCCTCCTCTTCCAAGAATGCTTCCAATATCCGGATGACTGGCCCACTTCTCTGCCACCACAAAAGCTGCGGTCACTGCCACTCCAGCTCCACACCTTGTAGTCAACGCTTAGCCTATCCCAGAGCTCCTGGGATGAGCTCCTGGCAGATCACCCTACGCACAGCCTCCATTTTCCAGGCCCTCCCCTTCCGTTGTGTCATACCTGGAGGCTCAGGAGGATGTTCAGTGCCTGTGAGAGGCCCAGAAGGGCAAGTGTCCAAGAGAGGGGCAGTGTAGCCATGTCTGGGAGGAAGTAGAAATAGCAGGAGAGCAGCAGCATGCTTATACAGCGGATGGGGAAGCCAAAGCTGGCCTGCACAGCCCTCCAGAAGCTGCTCTGGTACCTGCAGGTGACAGCCCGACTCAGTCAGAGAAGTTAAAAAAGGGAGAGGGCGAGGGGGCCAAGAGAGTGGCACACATCGGGTGCCCAATCACCAGCACCATTCCTACAGAGTTACCTGGAGTGGATATGACACAGCTCCTCAGCCAGACTGCAGAGGCCCTTGAATAATAGTCCCAGCTGCACGGAGGCTAAGTGGAAGGCCAGCCAGTGGAGAGTGTGTTTTGGTGACTCCCCTAGCCACCAAAGGAGCACTAGGCAGGCACTCAGCAGAACCAAGGCTGCCTTCTGGATCCCGTGACCCCTGTGCCGTGGGATGGACGGATGTAGGCTGGAGTGGGGCATCTGTGGGCACCAAGAAACTTACTTACTTGGCAGCCTTCCTAGGACTGAGAGGCACCTGCTCCCCATCCCTTTCCCAAGTGCCACCCACACACACACCCAGAGAGTGTTCTTAGAGACACTTCTAGTGGACAGGCTAGGCATGCATCATCGTGGGGGCTCATATCCAGGAAAAAGGTTAGAGAAAGCAGAGCAGGTAGAAAAATGCCCACATGAGCAGAAATGCCCAGTGAGATCACCGGTGGTGAAGAAAGAAGCCAGAGACAGCCCAGACCTGGATTGAATGTGTCCCACACGGGCCCCACCCACTCAGGAAGCGGGGGGCTTGTGCGCCCCTCCTCTGAACTCCTGCTCAGAGGGGGGCCTTAGTCAACAAAGTGGGACACCAGCGTTCTGTTCTTTCGGGAGTCGACTCCTCAGGGTAGCCAGAAGTTGTCCACTCGCCTCTGGATCTCTGCCCCCACCACTACCCTCCACTCTTGTCTTTGAGCTCCTGCTGAGCTTGGGGGTCTTACCGTCACCTTCCTGACCCCAGGGATCCTGAAATATGACAGGGAAGGCAGGCTGGGCTCAACAGCTCCCAGAGATGAAGCTTCTCTAGACGCAGCCTGAAACGAAACATTAAAATAAATGGATGTTTTTCCTCACAACACTGCAGCCCTGGCGTTTTACCAGACCGCAACTTTGGGTGTGATGAGGGAGGGCACTTCCTGCTCCTAGACGGGGAGGAAGAGTTCTCCTTCAGGGCCCTTGAGAGAGCTGTGTGCCAGTCTGGGGTGGGGTGTAAGGCCTGAGGAGGCCGCCATCCTGTTTCCTTTTGCTGCCAACAGAGGTATATTCAGGGTGTAGCTGAGGTGGTGTGTGCCCTGGGTGCCTTTTCAGGAGGTGCCAATAAGCTGTTTCAATTCATCTCTATTTATTGTTGCTGTTTCCATTGCTAGCGGGGGAGATCATCCAGCAACATAAAACTAAAAAGGGTATCATAGGCACCCTTTTCCGGAGAACTGCCTCTAATTATTCCTGAAACTGGAAGCCCCGCAAAAAGATGAATGGACACAATAGTTGTTAACAATGAGGTTAGTATGTAAAAGATGATAAAGATAGCACAGAACAGGACAAGATTCAGATCAGTTGTTCACACTGAGGTCCCTACGAGCAGTAGTTGACTTGACAGCACTTAATGTCATCCCCCAAACCAAAAGGATTAAAAAACTTAGAATCATCTTTATCCACAATCATCAACATCTGCAATCCCTAAGCTCCACCCATCACGTAAGAAGAATGACTTTATCCAAGAAAATATGCACACTACATGATGCTATCCTTCCTGATGATTATTTGTTACGATTTCCAGATGCATAGTCTCTTTTTCTAAAGACTGTGACTTCAGGGAAAATGAACAAAATAATTTCTTATAAAGCAGAGCCTTTTGAGAAAAGAGCTTGTGGGAGCTGGAGACCCTCTGAAGAATGTGTCTTTGAGGAGAAAGTGAGCTTTGTTCTTACAGGAAGTGAGCTTGCCTGTGATTTCTCAGAGAGAGCCCAATGATACCAGCAAAAAAGTTGGTTGTTTGGAAAACCATAAAAATAAAATACTTAACATGCTTTAGACATCATGCTAAAGTGCTTACACATACTATTTCACCTAACACTCTGACAGTCATGTTGTTAGGTGTCGTTGAGTCACCTGCAACTCATAGTGACCCTATGCATACTAGCTCTGAACCCTGCCATATACTAAGCCAGTCTCACTGGAATGACACACCTAACCTCATTACACCAGTTACTGCATCGATCCATCTGCTCTGGGGTTTTCCTCTCCTCTCCTGAACCTCCGCCTTTCCAAGCATGATGTCCTTCTCTGAGAACTTCCTGGGAACATGCCCAAAGTATATGAGAAAGAGCTTCAAAATCCTTGCCTCCAAAGAGCAACTTGGTTTCACCCTCCCAAGGACAGATCTATTTGTTCTCTTGGTGATCCATGGTATGTTAAGTGCTCTTCTCCAGCACTAGAACTCAAAAGCATCAATTCTTCTTCTGTCATCCTTGTTCATTGTCCAGCTTTCTGACGTATAGCAAGTTATTGCAAAGACCATGGTCTGGATCAGGCACACTCTAATCTCTAGACTGACATTCTTGCTCTTTAGCACTCTGGACAGGTCTCTGACAGCAGATATTTCTAATGCCATTTTTCTTCTGATTGCCTGACTGCTAGTGCCAAGAGAGTTGATCGTGGAAACGAGCAAGCTGAAATTGTTAACAATCTCAATTAATCTCTTCTCCATCTATCCTGGTGCTTCCAATTGGCCTGGTGGTGACAGCAATACTATCTAGTAAAAACTCAAAAGACTTAACTGCCATCTAGTTTCTTCTAACTCATAGAGATCCTCCACTGGGTTTCTGAGGTTGTTAATTATAATAGAAGGAGACATTCCATCTTTCTTCCTCAGATCCTCTGGTGGATTTGAACCACCAGAAATACTTGGACTTTGGGTTAGCATCATTTTATTATGGTTTATTATGCATATTTTACAGATGAGTAATCTGAGTTCCATCTCACGTATTTTGGGCATGTTACCAGAAAGGACCAGCCCTTCAGAAGGGCATCAGGCTTAGAAGGATGGACAGACAGTTCAAGAGAGGAAGACCCTGGATGAAATAGATTGACTCAGTTACTGGGGTAAAAGGGATAAGTGTGTCAGAGGCAATGAGGTTGGCTCATAATAGAGTTCCAGAGATATTGTACATGAGGCCACTATGAGTTACAGGCAACTTGACAGCACATAAAAACAATGACAAACTGAGAGTCAGCAAAGTGAAATTACTTGTTCACAGTCCCCTAACTAGTAAGTAAAGGATTGGAGACTTGAAGCCAGGTGAGTTTCTCTGAAGCCCAGCTTAGTCTGTGCCTTGATTTCATGGGAAGAGGTAGAAGGCACCAGAATCATATTTCATGTCAACAGTTCGCTGAGTAGGAGTTGAGGGATTGATTATCTTTGGGTGCTTCTTAGCAAGCTGATGAGCTGATTCAAAGGTAGGATCAGGTCTGAGGTATAGGGCTCAGCGAGCAACCACAGACAGCAGTAGTTCAGACCTGCCCAAATCAAAGGGCCCTTCCTCACTTCAGAACTAGACACAAGAAGGTACACAAATTTATTATAAAGGCCAATGGCTTCTCAGAAGCAGTGATGCTTCCTAGAAAATTCCTTTTTGAAAATAATTTCTCAAGAATGGGTATTTCTTACACTCTTTCTCCTCTGCAAATATTGTTGTTAGGTGTGTCAAGTCAAATACAACTGATAGTGACCCTATAATCAACAGATTTGAACCCTGTCCTATGCTGTGCCATACTCACAACCTCTGATAGATGAGCTCACTGTTGCAGTCAAAGTGTCAATCTGTCTGACTGACTCTCTGAAAGAGACATATCTATTTGTTCTTTTGGCAGTCCATGATATTCAGCACTCTTCTCCACCATGGCGTTCAAAGGCATTAATTCTTCGGTCATCCTTATTGTCCATCTCTCAGAAGCATAGCAAGTGATTGAAAAGACCATAGCCTGAATCAGGTGTGCCTGAAAGTTGGACAATGAGTAAAGATTATGGAGGGTAAGTCAATACCTTTGAGTTGTGGTATTGAAGATGAACATCCCATAGATGCCAGAAGTACAAATATGTCTTAGAGGAGGTGCAACCAAGATACTCCTTAGAAGCAAGGATAGTGAAACTCCTCTCACACGCTTTGTACATGTTGTTAGGTGGGGCCAGTCCTTGGAGAAAGATACCATACTTGGAAAGATGGAAGGTCAGTGAAGGAGGGGAAGACCCTCAATGAGATGACACAGTAACTGTAACAATGGACTCAAGTATAACAAAGATAGCGTGGCACAGGATATGTCAGGGTTCAGATTCATTGTTCATAGGGTGTAGTTGATATGATGGTACTTAAAAATGACAACATGGAACAGAACAGCTCGTGAGCATGGCAGGCCAGGTCCTGCTGTCATGATATCTACAGGTGGGCAGGAGAAATTGGTATTATGTGCTTGTCCTTAGAGAAGGACATCATGTTCGGGAGGGTGGAGGGACAGCACAGGAGGGGAAGGCCCTCTATGAGGTGCAGCTTCTTGCCACTAGGCCACCAGAGCTCCTTAGGAATTATGTTTTATCTAAAGATTACGTTTTGTACTATTCACAGCTTCACTATATTAAAGCTACTAATCTAGGAGTATGAAATTTTTTTCCCCAAATTATATTTGTCTCTTCTGGTGTCTTGTAAATAAAAAAAATCTAACACATTGGGTTAGTTCTGACTTGTACTTCAGAATTTTTCTGACTTATTCTACAAGCTAGATCCAGCGGCTCTCTTTTTTTAATCTCTGGGATTTTCCATTTATAGCAGTATGTCATCTGCAAACAAAAATACTTTCATATCTGGGCCATCTTTACTTCCCTTTCTTTCTTCTTGTTTTGTCTAGGACTTCTAGAATAGTGAAACCAGAATGGTGAAAATGGGCATCTTAGTTTCATTTTCATTTTCAAGGGAAGACTTTTAGTCTTCTCTATTAAAAATAATAAGAGTCTCCCTCCAATCCTGATGCCACACTCCTCTTCATAGAGTCCAGCTTCTTGGATAATTTTCTCAGTATATAGATTGAACAGGTATGGAGACAGAATACACCCTTGACTCACTCCCTTCCCAATTCCAAACCATGCAGTGTTCCCCTGCTCCATTCGCACAACAGCCAGGTATAGGTTCCTCATGATCATAATCAAGTGCTCTGGGATTCCCATTCTTCTCAATGTCAGCCACAACTTGTCGTGATCCACACAGTTAAATGCCTTTGCATAGTCAATAAAGCATAAGTAGACATTCTTAAGGTACTCTTTACTTTCATTCAGGACCCATCTGACATCAGCAATGATATTCCTGGTGCCACGGCCTCTTCTAAATCCCACTTGGACTTCTGGCAATTCCCTATCTATCTATGTACTTGTTCCAGCTGTTTTTTAATAATCTTCAGCTGTATTTTGCTAGCATGTGATATCAATGATATTGTTCGATAATTTCCACATTCAGTTAGTTGGATCACCCTTCTTGGGTATAGGAACAAATATGGACCTCTTCCAATCCATTGACCAGATAGCTGTCCTCCAAATTTCCTGGCAAAAACTGATGAGTGTATCCAAGGCTGCATCTGTTAATTGAAACAAGTCAATTGGTATCCCATCAATTCCTGGGGCCTTATTTTTTACCAACGCCTTTAAAACAGCTTCCAATTCCTCTTTCATTATCATTGACTCTTGTTTATGTTGTACTTCCTTAAATTTTACAGTGTTAATCAATTCTTTCTGGTACAGTGACTCTATGTATTCCCTCCATCTTCTTTTGATGTTATCTGAGTCACTCAATACACTTCCCATAGCATCTTACAACATTGCAACACGAGGCTTAAATTTATTTTCCAGTTCTTTCACCTTGAGAAATGCAGAGCGAGAGCTTCCCTTTTTATTCTCCAATGCCAGCTCTCTGCACATTCCATTATAGTACTTTGCTTTGTCCTCCCAAGCTTTGAAACTGTCTTTTCAGTAAACTTCAACACGTTTTCCTTTATGTTCCCAATGTTCCAGTGCAATCGTTAGAGTCTCTTCTGAAATCCATTTTGGTTTTTTCTTTCTCCTTTGTTTTTGTAATGACCTTTTACTTTCTTCATGGATGATATCCTTGATATCATCTCACAACTCAACTGGTCTTCTTTCATTGGTGCTCAATGACTCAAACCTATTCCTAAAATGATCATGAAATTCTGATGGAATTGATTCAAGATCATATCTTGGTTCTTGTGGACTTATTTTCATTTTCTTCTGCTTCAATATGAACTTGCATATGAGTAGTTGCTGATCTGACCCACAGTCTGCCCCAGCCTAGTTTTGACTGCTGAAATTGAACTTCTCCAATGATTTCTTCAACAAATGTAATAAATTTGATTCCTATGCAGCTCATTGGGTGAAATCCACTTGTAAAGTCATCTTTCATGTCTTTTAGAAAAGATATTTGCAATAAATAAATAATTGTAAATAAAAAATTCAATTATTCTATTTCCAGCTTATCTATCACCAAGCTTGTATTTTCCAATTACTGTTCCTTCCTCATTGTTTCCTACTTTTATGTTCCAGTCACCAATTATCCTTAATGCATCCTGATTGCATGTTCAGTCAATTTCAGACATCAAAATTTGGTAAAAATTCTAAATTTCTTCCTCTTTGGCACTAGGAGTATATACTTGAATAATAGTCATGTTAATGGATCTTCCCTGTATGCGTATGGATATTATCCTATCACCCACAACATTGTATTTCAGGATAGAATTTGAAATTAACTTTCTAATTATGAAAGAAATACCATTCTTCTTCTGTTTTTCATTCCCTGAATAGTATCTCATATGATTATCTGGTTCAAAGTGTCCATAGCTGGTCCATCAAATCTCACTAATGCCTAATATGTCATCAATGACCTGCGTTATGCAGATGACACTACCTTGTTTGCTGAAAGTGAGGAGGATTTGAAGCACTTATTGCAGAAGATCAAGAAATGCGGCCTTCAGTAGGGATTACATCTCAAAGTCAAGAAAACAAAGATTCTTACCACTGGACCTATAGGTAGTGTCATTATAGACGGAGAGGAGATTGAAACTGTCAACAGCTTCATCTTGCTTGGGTCCACAATTAACACCCTTGGTACAAGCAGTCAGGAAATAAGGAGATGGATTGCACTGAGTAAATCTTCAGTTAGGTACCTTTCCAAGTTATTGAGAAGTAGTGATGTCAGTTTGAGGACTAAGGTGCATCTGACTCAGGCTGTGGTCTTGCTGATTACTAGCTATGCATCTGAGACTTGGATGATGAATAAGGATGACTTTGAGCTGTGGTGTTGGAGAAGAGAACTGAATATTTCATGAACGACCAAGAAAACAAATAGATATGTCTTGGAGAGAGTGCAGCCAGAGTGCTCTTTGGAGGCAAGAATGATGAGGCTTCGCCTCACATACTTTGGACATGTTGCTAGGAGGTGATATTCCTTGGAGAGGGATGTGATGTTGGGAAGGGTGGAGGGTTGGAGAAGGAGAGGAAGACCCTCAACCAGGTGGATTGACAGGGTGACTGCTGCAATGGGCTCTTGTGGGTCAGGATGTATGAGCATGGCACACAAAACAGGACTGGTTTCAGATCTTTTGTTCATAGGGTCACCATGAGTCATACTCGACTTGAAGGCACCCAACAACAACATTAACAATAATATTGGTTGTTGGTTTTGCATATATGTCCTTGATTATGTTGAGGGATTTCTCAGATTATTCCTATTTTGATGAAAGTTTTTATCAGAAAGGATAATAGAATTTCTCAAATTCCTTTTCTACATCAACTAAGATGAAAATGAGGTTGATTTCCTTTGTTTTCCTTATATGGTAAATTACACTGATGGATTTTCTGATGTTGAGCCTGTATTCCAGGTATGAATCCTACTCAATCATGACTTAACATTTTCTAAATATGGCTTTGAATTCTGTTCACTAAAATAGTGTTAAACATTTTAGTGTCTATATTCATGAAGGATATTTACTTGTAATTGTGTTTTTTGGATGTCTTTACCTAGTTTTGATATCAGAGTTATGCTGGCTTCATGGAATGAGTTTTGGTATGTTCTTCCTTCTATGTCTTGGAAGAGTTTGAATTGAATTGATATAATTTCTTCTCTGATGATTGGTAGAACTCTCCAGTGAAACCATGTGGTTGAGGGTTTGATTTTTTTGGTTGGTTGGTAGGTAGGTTAGGTTTTGTGCAATTTTTTTATAACATATTCAATCACTGTATCTTTGAACACCCTAAAGTTACTAATTTTTTCCTAGTCTATGGTATAAAGGGATTACCAAATACATAATCTGAAAAGGATAAAATTGATGAATGGTACCTTCTAGAGATTAAATCTTTGTGCTCATAAAAAACTTTTCCAACATTGTGAAAAGAAAACCAACTGGTTGGGAACAAACATTTGGCAGTATTGTCTCAGTCAAGGGTCTCAAAATAACAAAAGTTTAGAGAATACCACAGGACCTCCAGAATAAAAAGGCTGATAATCCAATTACAAAATGGGCAAAAGACATGGAGACTGAAGAGGACATTCAGATGGCCCACAGATACATGAAGAATGCTCCAAATCATTGGCAGTAAAAAAAGATGCAAATCAAAACTATAATGAGTTACCATCATACCCCAGTAACAGTGGCAAAGTTTAGCATGGCATCAAATAATAAAGCTTGGAGAGGATGTGGTGAGATAGGAACTCTTATACGTTGTTGATGGGAGACTGTTTGGTGTTTCCTCAAAAAGATGAACAGAAATTCCATATGACCCAGCTATTCCACTGCTTGGAATATACCCTGAGAAAATGAGAACTGAGGCACAAACTGAGACTTGTACACCAATGTTCATAGTAGCATTATTCACCATTGCAAGATCATGGAAACAGTCCACATGCCTAACCACAGTGGTATCGATTGAGAAATTATGGTACATTCACACAATGGAATACTACACAGCATGCTCAAGCAATGATTTTATAAATTACTACCTAACATGGGAGGGACTGGAGAGCATTACGCTAAGTAAATTAACTCAGTCTCATAAAGACAAATACTGTATAGGACCATTATTTTACGAGGGTCCAAGGGGGAAAGGGCTTAAACATAGGATCATACAATTTGATGAGTGGAGGGAGGGATTGGTAAAGGAAAGGGGAAAGGTTCAGTGTGAAAACCAATATGAACTTTATTAACTTTGTATGTACACCAGTATAAAATGAAATGTTTAAAAAGTTACTAAAATGACATTTTTAAAATGTTACTCATTTTGTTATTGTGTATTGTTGAGTAGGTACTGATCCATAGATGATATAGTGGGCTTTCATTTTTCTTTTTTTAGTGGTCTTTCAAAGACAGTAAATTGCATGGGAGGAGATTGCTCATCTTTCCCAAGCAGAGCACCTGGTGGACTCAAATCTCATACTTCAGCATTGGCAGTACAGTTCCTTACCACTATGAAGTCCAATTTACTTTTGTTCTTGTCGCTTGTGCTAAGAAGCCATTGCTTAATCAAAATCACGATTTTCTTCTAAGAATTTTAACATGTTAGCTCTTATATTTGGGTATTTTATTTATTTTGAGCTAAGTTTTGCTTCAGTATGAATTAAGGGTTCAAGTTCATGTTTTACATGTGAATATGAAGTTTCCCCAGCATCATGTATTAAAAAGATTATTCTTTTCCCTCTTTCCTTATTTTGGCACCCCATGAAAAACAGTTGACCATACATGGGAGGCATTATTTCTGAGTTTTCAGTTCTATCCAATTCATCTTTATGTCTCTCATACTGTAGCTTCATAGTAAGTTATGAAATTGGATAACATGAATCCTCCAAACTTGTTCCTGTTTTTCAAGGTGTTTGGCTATTTTGGGGTTCCTTATAAATTTGAAGTCAGTTCATAAATTTCTGCAAAGAAGCCAGCTAAAATTTTGGTAAGAATGACATTGACTTTATCTGGGGAATATTATCATCTTAACAATTTTTTTTTCTTATCTACCCTTAAAATTTCTTTGAACAATTTTTGTAGTTTTTAGAATATAATTTTTTATTCTATTGTAAAATATAGTCCCAAGTGTTTTACTCTTTGTGGTGTTATCATAAATGGCATTGTTTTCTTAATTACTTCTACAGTTCTGTAGATGGTTTTTAAATTTCAAATAAGAAGCACATCACAGCCATATTGGGAGCTCAATAAAAATAAAATTGCACTTGAATGATAGAAGAGTTTGAAAATAGTGGTGATGACTGCATAATATGTTGTTGTTGTTGTTGTTAGGAGTTATTGAGTCAAGTACGACCCACAACGACCCTATGAGCACCAGATCTGATCCCTGTGCTATCTTCTGCCATCCTCACACTTCCTGACACATTAAAGGCCTTTACTGCAGTCACTGTGTCAATCCACCTGGCCAAGGGTCTTCCTCTACTTCACCAAACCCCTGCTTTTCTGAGCATCAAGTCTCTCTCCAAAGAAAAACCCCTCCTAGCAACATACCCAAAATGTGTGAGGTGAAGTTTATCATCTTTTCCTCCAAACAGCACTCTGGTTACACTTTCTCCAAAACATATCTGTTTGTTCTTTTGGCATTCATGGAATGTTCAGCACTCATCTCCAATTTTACTGATTATTAAGACACATTCTTAGAAGTAAAAATGCTAGGTTGAAGATTATTCATATTTTGATTGTTGTTGTTATGTGCCATGGAGTCACCTTTGACTCATCTTGTAATGACCCTATGCACAGTAGTTCTGAACTCTGTCATATCTGGAGCCAGTCTCACTATCTCTAACATACCTGCCCCTATTATTACCCCAGTTACGGTATCAATCCATCTTATCCAGAGACTTCCTCTCTTGCATTGTTCCTTCACCAAGGACTGGTCCCTCCTGGCAACATGCCAAAGTATGTGATACAGCGCTTCAAAATCCTTGCCTCTGGAGAGCAAGTTGGTTTCATCCTCTCTAGAACAGACCTGTTTGTTCTCTTGGCAGTTCATGGTATATTCAGTACTCTTCTCAAGCACCACAACTCAAAGGCATCAATTTTTCTTCTGTCATCTTTAGTCATTGTCCAACTCTCTGATGTAAAGCAAGTGATTGTGAAGACCATGGCCTGGATCAGGCACAGCTGAGTCTCTAGACTGACATCTTTTCACTTCAGCACTATGGAGAGGTCCCTGACAGCAGTCTTTCCCAATGCAATTCATCTTCTGATTTTCTGGTTGTTGGTTCCGAGAAGGTTGAGTGTAGAGAAAAGTGGGTTGAGATTGTTGACAATCTCAATCTCTTCTCCATCTATCGTAGTACTGTCAATTGGCCCAGTGGCGAGCATCTTTGTTTTCTTGATGTTGAGCTTTAATTCAAATTGAAGACTTCAGGCCTTGATTTTCTGAAGTAGATGTTTTTCAGATCCTTCTCAGTTTCCTTAATAATACACAACTTTCCTACATTCATACTTCTCACATTCCACGTTCCAATCACTAACATCTGCTTATAACTGTTCCTCTTTCTTTGTGTTTCCCAACACGAGTCCTCAGCTTCTAGTGTCATATCTGCTAGTCTAATCTAAGTGTGCTCTATTATACATAGGCTCTTCAAAGGCCTGCTATTTTGGAAATTCAATGTTTGCTTTGGAAACTACAATGAGAAAATAAAAAACATCCCACATCCTAAACTCCCAACATTAACAGATTGGTAAATGACGACACATGTCTAGAATGGCACAGTGAAGAGTCACATCGAATGATAATTTATGAACATGAAAGACGTTTATAGTATGTAGTTAAGTCACAGAACTAAGAACAAACTGTTGTTCTTCTGTGCCACAGTGTTGATCCCGATTAATAGCAACTCATATGATGCAATTTTGTTATATATGCTGAATTATATTTTGCTGTTGTTGTTGTTGTTATGTCAGAGTAGCCTGCTAATTGTAGCAACCATGCTCTATCCTGAATCAACTTCACTGTTTCTGACACCCCTACCCTCATTACCCTAGTTACTGTGTCAATCTATCTTATCTGAGGTCTTCACCCGCTTTGTCCCTCTATACTTCCAAGCATGATGTCCTTCTCCAAGGACAGGACCCTCCTGGCAACATGCCCAAAATATATGAGATGGAACCTTGTAATTCTTGCTTCTAAGGAACAGCTTGTCTTCACCCTTTCCAGGACAGACCTGTTACGGCAGTCTATAGTATATGTTCAATACTCTTCTCTAGCACCACAACTCAAAGGCATTAATTCTTCTTCAGTCCCCTATCGTCATTGTCCAGCTCTTTGATGCATAACAGGTAACTGCAAAGACCGTGGCTTGCATCAGGCTCACCTTAGTCTCTAGGCTGACATCATTGCTCTTTAGCACTCTGGAGAGATCCCTTACAGCAGATTTTCCTAAAGCAATTTGACTTTTTATTTCCTGACTGCTGATGCCATGAGTGTTGATTGTGAAACCAAGCAAGATGAAGTTGTTAACAGTTTCAATCTCTTCTCTATCTATCAAGATGCTACCAATTGACCTAGTGGTGAGAATCTTTGTTTTCTTGATATTCAGCATCAATCCATATTGCAAACTATAGTCCTTGACCCTCTGCAGCAAACGCTTCAGGCCCATCTCAGTTTTAGCAACCAACCAGTGCTATGAATTATATTTATATATAGTTAAATGATACATATAATTATATATATATGAACATGATATTAACTTTTAAGTAACATGATGTGGTGAAAGCACTGGTGTGAAATTTATGAAAATGAATGATGAAGGACATTGTGGCTTCCTCCTTGTTCTCTTTCTTGGACCCCTCACTCTGGGGGAAGCCTATTGCTACATCATATGGACACTCAAGTGGCCCAATGAAGAGAGTATAAGACCTCTCCTCTTAGCAACAACCAACAAAAACTTACTGGATGTATAAAGCAGACACAAATTCCTTAGGCTTCATCAAGTCTTTGGATGAACACAGCCCTGACTGAAATTTCATGAGAAACTCTAGGTGGAGTTACAGAGCTACTCCAAAATTCTTGAATCTGAGAAAATGATTTTTTATTGTTTTAAGGCACTGAATTTTGGGATAATTTGTTAACACAATAATAGATAATAATAATAATACAGAGTAACTTTAGACATTGTTTTGTTTATTTTTAATATTTTCATTTCATAAACATGGATAATTTGTATAATCAAAACTGAGAAGAAAACAAATCTAAAGGAGAAAAACAGAAATAAAGTTCAACTTGAGGTTCATTGGCACAGGTGTGTGTGTTCCAAATGGGGAAACTCTGATCTTTAACAATTTGAGAGATGCAAATCAAAACAACTATGAGATATCATCTCACCCCAGTCAGGATAGCAACATTTAACAGAACAGCAAACAGCAAATGCTGGCGAGGTTATGGAGAAACTGGAACTGTTATTCACTGTTGGTGGGAGTGTAAAATGGTGCAATCACTATGGAAGGCTGTATGGCGCTTTCTCAGAAAATTGCAAACAGAAATATCATTTGATCTAGCAATTCTACTACTGGCAATTTGCCCTAAAGAAACCGTAACTGCCACCCAAGCAGATATATGCACACCCATGTTTATTGCATCTTTATTCATAATAGCAAAGAGCTGGAAACAACCCAAGTGCCCATCAACAAACAAATGCATAGAGAAGCTCTGCTATATTCACACAATGGAATATTATGCAATAATGAAAAACAAGGAACTCATGAAATATTATGCAAAATGGATGACCCTGGAGGACATTATGCTGAGTGAAATATATCAGTCACAAAAGGACAAATATTGCACAGGGCCACTGTTGTAAAACGGGACTGACATCAGGGTTGAGGGAAAACAGAAAAGGAGGGGAGGAATGATGTATATTGCATTGATACAGATCAGGGAGAGA
>NW_006399845.1:12175473-12181304 GCF_000299155.1 Elephantulus edwardii | reverse complement strand
TATGTATATTATACTTCAGGTTTTGATTTTAACCAAATAAATACAATCCAGTCTCAAAAAAAAATTTATAGCCTCAGAAATCCAATAGAAGATCATTACGAGCCTGAATCTCCTCAATGGCAGTGTGGTTTTGGTTGTGAAGTTGCACATTCTTTGTTTGACCATATGGACTAATCCTCACATGTATCATTGTCAGATGGCAGTTTATTCAGATTCGTAGTGGCTGTATGGACATGGTCTGGTCCTATGCTATCCTCACACTCTCCATTGTGCTTAAGCCGATTGTAACATGCACTGTGTCACATCTTTACTTTTCCAAGCAGGCTTCCTTTCCCAGGCAATGGCCCCTCCTAACAACATGCCCGAAGATGTGAGACAACAGTCTCATTCTTGCTTCTGAGAAGCACTCTGGCAGCACAACTTCCTAAAAGCCCTCTGGCCAAACAGATATGTTTGTTCTCTGGGCAGTCCAAGGCATGTTCAATAGTCTTAAAAAATACCACAATTTGAAGGCATCAATTCTTCTTCAGCCTTCTTCCTATGTTGTTCAACTTTCACATGCATCTACAGTAATTGAGTGTATCATGTCTTGTGTCAGGCTCACTTTAGTCTTTCAAGTGGTATCTTTGTTCTTTAGCACTTTAAGAGGTCCCTGTAAGCAAATTTGTCAAATGCAATATAGTTTGATTGCTTGACTGCTGCCACTATGGGTGCTGATTTTGGTCCAAGTAAAATTAAATCATAGACAACTTCAGTCTTTGCTCCATTTACCATGATCTTGTATAGGGATCCAGTTGTGGCCAATTTTGTATTCTTGATGTTGAAGTTCAATCCACTCTGTATTCTTTGGCCTTCTTCAGTAACTGCCTCAAACTCTCTTCACTATCAGCAACTAAGTTTGTGTCATATGCATAATGCAGATTGTTGATGAGTCTTTCTCCAATCCTGATACCACATTTACCCCCCCCATATAGTCCAGAGTCTCAAAATATTTGTTCAGGATATAGATTATATAAATTGGGGGAAAGTATACAATCTTATTGTACATCTTTTCCAATTTTAAAGGACATAGTATCTTCTTGTTCTCTTTGAGGTACTGCTTCTTGGTCCATAGATGGGTTCTTCGTGAACACAATAAGTGTTCTATAACTTTCATTATTCATAATGTTATCCATAGTTGAATGCCTTTGCATAATCAATAAAGCACAAGTAAACATCTTTCTTGTTTTCTCTGCTTTTAGCCATGGACTGACATCAACATATAATCAAAAGATAGTGGTGATGAAGGAGGAAGTTCGAGCTACTCTGAAGGAATTGGCAAAAAACAAGACCCCAGGAATTGGTGGCATACCAGTATTTTAACAAACAGACGCTTTCCTGGATGTGCTCACCAGGTTGTGCCAAGAAATCGAGAGGACAGCTACCTGGCCAATTGACTGGAAGAGATTAATATTTATTCCCATTCTAAAAAAAGATGACTGACAGAGTGTGAAAATTATCAAACAATATCACTAATAACACATGCAAGCAAAATCCTTCTGAAGATTATCCGAAAGCTATTGAAACAGTACATTGAGAGAGAACTACCAGAAATACAAGCTGGGTTTAGAAAAGGTTGTGGTACTAGAGACATTACTGCCAATGTCAGATGGATCTTGGCAGAAAACAGAGTACCAGAGGAATTTCTATCTGTGCCTCATTGACTATGCAAAGGCATGTGACTGTGTGTATCACAACAAGATGTGACTAACCTTGAGGAAAATGGAAATCCCGGAACACTTGATTGTGCTTACACAAAACCTATACTTGGGCCAGGAAGCGGTTCTCAGAACAGAGCAGGGAAACACTGCATGATTCAAAATCAGGAAAGAGGTGTGTCAGGGATGTATCCTGTCTTCATATCTTTTCAGTCTATATGCAGAACAGATCATTCGGGAAGCAGGGCTTTATGAGGAGGAATGTGGCATCAGGATTGGAGGAAGACTCATCAACAACCTACATTAAGCAGATGATACAACCTTGCTTGCTGAAACTGAAGAAGACTTGAAATGCTTGCTTCAGAAGGTCAAGGACTCTAGTCTTCAATATGGATTGAAGCTCAACATCAAGAAGACGAAGATTCTCACCACTGGGCCAATTGGCAAGATCATGATGGATGGAGAAGAGATTGAGGTTGCTAACAATTTCAGCTTGCTCAGCTCCACAGTCAGCACTCTTGGCATCCAGTAGTCAAGGAATCAAAAGAGAAATCGTTGTCAGGGACCTCTCCAAAGTACATAAGAGCAATTATGACAGTCTAAAGACTAAGGTGTGTCTAATTCAGGCTATGGTTTTCATAATTAATTGCTATGCATCAGAGACCTGGGTAATTACTAAGGATGACAGAAAAATAATTGATGCCTTTAAATTGTGGTGCTGGAGAAAAGTTTTAGACATACTATGGATTGCCAAGAGAATATAAGATCTGTCTTGGATAGAATGAAACCAAGCTGCTCCTTGCAGGAAAAGATTTTTAAGCTCTGTCTCACACACTCTGGGCATGTGGCCAGGAAGGACCAGTCCTTGGAGAAGGACACCATGCTTGAAAGGGTAGAGGGACAGTGCAGGAGAGGAAAATCCCAAATAACATGGACTGACACAACAACTGGGGTAATAAGAGTGGGTTTTTCAGAGTTAGTGAGACTGGCTCAGGATAGGGCAGAGTTATTGTACAGACGATCACTATGAGTCACAGGTGACTCAGTGGCACATAACAACAACAATCTGACATCAGCAGTGGTATACCATCTTTCATGGCTTCTTCTAAATTAAATTTGAACTTTTAGCAGTTCCTTGTCCATATGTTATTTGAGCCGATTTTCAATTATTATCTCCTGCAATATTTTACTAGGGGGTGAATTTTCTGTACTCAGTTGAATCCTCTTTTTTTGGAATGTAACAAAAATATATGAAACTCTCCCATTCACTATGCCAAGCAGCTGTCCTCCAAATTTCTTGATATGGACTAGTGGGCACAAATAGGGCTCCATCTGTCTCTTAAAACATCTCAACCAGTATTCCATCAATTTCTGGTACTTTATTCTTTGCCAATGCTTTCAGTGAACTTTAGGCTTCTTCCTTCATAACCATTGATTATTGATCATATACTACATCCTGAAATGGTTCCATGTTGACCAATTCCTTTTGGTATAGTGTTTCTATGTGTTATATCTATCTTTTAAAAAAATATCTTCTGTATCATTCAATATTTTGTTCATAGAAGCCTTCTATGTAATTTGAAGCTTAAATTTTTTTTCCTTCAGTTTTTTCAGCTTGAAAATGTTGAAGATTTTCTCTTTTGGTTTTTCTGACTCCAAGCCTTTATACAAGTTGTTATAATATTTCACTTTGTCTTCTTGATTTGCCCTTTGAAATTTTCTGTTCAGTTCTCTCATTCCTTTTGATTTCGTTTTTCTATGTTCAAGAGCAAGTTTCAGAGTCTTTTCTGCCATTCATTTTGCCTTTTTTTCTTTTCACATGTCTTCGTAATGACATTTTGCTTTCTTCATGTATGATGTCCTTCTCTAAAAAAAACAAGGACAGAATGGGGCCGGCCGCGCAGACCTCCATTGACTCTACAAAGGGAACCTGTCCCCAACAACAGCATCCACAGCACAAATTCAATTCCAATGAGGCCAGACGCGTCCTCCATGCTCCCGTACCTCTTTCTACTCATCCCAGAATCAGTCGGACTGCTCTACTGGAGTAGCAGTCCCAAGGTCAGCGCTCTGTCATAGCAGATCTTTGGTTCTTTGCTGCTGCCATGGCTGCTGCTGCTGCAGGTCTAGCTGCAGCAAGAATCTCTGGTCCGGAAGGGCATGCACTTCTTTACTAGTGGTGAGATTCTCAAGTCCTGCTGCTGAATCCACTCAATTTGATGATGATCAATCCCCTTATGGATAGGTTAACACACCTTATTTGCATGTCTCCACCCATCCATTTGGTAAAGTCAAAGTCAGTGGCTAAGAAAGTCATTTTGAACAATAAACCCCTAATGCTATACCTCAAATAACTTGTCTGCTACACAATGCATCAAATCTACTCTTTAGATGGTTTTTTTTTAAATTCAAACTTGATAAACTCAAGGTTGCAATTTGGCTTTCATGGACTTGTTTTCATTTCCTTCCGCTTCAATCTGAGCTTACAAAAGAGCAACTGATGGCTGGTCTGCAGTTGCCCCGGCCTTATTCTGACTGCTGCTAAGAGCTTTCCCAGTATTCTTTCCCTCTGTATTTGACGCCTATGTATTCCATCAGGTGAGATCCATGTGTATAGCTATTATTTGTGTCTCTAAAAGATATCCATTTTCTGTCATCAACAAACCATTGATTGTACAGAATTCTATCATGAAATTTCCAGCCTCGTTTCTACCACCAAGGCGGTCTTTTCCATATCATAAACCTTCCTCTTTGTTTCCAACTTTCGTATTCCGGTCACCATGCATACATGCATCTTGATTGCATATTTGATCTATTTCAGATCAACTGCAAAAGTTGGTAGAAATCTTTAATTTCTTCATCTAAGTGGTTAGTGGATATATATGAGTAGTGTTGTTGATGTCGTCACATCAACTCTGACTTATTGTAACTCTACAAACAACAGATCCAAGCTTTGACCTCTCCTGTACCATCCTCACCATCTCTGTCATGTTTGGCCCATTGTTACAGTCACTGTGTCAGTCCACCTTGTTCTTGGTCTTCCTCTCTTTTCCTGACCCTCCTCCTTTCTGAGCATGATGTCTTTTTCCAAGGATTGATCCCTCCTGACAACATGCCTAAAGTATGTGAGACAAAGTTTCACTATTCTTACCTCTCAAGAGAACCCTGACTACATTTCTTTCCAGTCTATGGGATATTCAGAGCTCTTCTCCAACACCACAACTCAAAGGCATTGACTTCTCTTATGTCATCCTATTCATTTGAATAGTAGTCATATCAATAGGTTTTTCTTGTATGTGATCCTTGTATAGAAATTTCCAGGGGAGCTCAAGTGGCCTAGTGGCAAGAAGCTACACTGCAATCCCAGAGATATGTGGTTCAAATCCACCAGAAGCTCTGCCGAAGAAGGAGGGGCAATCTCCTCCTGTACCAGTCAGATCTGATTTGACGGAACATACACACAAATAATAAAATAAAAAGAAATTTAAAAAAAATTTCCTCAAAAGTCTTCCAAACTCTCAGGGTAGGTAAAGACCGTGTCTCCTACTCCAGGAATGTTAGATTTGCCCTTATTTGGCATTTTGCATGCTTTATTGCTACTGCTGGCTTGGTTTTTGATTTCTTGGATAGACTATTACCCAGAGAAGGACAGACTGACTTCTAACTTGCTTGCTCTCTACTGTGACTCTGGGGCCTGACACATGTACATAGTTTCTCCAAAGTAATATATAAATGAATGAGCAAATAGATGAACAAACTCAGGTGACTTGAGCCTTGATTTTCTTTACTATCTGCAGGATTGTTACCAGGCAGAAGCACCTTGTTCTTCATGACTGTAAAACTACAGGTCAAAATGAGAGACAAATTTTGGATCCAAACTGGGAAGAACATCCTACTAACGCAGCCTGTCTTGTGAGGTGGTGAGCTGAATTTATTGGAGGAATTTAGGAGTCATCTAAATGGTAGGATCTCTGTGCGAAGAGCCTGAGTGTATTTCAGTCTAGATGTTGTTGTTGTTATGTGCCATCGAGTTGCTTGCAACTCATAGCAACACTATATACAACAGCCCTAAACTCCGCTCTGTCCTGTGCCAATCGCACTGTCTCTGACACTCCCATTCCAATTATCCCAGTC
>NW_006399845.1:12153214-12172373 GCF_000299155.1 Elephantulus edwardii | reverse complement strand
ATTACCTGGGGAGATGGGAAGTGTCTGAGGCTGCCTCTAAGCTGCTCCACCTAACGCCTCCTCTGAGCGGCCTGCCCGAACGATTGTCGCGCGGTTTATTCCCAGCATCTCAGGCAAGCTGGGTGGTTGAAGATGTCATGCGGGTTTGTTTTGTGGGGGTTTTGAAGGAGGAGGTAGGTTTTTTCCCAATTGAGGAACTTCTGATCCAGACTGGCTGAGTAGAATCAGTCAGTTTCATTCATCCACATTTCCCCAGCCTATGTCATCCTGCCTTTAATAATGAAAGGCCATCTGGTTGGTACTGGTGACACCTGGTGGCCAGTTGGACTAGGACAGAGAGAACTCCACCATCTACCTGTCCTTCTGTGTCCCAGAGCTTATCACAATGTTTGGCACAGACAAGTGTCTCAACTGTGAGAGATGAATGAATGAGTGAATGAACACAAAATACAAAGAGAAAGAAGAGAATGTCATCTCCCTGAAACCAGGTGCCCAAGAGAACCATCCAGGAGAACCTAAGATAAAAAAACATGGGAAAAGGGGCACTTGATATAGAATCTAGAAAAGCAAATATAAGTACCTGAGCCTGACAAACATCTCACTTAGTCACTGATGACCTTGCCTGTGTACCTGTCCTTCCAGCTGAAACACTGTGACACAGTCTGCCCTCAAACAAGGGTGCATTCCCTCCTGACTCACCTAGGCCTACTCCTATAAACCACATTGCTTTATATAGTCATCCCTTCAAAATCTTAGCCAAACCCATTGCTGTTGAGTCTGACTCATGGCAATGTATGTACTGTAGAGTACACCTGCTCTATAGACTTTCAAACACTTCTCTATCAGCCAAAAGGCTGGCAGTTTGAACCTTCCCAAAAGTGCCTCAGAAGATAGGCCAGGTGACCTGCTTTTGAAAGGTCTTCTCTGCACCACAGGGCTGCCATGAGTGAATCAACTGGACAGGCAACTAACAGCAAAAGCCACCTCAACAGAGTAGATCACTAAGCCTTTCTCCTCTGGCACTTCTTCATGAGTTCAAACTTACAGCCTTTCAGTTAATAACTGAAAGCAAACTTTGCCATCTCTAAATGCATTGTTGTTATGCGCTGTTGAGTTGAAACTGACTCATAGCTGACACTCCAGCGGGTTTAGCCCACCTTTCTCCCAAGGAGCAGCTGGAGGAGTCAAATTGCTTCCTTTTGTATTGGCAGCACAATGAGATCACCAGGGCTCCTTTTAAGTGTATGGACTGTCTAAACCTGACCAAGCCTCAAGGTCCTGGTTTGCAAGAAAATTATTTGAGGAACGGAAGAGACTGCATGTGAATGATTACAACATTTGGCACTTTGTAAACATTCAAGAAAAATCATAGCAGCTATTACCATTGTTACTCTAATTAAGATCCCGTTTAGACGTGCCCCAAGCCCCCAGCCAAATAGAAATCATTAAGAGCAGAGTCAGTCAGTGATTCCAAATGCTGCAACCTCAGAAGGCCCAGGACACAATGCATGTCTGTCCGTGTTAGCTCTAGAGGGAATCTGTTCGTTGGTTTCCTATGGTACCTCCCCTAAGGTGTGTGTGGGCCTGGCTCTCTTTCATTCCATGAGGCTGTGTAATAAGTCATTTGTCTGGAGTGAGTTTGGAATGTCCTTAATGTATTAAGGAACGAAGACAAGGGGCTGCTGAAATACAAAAGATAACATCTCCAGGTGCCCTGGGTGGCACGGGTGGGACTCAAAACCACTAAAGTGCTTTTTCTGCCATCACAAAGATGGCTGGGAGGTTTTGGTGCAAAGCCACTTTTGCTGGCTATAAACGAGGTCTCTGGAACCAAAAATAGTACACAGCTCTTTTTAAAATTGAAGGTGTTTATGCCCAAGATGAAACGGAATTCTATTTAGGCAAGAGATATGCTTATGCTTACAAAGCAAAAAGTAATACAGTGACTCCTGGTGGCAGCAAAACCAGAATAATCTGGAGAAAGGTAACTCGTGCCCACAGAAACAGTGGCATGGTTTGGGCCAAGTTTCAGAGCAACTTTCCTGCTAAAGCCATTAGACAAACTATCTGTAATGCTGTGTTTCATGAGGATTTAAACTTATTGAAAAGCATAAAATTATGGATTTGTTGGGGGGAAAAAAACACAACACAAAAAAACTAAACCACTAAAGGGGGGATAGTAATGAATCATGAGTGAGACCACAAGAAAAAAACCAATACATGAGGATAGTTGTCTTTGGGATCCTATAGAGGAAGAAAGCTCCTAACCCAGACCCCTGTGAATGGCAGCATGAGGGGAATGAAAGGACCATCTCAGCCATTTCTTCTCCTCCAATATCAGACCTGACTAATTCTAGATTCCTTTTCTCTCTCAAGCCACACCATTCCAATCTGAAAATTGCTTTGAGTGCGTGGATCCAGACATTCATTTTATTTTTTTTTATACTGATTTTTTTACAAAGTTCAAATTCATTGTTTTTTCACACAAGATCCTTCCCATTTCCTTTACATCTCACCCATCGAATTGTGTGACCCTATGATTAACACCCCCACCCCTGCCATCCTCACTCCTCTGCTTCTACCCTCCCCACCCTTAGATCCTCATATCATTCTACAGTAACAGTTTTATACAGTATTTGTCCTTGTGGGATTGAGTTAGTTCACTCAGCATAATGCTCTCCAGTCCCTCCCAAGTTAGGTAGTCATTTACAAAATTATTGCTCCTATAGCTTGCATAGTATTCCATTTGTGTGAATGTACCACAACTTCTCAATCCATTCATTTGTGGTTGGACATATGGGCTGTTTCCATGTTCTTGCGATGGTGAATAACACTGTTATGAACATTGGTGTACACGTCTCCTTTTGAACCTCAGTTCTTATATTCCCTGGGTATATTCCAAGCAATGGAATAGCCGTTGTTGTTGTTGTTGATGATGATTGTCTTTGAGTCGATCATGATTCATAGTCACCCTATGAACAAAAAGCCGGAAGACCCTCTACAACTATTGACGTTTGTCAAAGTTCATAGAGTTTCCTGAGGCATATTGTTTAGGAAGTGGATGCCAATCCTGCTTCCAATAGAATAGCTGGGTCATATGGAATTTCTATGTTCAGCTTTTTGAGGAAGCACCAAACTGCCTTCCAGAGGGGTTGTACCATTTTACAATCCCACCAACAATGTAGAGTTCCCATCTGGCCACATCCTGTCCAACATTTATTATTTGCTATCCTGTTAAACTTTGCCACTACTACTGGAGTGAGATGGTATCCCATTGTGGTTTTGATTTGCATCTCTCTAATTGCCAGTGATTGGGAGCATTTCTTCATGTGACCAGACATTCATTTAATCTAAATTCAGGTAGGAGAACTCTGGTGGCATAGTCTGTAGCAAGTCTCAGACAGTTTGAAATCACCAGAGGTTCTGCAGGAGAAAAATGGGTAGTCTCCTCCTATTGCAATTCACAACCTCAAAAGCCCAATGGAGAGTTACTATGACTGAACCAAGTAAGAATTGACTGAGTCTATCTCTGTGCCAGATACTTTGCTCCATGAATAAGAGAAACATGGCTCGTGCTATAGGAAGCTTATATTCCAGTTGAGGAAATCAATAGGCAAATATTTGTGAAGTACTATGTAGGAGTGAGCCCAGGGCTTCTAAGCTTCAATTTGAAGGAGGTGGAAGAGGTATTATCTTTAGGACAGGAGAATGTGATTACAGGCTGAGAGGGAAGACCCAGCCTCTTGTCATCGAGTTGATTACAACTTGTAATGGGAAGATTGCTCTTCTTTCTCTGTCAGAGAAATTGCCAGGAGCAGAGCACTTGGGTTAGCAGAACAACTAGCTAAAGGCTACTAGGGCTCTAGTTGTTCATGAGTACTGTTGAGTACATAGTTGACCCTCCAGTGAGTTTTCAAAGACAGTAAATCACATGGGAGGAGATTGTGCATCTTTCTTCCGTAGAGAAGTTGGTGGGTTTTAACTGCGTACCTTTGGGTTGGCAACACAGTTTCTTACTGCTAAGAAAGCAGACAGGAATGCCTATGTTTCATTGACTATACAAAGTCATTTTACTGTGTGGATCACAACAAATTGTGGCTAACCTTGAGGAGAATGGGAAATCTCAGAACACTTGATTGTGCTCATGTGAAACTCAGACCAGGAAACAGTCTTCAGAAAAGAGCAAGAAAGCATTGCATGGTTCAAGGGGCGCTCTGGTGGCCTTGTGACAAGAAGCTACACTGCAATCCCAGAGATATGCGGCTCAAATCCACCAGATGCTCTGCCGGAGAAGGAGGGGCCATTTCCTCCTGTACCAGTCAGATCAGATTTGATGGTGCACACACAGAGAAAATAATATTTAAAAAAAAGAAAGAAAGAAACATTGCATGATTCAAAATCAGGAAAGGGGTGTATCAGGGATGCATCTTGTCTCCATATCTTTTCCATTTACATGCAGAACAGATCATTCCAGCTTTACGAAGAGGAATGTGGCATCAGGATTAGAGGAAGATTCATTAACAACCTGAGTTATGCAGATCACACAGCCTTATTTGCTGAAACTGAAGAAGACCTGAAGTGCTTGCTGCAGAATGTCAAGGATTATAGTCTTCAATATGGATTGAAGTTCAACATCAAGAAAACAAGGATTCTTACCACTGGGCCAATTGGCAGCACCATGATAGATTGAGAAGAGATTGAGGTTGCAACAATTACAGCTTGCTTAGCTCCACAATCAACACTCTTGGCACCAGCAGTCAGGAAATCAAAAGACGAATTGCACTGGGGAAATCTGCTGCCAGGAACCTCTCCAGAGTAGTGAGAAGCAACGATTTCAGTCTAGAGACTAAGGTGCACCTGATCCAGGCCATAGTCTTTGCAATTACTTGCTACGCATCAGAGAGCTGGACAATGACTAAGGATGACAGAAGAAGAATTGATGCCTTTGAGTTGTGGTGCTGGAGAAGAGTCTTGAACATACTATGTTTAATATGTTTCAAGAAAACAATAAGAAGGAAGCTCTGGTGTCAGAGTCAGTGAGACTGGCTCAATATAGAGTAGGCTTCAGAGGAGTTGTACATAGAGTCTCTTTGAGTTGCAGGCAACTCAACAGCACAGAACAAAAAAAAAATCTACTCTAGAGTTCTGGATTTGTTTTTTTGTGGTTGTTTGTTTAGTTGGTTTGGTTTTGATTTTTTTTTATTTTATTATTATTTTGTGTGTCTGTGTACTGTCAAATCAGATCTGACTGGTACAGGAGGAAATTGTCCCTCCTTTCCCGGCAGAGCATCTGGTGGATTCGAACCATGCGCCTCTGGATTGGTGGTTTTGATTTTTTGAAGAGCTGCGAGAAGCAGGTTTCAAACATTATGAGAGAGGAGAAAGGAGGAACTTACCACTCACAAGGATTCTGATTTGGTAGCTTTAGATTGGAGACCTAGACTCTTTAAATTCCACAAGCTTCACAGGTGATTCTGATGTAGACTGTGGATCAAAATTTGAGGAAGGCATTATGAAAGGTGGTATATATGTCTCAGTGGCTGCACAAAAGTGCTAGAGCTTAAGGAAGAGTTTGACTTTTCTACCAAAGGTTATGGAGGTCACAGAATACCATGAATATTGGGAAGAACTCAATTCTCACACAGATCTCCCCCTATGTCTCCCTCCAGTCAGCTTCAGGGTGAAAAATAGGTTAAAAGGGGATGGACTGCTGTTGGCCTGAATTAGGGAAGGGAAAGGGAAAGTGGCTGGAGCAAAAGGAATATATCAGTAAAACCAGGTAGTACATTCGCTTTGAGGTATAAGGGGAGGATACCAGTATCAGGCAAAGGAATAGGTAGGTGTCCAGGACTTAAAATCTGGTGAGGAAAGTCGAACGTGTAGGAGGTGAGGACAGGTCTGAGGTTGGATCTGAAAGGTCTGAAAGAAACAGGCCATGATAGTCACTGCTGCTACCTGAGGACACAGGTTGGAGGGTGGGAAAGGAGGATACAGGTTGTGGTTGTTGTTGTTGTTGTTAGGTGCCGTCGAGTCAAGTACGACTCATAGAAACACTGTGAACAGAAGATCTAAACCCTGGACCATCCTCAAACTTTCTGACACACAAGAGCCCATTGCAGCAGTCACTGTGTCAATCCACCTGATTGAGGGTCTTTCCTTCACTGACCCTTCACCTTTCCCAGCATCATGTCCTTCTCCAAGGAATAGCACCTCCTAGCAACATACCCAAAGTATGTGAGGCGAAGCTCATTATTCTTCCCCTCCCCTTTCCTTGTTGTGTGCTGTCAAATCAGATCTGACTGGCACAGGAGGAGATTGCTCCTCCTTCTCCAGCAGAATATTTTGTGGATTTGAACCATGCACCTTTGAAATTACAATGCAGCTTCTTGCCTTTAGGCCACAAGCGCTCCCAAGCCTCATAATTCTTGCCTCCAAAGAGCACTCCAGCTGCACCTTCTCCCAGACATATCTGTTTGTTCTCTTGGCCGTCCATGGGATGTTCAGTGCTCTTCTCCAACACCACAGCTCAAAGGCTTCAATTATTTTCCTGTCCTCCTTATTTATTGTCCAGCTCTCAGATAAATAGTAATCAGAAAGACTATGGCCTGAATCAGACGCACCTTAGTCTTCAAACTGACATCACTACTCCTCAGTAATTTGGAAAGGTCCCTAACTGCAGATTTTCCCAATGCAATGCATCTCCTGATTTCTTGACTGCTATTACCAAGGGTGTTAATTGTGGATCCAAGCAAGATGAAGCTGTTGACAGTTCCAACCTCCTCTCCATCCATCATGATGCTGACTATCAGTCCAGTGGTAAGAATCTTTGTTTCCTGACATTGAGATGCAATCCATACTGAAGGCTGCATTCCTTGATCTTTTCTGCAACAAGTGCTTCAAGTCTTCCTCACTTTCTGCCAGCAAGGTTGTGTCATCTGCATAAATGCAGGTTATTGATGAATCTCTCTCCAATCCTGATGCCACACTCCTTCTCATAGAATCCATTCTCAAATAGTTTGCTCAGCATATAGGATTGAACAGGTATGAAGAGAGAATACAACCCTGGTGTACTCCCTTCACAATTCCAAACTATGCAGTGTTCCCGTGTTCCATTCATATAGCAGCCTTCTGGTCCAGGTATAGGTTCTGCATGAGCACAATCAAGTCCTCTGGGATTCCCATTCTTTTCTATGTCAGCCACAACTTGTCATGATCCACACAGTCGAATGCCTTTGCATGGTCAATAAAGCACAAACAGACATTCTTCTGGTATTCCTTACTTTCAGGCACGGTCAAAAAGAGGACACAGGTTAGAGGCTGAGAAAGGAGGACACGAGTTAGAGGATGAGAAAAAAGGATACAAGTTAGAGGGTGGGAAAGGTAAACCTAGGCTGGGCTGCAGGAGTTGAGGTGACGCCTGACGTCCTGCACCCTCGATTCAGACAGAACTTGACCAAGATTTGCATTGAGTTCAGTTGGGGCGGAGGCTTCATCAGGCTTGAGTGCTAAGTGCCAGGCCTTCGCTAGATGGCACTGCGCTCAGCCCGGTGCCTCGGGCCTGCTGGATCTCACTGGGCTTCCACCGGCTCCACTCCATTTGGTCCAGCGTGGCCCCGCCCGATTTCTCTCAATTCTGACCAGGTGAATGCCACTCACTGAGTGGATCACTGAAAGAATCACTGAGTGTTGGTCTCTACCCCAGGACTGCGCCAGAGTGGTCAGTGCTCAGGAGCTGGGATAGCGGAATGACTGACTCTGGCTCACATCCTGATGCTTTCGCCAGAAAAGTGTTTTTGCATGTTTCTCTCATTCAGCCAAAAAAACCTGAGCATCAACCCTGAGAGCTGCTTAACCACACACCTGCACTCACACGCAACTGGTCACCGACTCTGATGTCCATTCTATTTACAATGTGTCCCGAGGAATTGTCTATGGACCTTGCCCTCTCTGATGACTGAGGAAATAGGATACAAGGTCAACACTTAGATATATGTGACTTTGAGGAAACAATCTTTCTATACTCTGTTGTGTGCTGTCCAGTCGGAACTGACCCATAGCTGCCCCTCCAGAGAGTGTTCAGAGACAGCAAATCAACCTGTGAGGAAATTGTCCACCTTTCTCCCTCAGAGGACCTGATGGATTTGAACCTCATTCCTTTGGGTTGGCAGCACAGTTCCTTACCACTAGGCCACCAGAGCTCTTAAAACCTGTTGTTAGGTGCTGTTGAGTCAAGTACAACTCAGAGCGATCCTATAAACAGCGGATCCGAACCCTGTTCTATCATGTGCCATCTTCACACTTCCTGAGACCCTAGAGCCCATTGCAGTGGTCATGGTGTCAGTCCACCTGGTTGAGGGTCTTCGCCTTTGCTGACCCTCCAGCAATCATGTCCTTCTCCAAGCAATAGAACCTCCTAGCAACATGTCCATGTATGTAAGGCAAACCATTGTCATCCTTGTCTCCAAAAAGCACTCTGGCTGTACCCTCTCCAAGACATACCTGTTTGTTTGTTTGGCTGTCCATGGGATGTTCAGTGCTCTTCTCCAACACCACAGCTCAAAGGCATCAATTCTTCTTCTATCATCCCTATTCATTGTCCAGCTCCCAAATGCATAGCTAGTGATCAAAAAGACCATGGCCTCGATCAGACATACCTTAGTCCTCAAACTGACATCTCAATAATTTGGAGAGGTCGCTAATTGCAGACTTTCCTACTGCAGTACCTCTCCTGATTTCCTGACTACTAGTATCAAGGGTGTTAATTACTTCATCCAAGTAAGAGGAAGTTGTCAATAGTTTCAATCTCTTCTCCATCTACCATGATGTTGTCTGCCACTTTGCCGTCTTATAACCTAGGTCCCTTAAAATGGGATGAAACTAATGCTAGCAGTAAGGAGTTGCACCACAAACCTAAAGGCAGGAGGTCTGAATGTACTAGCTGCTCTTCAGGAGAAAAATAGGTTCTCTTCTCTCATGTGATTTATAGTCTCTGAAAACTGCTGGAGGGTCAGATACAAGTTAGTTCTGACTTGATGTCAATGAACAAGTAAGCAACTTCATATTGAGAGAACAAAATGAAATACTCTTGATACAAAGCAAGTGCTCAATAAAAATCCATTTTTACCAGTTCTATCTCCATTTGTGAAATATCCTTCTCAACAAACTCCAACTCTCAGATGACTTCCTACTACCCTCAGGGTCCAGCCTGAAGTTTCTTTTCACTTAGCATGCAAGAACCTTCCCTCATTTCTTGTTATTCCCAGTCTTTTCTTTCATTTTACTCTATTGTTTTAATCATAGATTTCTTTGTGCCCTGGTCTGAATACCCTGTCAAAACCACCCTTACTTTTTTTAAAAAAAATTATTTTCATTCTGTGCGTGTTCATGTACCATCAAATCAGATCTGACTGATACAGGAGGAGATTGTCCCTCCTTCTCCAGCAGAGCATCCGGTGGATTTGAACCATGCTCCTCTGGGATTACAGGGCAGCTTCTTGCCACTAGGTCACCAGAGCTCCCATCCTTACCTTTTTGAGACTCAAGCCAAATGCCTTCCTGCCTCGCCTACTTTGTGATCCCAAAGTTTCAAGATGCCCACAACTAGCATTCTTAGAAACCAAATGGAAAGACCAAGAAACAATATGCCATAATCTTAAATCTACTCACTCTGTGTTTCGTTTTAGGGACAAAAATATTTTCACTTCTGGAAAGGAGAGATTGGCAGTAAATGCCTAGGATGGTGAGTTGGCTGGAATATTAAAAGAGAAGAAGGTGAGGGAGGAACAAAGGAAAAGATCTCTTCATCCAGATGCCCAGCCCTGGAAGAGGTATATCCTCAGGAACCAGGTCCAATTCCAAGGCAGGACTCGATTAGATAGATGTTCTACACACCCATTCTGAGCTGCTTTTCCAGCTGTACCAAAGGGGTCTATGAATCACTTGCCCACTGGCATCTGGTACCCTGGAAATCAGAGTAAGGCACTTGCAAGGAAGTCAGTCAGATTCTGGGTAATACAAACTATAGGGGGGTTCGTGATGAGGAAGTTAGAGGTTAGAGACCTCTCTAGCATTAAAAGATGCTATGAGTGTTTAATGCTTTGCATGATATGTAGGAATGAATACCAGGCCCACTGCTGTGGAGCTTATTCCAACCCATGATGACTGTCCATCAGGTTTCAAAGGCTATAAAATTGAAGACTGCTCTATCTTTCTTTTGCAGAGCAGCTGGTAGACTTGAACTGCTGAATTTTTTACGTGTAACACATTAAGTTACAGGAGCTTCTTGTGCATACATGTACCATGTAATCAATATTTAACTGATGTCATACACTTCAACACAAAGAAAACAAAAATCCTCACAACTAGACCAATTAGCAATGTTATGGGTTGTTATAGGTCATCAAGTCACCTATGACTCGTAACAATCCTAAGTACAATAACAGCTCTGAAGCCTGCCCTGACCTGAGTCAGTCTCACTGATTCTGACACACCTACCTCCAATGCCCTAGTCATTGTATCAATCCGTCTCATCTGGGATCTTCCTCTCCTGCTCTGTCCCTCAATCCTTCCAAGCATGATGTCCTTCTCCAAGGACCAGTCCCTCCTGGCCACATGTCCAAAGTATGTAAGACGGAGCTTCAAAATCCTAGCCTCTAAGCCAACGAGAAAATCAGTTTCACCCTCTCCAAGACATTCCTATTTGTTTTCTTGGCAGGCTATGGTCTGTTCATGACTTTTCTTCAGCACCACAACTCAAAGGCGTCAATCCTTCTCTCATCCTTAGTCATTGTCCAGTTCTCTGATACATAGCAAGTAATTGTGAAAACTATGGCATGGATCAAATGAAACTTAGTCTCTAGACAGAAATGGAGAGAAGATTGAAATTGTCAGTGATTTCATTTAATTTGATCCACAATTAATCCCACGAATGCCGCCATCAAGAAATCAAATGGCATAATACACAGGCATATTGGCTACCCAGGACCTCTTTAAAGTACTAAAGAACAGAAGGCTGAAAAAACAATGTCTTTGAACTGTGATGATGGCGAAGAATTTACTGCAAACTGCTAAAAAATCAACATAGCTGCTTCAGAAGAATGGACGACAGGCTTTGTCTCACTTACTTTGGACATGTATGTTATCAAGAGTGGTCATTCCCTGGAAAAAGACAGTGTGCTTGGAAACATAGGATTCACTTACTTACTCATCACAACTGAGAGGGAATAGTCTCACAGAGGGCCCTCCAGCAGGTTTTCAGGGGCTGTAAATCACACTGGAAGAGACTGTCCATTTCTCTCCTGAGGAGCCACTGAAGGCTTCAAACCCCATGCTTATGGGTTGGCAGAGTAACTGCTTACCCAATAGGCCTCAAGAGTTCCCTGAGAAAAGTAGAAAGTCAGTAAAAAGAGTCAGATGATCATCAATGAAATGAATTGACTGCAACAATGGGCTTAAGCACAGTGGAAATTGTGAAGATGTCACAGACTAGGTACGCATGGGGTCATCCAAGTAAAAATTGACTTAAAGGCACTTAACAATAGCAATATTTATCTAAGATACTATTGAAGGTACAAAGGTCTAGTACTCAGCTCAGCCTTTCAGCCTTCTGAAGGCTCTTCTTAAATGTGAACTGTCACCATAAAATCTTTGTTGTTGTCATCCCCAGTGTCCCAGGTTCTGGGTTAAGAACTCTAAGGTCATTGATACTCTTTAGCATTCCCATTCGGGTCACAGATAGCCTCTTTAGATGATAATGGAAGAGGAGGAGGGGAGCAGAGAAGAAATGGGGTTAGAGTAGAAATATGAGAAGGGATGGGAGGAGGGGCTTGGGCCCCTGGAGTGCTAGGGGACACCTAGTGAGCTTGTTTAGGGGAAGGTATCCCCAGGGAATTATTCTGAAGGTCCATTTGCATGAGAAATAAGGAAGTTCTGAATATCCATGACAAAGAAAGAGAAGGGAGCTCCCAGCCCACTCTCCCACCTGGGCTCTGCCTTCAACTCTGCAGACGATCAAAGACGCAACCGCTGATGCCAACCATCATCCAAGAAGAGAGTGCAGAAGGTCCAGCTCTGCTGCTTCTAACCGGAGGGCTCAGTGAGCAACTGGAAGCCTTGAGAGTCAAAAGGAGAAAATTACTGGAACGTTAACAGTGTTGGATTTCAAGACAATTAAGCTTTACATAAACAAAGTAAACAGGAACTTACATAGTTGTTCTTACAAATCTGTAGTGAAAATTATCCCTTTTCCCCACCATATCAAAGATTCTGCTTCCAGGTATGACTGGGTTCTATCCTTCTCCTCACATCAGAGCACCTCCCTAGAGAATTAAAGCCTCTCTTCAAACCCTTAACAGTAAGGAAGGTAAGCACAGGTTTATTCATGCTTACTTACTAGTCTGTAGTGAACAATAGGAAAATTATCCTTATTTTCTAATATGTAGTGAGGATATTAGAAAATAAGCATAAATTTGTCTGTCCTTAACTTTCTTATTGAATGATCCCTAAATGTTGTTTCAGTTCCCTATCACTCAGACCCTCTCCAGGGAATCTCAAGCAGGGGAGGGAAAATGTTTATATTTGAGTAGAGGTGAGTTTGGGGATACAATTTACTGTCTGGAGCCAGCAGTGCTGAATGGATGATAGAAAACACTGCAAAATCAGGCACTTTACTAAATACTTTGTGTGCATTATCTGATTTAATCCTCACCAAAACTCAGGTTCTATCCTTATTCCCAATTTATGGATGGGAAACTGCGGCACAGAGGAGCTAAGTGATTTAGTGAAGGCCATGAGTTTAATAAGAGCAAGAATGTAGAAGTTTTCCTATCAGTTGGATTGACACAGTGGTGAGAGCAATGGACTCAAACACAGGGTTAATCCCGACTCCACTTTTGTTTTGTTGTATGTAGAGGTTGCCAGGAATTGGAACAAACTCAGTGTCATTTAGCAACAATAAACAGTATTGTTGTGTGAGCTACTTGGGTCAGATCTAGACTTGATCTTCCTTGCAATGGGAGGTTTGACAAAACAAAAAGAAAAGTGTTGGGGAGCTCTGGTGGCCTAGTGGCAAGGAGCTGCAACTACAATCCCAGAGGCACACGGTTCGAATCCACCAGATGCTCTGCCAGGAAAAGGAGGGATAATCTCCTCCTGTACCAGTCAGATCTGATTTGACGGTACACTCACACAAAAATTAAAAAAAAAAAAAAGGAAAAGTGTTTGCAGCTTCTACCTAAATAATCTTCCATCCTTCTCCAGGGCTAGAAACTGCACCCAGGGTGGTGCCAAACAGAGCCCCTTTCCAGCACTTGTGACCCTTGACCTTTAAATGGAATAGCTAGGGATGGTTGGATGGAAAGATTATAGTGAGGAAGGTGGGGAGCGACCTCCTTGTGAGCCTGGAATGATTGATGGTGGAGGGGATTGAAATCCCTTTGGGAGGGCTGGAGGTGGGGAAATCCCCGGATACATGAGAGTTCAGAGTAATTTGGGATGCCAGGAGGGGGAGGGGCTGGCAGGGTCGGGAATGTAGCCAGGTGCAGAGAGCTGGTTTTGGAGTCCCAGCATGGACTCCAGACCAGATCAGGTAATTTCGTTGCCTTGTCTCTTTGAACAGTTAAGGATTCTTTCAGTTTTATTTTCTTTGTAACAGTAATTTCTTTTCAGGATAGTTGTGAAGGTTTGGTGCCTAATAAGCACTCAATAGATGTTATCTATTGTTATTACAATGTATTTAAGATGGTGTGTGTGTGTGTGTGGGTGTGTGTGTGTGTGTGTGTGTGTGAAGTGCTCAGTGACAGGAAGTTATTGTTATGTACTTGGTCCCCTCTGGAGACCCCACATAGCACCCCAGCTCTCCTAGAATGAAGTGAAGGATTAAAGGAACCTGAATGTGAAAGTCCCCCAGGAGGCTCCCAGGTTGCCAGGACCATGCACAGGAAGGCCTTTATGATGCTTATTCCCAAATTTGACCCAATTACTTCCACCCTGATCCATCCTATTGAATGGATCAATAGCCCCCAGGAGCCTTAGCTGGAGAAATGTGACACTCCAGGATGAAAATAGGCAACCCTGTGATTGCCCCTCCCCATCCTCACTCTTTTGCTCCCACCACTTCCCCCTTGGGTCTTCATACATGTTTTACTAGTTATCCTTCTATTTTTACAATTATGGTCTTATGCAGTATTTGTCCTTATGTAACTGAGTTAGTTCACTCAGTATAATGTTCTCCAGTCTCTCCCAATTAATGCAGTATTTTTCAAAATCATTGCTTCTGAGTAGTCCATTGTATGAATGTACCACAATTTCTCAACCCATTAAGTTGTCCTTGGACATTTTTGCTGTTTCCATGTTCTTGCAATGGTGGATAACGCTGCTATGAACATCAATGTTTGTGTCTCAGTTCTAATTTCCTTAGGGTATATTCCTAGTAGTGGAATTGCTGGGCTGGTAGAGGGAAGGAGTTAAGGAAATGGAAAGGATCAAGTGGGGACCTGAAAAGACAGGGTAATGATGGGCAAGGTCCAGAGGTGATTAATTTTATAAAACAAACTTATAATGCATAAGAATGTAGTATAGAACACAATGTAAATGAAGAATAGTGTGAAACACAATATATATGGACTTTGTATATAAACCAATATTAAAAAAAGAAAAAGATGCCTTCATGGAAAAGCACTTCTTTTTAAAAAAAAGGAGGGGAAGTGTCTGCTATAGGCATACAGACCAAATAATTTAACTTTTTTTTTAAAAAAAAAAGAGAGAGAAGCAACATGAATAATACAGGCTCTGAAATCTGGAAACTTAAGAAAGAATATTTCCTGTATAAAAAGGATTAGTTCTATTTTATCCATGCACAATGAATTTTAAAGAGTGAAGAATGTGAAATAAGAGTCTTAATTTTAAAAAAAAAAGATGAAGATAGACAAAGCCACACAATGAATCAGACCCTGGGGGAATCTCACACCTCCCCTCCTCTGGTTCTCAGATAGCTCTGTGAATGTAGGTGAAGGGCAAAGAAAGAGTAGCGGGTGCCTCCCAGAGCCCCTCCCCATGATACCTTCCCACCTCCACAGCCCCTCCCCATGATACCTTCCCACCTCCACGGACTATGCCTGGAAACCCAGGAGGAAGAACACCGGGCCTTAAAAGTGATCTCCCTTAACTGCAGAACTCAAGTGTGTTGAAAAATGGAAAAGAATGAGAATAGACTGTATTTACTTCCTGACAGCAATGTTAAATGAACACTATAGAGAAATAGAGTTATTTATTTATAGAGAAATTACAGTTTTTGGAGATGTGTAATAATAATAATAATAATAAAAATAGCTATTATTATGTTTTTAGGTGCTTGATGCTTTCCACACATTAGCCCATCAATTCCTGTAACACACACACACACACACACACACACACCCTCTTTACAGCTGGGAAAGCCCCTTTCCTAATACCATTTAGCACATCACTGGTAGTGCCAAGGCCTCCATCTAGGGGGCAATCCTGCCTCTTGGATACCCAACTTTAGGGAAAGACTGGGAGAAATGGATTTATGGATTTAGAGTCTTCTAAAATGCCTGTCTCTGTTGCTGCTTCCATAAGTGTTGGTTGTGGATCCAAATAAAATGAAAATGGCATCCTTAACAATTTCAATTGATTCTTTATTAAGATTTTTTAATTGATCTAATTCTGATTATTTTGTTTTCTTTATGTTAAAGTATAATCTGTACTGTAGGCTGTATTCTTTGTGCTTCATCAGTAAGTGCTTCACGTCTTTGTTTTCTGCAAACAAAGTTGTGTCATCTGCACATTGCAGGATGGTGGTGGTGAGTCTTCCTCCAATCCTGATGTCACACTCTTCTTTGTGCAATTCAATCCAGCTTCTAGGATTATTTACTCAGCATAGAAGAAGATACTGGACATAGTGACTGTGGCAATGGGGGCCAATGTGTCAGAGACAGTGAGATTGGCTCAAGATAGGTCAGGGTTCAAAGCTATTGTTCTTAGGGTCTCTACGAATCATAATCAGCTCAATTGCACATATCAACAACATGTAAATTGAAAGTTATGCTATGTGGCATCAAAGTGGAATTGATGTATAGATGACCCTCCAGCAGGTTTTCAGCTACTATATATCATGCAGAAGAAATTGTCCATCTTTCTCCTGCAAAGTAGATGGTGGATTTGAACCTCATGCCTTTGGGTGAGCATTGCAATTCCTTACCACTAGGCCACCAGAGTTCCCTATATGGACTGATTATATATGGTCAAAGATACAACCCTGATACAATATTCTGATTTTAAGTCATACAATATTCCCTTGTTCTATTCAAACAACTGCTTCTTGATCCTCATACAGGTTCCACATGAGCACAATTAAATGTTCTAAAATGCTGATTATTCTCAATGTTACCCATAACTATGAACATTACTGTAAGCAAATACGTCCTGGAGAAGGTGCTACCAGGGTGTTCCTCACAGTGAAGCTTGGTTTCACATACTTTGGATATGTTGTTAGGAGGGACCAGTCTTTGGAAAAGGGCATCACGCTAAGAAATGGGGAGGCTCAGTGAATGATATGAATTGACACAGTGACTGCAGTAAAGGTCTCAGGTATATCAGATGATGAGGATGGCACAGGCTAAGGCAAGTTTCCTTTGTGTTGTTCAGAGGGTCACTAGTAGTTGGACTCAATTCAATAGCACTTAACAACAACAATAACTTGTTGATGCATAAAGAGCTAAACCTTTCTAAAGACTGAAGTATCTTTGAGTAAGAATTTAATTTAACTAATTCCCTATTGAAGGATATCTGAATTGAGGCCAAACTTTCTAGCACTTTTATAGGACACATTTCTATATGTATTTTTGCTGGGTCAAAGGATATGCAAATTTAGATTTTAGATTTTTCCAGATTACTAACGACATTGTACCAATTAATACCACAACAATGGAGGATGATACTATCTGTTTCCCAGAATCAAAACATCCCTCATCAAGAGTGCGGTTGGACACCCTTTTTCTTATGCTTATGGTTACATGAATTTCTTGCTCAGAGGCTTGCATTCTTTTATCTTTGTGAAGATTGATCTCTTCATTTTACAAAAGTGGGGATATAGTCTGTTGGGAATTAGAAGAATTGTAATTATGAGTATTATAAGATTAGGGATGGATATAAATAACTTACATTCTTAATTGACTAAATTAAAAGCAGGACTGGGATTTCCAACACAGTTGGACTCAAGGCAAGAAAATCATGAAGGAACATGGAGAGAAAGAGTCATCCCAGGAAAAAGGCTGAAAAGTCAGTTGTGTGTGTCTTAACTAGAAGTCAGCAGCAGTGTGTCTCAGAAACAATTAACAGGGCTCTTCTGAATGTTTATTATAAAGCTGTTCCCCTTTAGTTTTGAAAAATGAGCCCTCGTGCTTACACAGAGAGGAAAGTGCTTTAGATCACAGGAGAAAAAGTGAGAGAGAGAGAAAGAAGAAAACAGCTAGTAGTGCTTCTCCCAGCCTGGATGAAAGCCCCTACATATGTGGGCACCCTTTTTGAAGGTGTTGTCTGGCCCTGGAGGAGAGGTTTCTGCTGTAGGTAGAAAAGCCGTTGGGAAATAGCAGTCAATGGTAGCCAACACAAACAGCACCCACTGCATATCCCAGCTGGTAAAACTTGATAGCAATGTCTGGAGTCTCTGCAAATTAAACAAAAGAATCATTGAGAGGCATCTTGGTTGTTTTTAGGTGCCATTGAGTTGACTCTGACTTATAGCAACCTGTCTAAAGAGAAGAAAATGGTACCTTTCTGAAAGGGCCAGAGGGAGTAAGAATAGCACAGCCCCTCACTGTCCCAGAACAGAAAGCAGATAAAGAGCCTGTAGACCAGCCCCATAGTGCCTGCAGAGCCCCATCAGCACTAAAAAGTTCATTTATTTATTAACAACTCACAGACTCAGTCATAGTACCAACAATGGGGTTTATTAGCGAAGGAAGTTGGAGAGTTGGAGAGGCAAAGAATATTACCCAATAAAGTCCAGGTTTTAGCCAAGTAGTTCCAAGGCACAATTCCTCAATTAGTCCAGGCTCTGGTTTCAGTTCAGCAGTTAAATTCAAATGATCCAGCAAGATTTGCCTCAGAGCTGATAAGTCAGTTTCTCCTCCAAACATGCAGCAAAGACAGTAAAACTTTTAACTGTGGCCAGCACAAATGCATGACGTCTCAGGTCACATCTTGCCACAGTTTCTCCACAGCAATACCACGGTCTCTCCACTTTCATCACCAAGGTCTTGCTGCCACCAGGGTCTTCCTGCCACAAGCCTTTGCTTGACTTGCTGCTGTAAGATGAGCTCGCCTTAAATCTTTCTCACCTCAAGTCTTGCTGCCCAATATGAGAAGCACTCTTTCTCTTATCCTAGTGTCACAGCTGTTGATGATTTGCAAGACCATGTGCCTGCAGTTAAGGTAGCTGGAGACCAGAGGGGCTAATTGTGGCTTAAAACAGTCAACTTTTAGGCTAACACCACTCAACCCTATTGTTGTTGTTGTTGTTGTTATGTGCCATCAATTTGCTTGGGACTCATAGTGACCCTATGTACAAGAGCTCTAAATGTCATTCTATCCTGTGCCAACCTAGCCATCTCAAATGCATTCATTCCCACCACTCCAACCATAGAATCGATCCATCTCATTGAAGGTCTTCCTCTCCTTCACTGCCCCTCCACCCTGCCAAATATGATGTCCCTTTCCAAGGTCTAGTCCATCCTTGCAACATGCCCAAAGTATGTCAGACGAAGCTTCAGAATCCTTGACTCCAGGAACATTCTGGCTTCACCCTCTCCAGGACAAACCTGTTTGTTCTCCTAGCAGTCTATGGTATATTCAACACTCTTTTCCAGCACCACAGCTCAAAGGTATCAATTCTCTTTCTATCATCCCTATTCACTGTCCAACTCTCTGATGCATAGCATGTAATTGTGAAGACTATAGCCCGGATCAGGGCACCTTAGTCTCCAGCCTGATGTCGTTGCTCTTCAGTACTCTTGAGAGGTCCCTCACAGCTGACTTTCCCAATGCAATTTGTCTCTTCATTTCCTGGCTGCTGTTACCAAGAGTGTTGACTGTGGAGCCAAGCAAACTAAAACTGTTAACTATCTCAATCTCTTCACCA
>NW_006399845.1:12140369-12151774 GCF_000299155.1 Elephantulus edwardii | reverse complement strand
TAATACTCAATCATATATCACTTCTAATCTGTTCTTTCCCTCATCTGTTTCAATACAATATACATAATTTATCCAGTTTTTTCTGTCATACCCCCACCCTGATGACAGACCCATTCTACAACAGTGGCACCATGCAGTATTTGTCCCTTTGTGACTGAGATATTTCACTCAGCATAATGTCCTCCAGAGACTTTTGAGCTGAGTATCAGCTGAAAATCAGAGATCTGACTGCATTAACCACATTATTGCCTAGTGTTGCAGAGGTGGCTGCCATCAACAGGATGGAAGGCACCAGAGTTTAGTGTGACTGTAAAATATGGAGCTCATCAAAGGGAAAGTGATACTGAAACACAATTTGCCAGTCTCTACTCCTTTAAGGCTAAATATTCATTAAAACAGAATAGAGCAAACAAAATAGAGTCTGAAAATTATTCTTTCAGTTTTGCTTTTTTTTTTAAAAAAAAAAGCCCAAATTTGTAACTACTATTGATAATTCCTGGAACTTGCATGGTTTGATTTAAAAAAAAATTGTATTCAAAAGGTGCTAGGTGCTCTTTTACATGGTTCCAATGTTCTGTTTATAGTCCAAATCCTTTATATACAGCCATTACACTGCTCTGGCTGTGTTAAAATAAATGGCTATCTTATTTCTTAACTGCCTCTCAAATAATAAATTGTAATTACATGAATCTCAAAGGCTGACTCTTTGTGTTTTATTAATTATTTTTGTTGGTCTCCATCACAGATGGAAATTTTCACTGATCATTCCTCAGAACTAAATCCATTCATCGGGAATTCAGAGCAGTGAAAAGAAGTTTCACGCCATAGAGTAGGAAACAACAACATTAACAATCATAAAAAGAAGTGGGAGGGTCAGAGGACCAGCCAACAGGCCCCATTCAGTTCTCAACTGGTGTTGGGTTCTGCAAAGGTTGGCTGACTATAACCTGTACAACATAGTCCTTTGGGATCTTCAGCTCTTCCAGCTTCATTTTGTCAGTAAGAGGTCTGCCAGAAAAGAACCATCGCTGACTACTTAGTTCCACTCCTTCTGGTGCATGTAACCGCCTCTTCATGTGGAACACTGTGTCTGTACTTCGGACCACTAGTTTGAGGTCTTTGCCTGTGGAAAGGCGTAAATGGAGCTGACATTCGTAACCAGAGTTGGGTGGGGGCTCAGGAATGTCCAGTGTCTCTATGTCGCTCTTTTCTTCTATCATGTTGATTGGCGATGCCAAGCAATAGACTGGAAGCTGGTATCTGTTTCCCAGTTCATCATAGCACTCTGTAAGAGCACCATGTGGTAATGTTATGTTTGCACCATCAATGATTGCTTGTGCCAGTTCATGATCGTTGCTCTCAAAGGCATGTGCTGCAGCCTTCAAGGCATCCCAAATCTCTTTTCGGCCTTCAAAGGCTGGTGCAGTGTCCCAAAATTCGTCTCTCTTGCTGCGCAGTTGTCCATCTGTCATAGGATAATCGCTTTTCCATTTTGGTTTCTCCTTTTTCAAAGGCTGGTTACGACCTAAAGCAACTCCAGTGCCTTCCGAGTTCTCCTTGAGGCTGCTGGAGGAGTCGTGCTGGGCGCCCAAACACCCTCCCATGGGGGACCCCGGCGCCTCGTCTGTCCGCCACCTCCGAGCACTCGTCCAGGCCCTCCGCCGCCTCAGCCTCCTCCGGCGCCGCCGCCTCTGAGCTCCGGACAGGGGCGCCGCTCCGCTCGCCCGCCGCGGCCCAGCCTCCACAACCTCTTCTAAATCCAGCCAAACCCAACTGAATAAAACCATGTCTGACCTATGTTATCCTTACAATGTCTGTTGTGTTTAAATCCATTGTTACTGTTACATCTCATTGAGGGTCTTCTTTCACTGACCCTCTGCTTTTCCAAGCATGATATTCTTCTCTAGGTCCAGACCCTTCTAATAACATGTCCAAAGTGTGTAAGACCAAATTGTAATATTCTTGCTTCAAAGGAACACTCTGGCTGCATATTTTCCAGGGCAGATTGGTTTGTTCTTTTGGCAGTCAATGTTGTATATAATATTCCTTATCAATACCACAATTCAAAGGTATCAACTCTCCTTCAATCTTCTTTATTCATTGTCAGGATATGCCCTGGAATGAGGGACATGACTGTTGACATTAAATGGATCTTGACTAAATGTAGAAAATATCACATGTTTACTTGTGTTACTATGCTACAGTTACTGTGTTGGTCCATCTTATTTTTTGACCCTCCTCTCTTTCACTGACCCTCCACCTTTCAAAGAATGATGCCCTTTTCCAAGGATTGGTCCTTCCTAACAACCTGCCCAAAGTATGTGAAATGAAGCTTTACCACCGCCAAAGAGCACCTTGGCGGTATCTTCTCCAGGACATATTTTCTGGTAGTGATGTTCATAATATATTTTGATGTGTGGAAAGCAAGCCTCAAAAAACCTGACTGATCATATTCATGTAAAAATGAACCACACATTTATATATTGTCATTAGCTGCTGTTTTCAGTCCCTGACGCATGGCAGCCCCATATACAACGGGATGGGATCACTGTGATCCATAGACTTTTCACTGACTGATTTTTCAAAAGTAGATTTCCAGACCTTTCTAATTAGTCTAGAAATCCCACTGAAATGTATTCAACTTCTTAGCGATACAAAAGTCTCCACTCATGCACTGACAGTTGAGCATGGCTGTACTTGAGGTGCACTGGCTGGAAATTAGTTCTCCAGACAAGAATTCAGCACTGAACAACCACTGCCCCCTAAATGTAAATCTGTATAAATTCCAGTGGTCATGTCTGTATTAAGATGCAATGCTTATTCAAAAGCTCCACCTCTAGGGCGATTTGAATCCATCAGCTAGCTACTCCAAAGGAGAAAAGATGGGCAATCTCCTCCCCTGTGACTAACAGAAACTCAGTGGAGGGTCAACAATGAATCAGTTTCCACTTGATGGCAATGAGCTTGTGTGTGTGTGTAATGTGTTTAGAGACAGAGAGAGAGAGAGAGATAGTTGCTAGTTGATTTTTTTTTCACTGATGGGGGTGGGGTTCACACTTTGAGGACAGTGCCAGGTGGAGAGTTTGATTGGGTGGTATCTGTCAAATGGTAAACCTAGTGAGCTAAGGCAAACTCAGGGAGGATAGAAACCACCTCAAGGGTGGGGGGGAGCAGGGAGAAATGTGCAATAGTGAGTGAATGGAAATCCAAAGTCTCTGCAAACGTTCATTAAAATAAATTTAAAGTTTTTAAAAAAAACACCTCAAGATCCTTCTGATCTTTATCGTTTTAAGCAGATGTTAGAAAAGTTACTACAAGGATAAGTGGCTTGTGCCCACAAAGCATTAATAGTGATGTTGCTTTTTGATCCTTCAATGGCAGTCCTTCCTGTCATTGTGAAGCAGAATTCACCAAGATTTGGGAATGTGAGCTGGGATTAGACTTCTGTGAGGCAGGTTGGTTTCATCCCACTAATGATGTGTTAGTATCCTACTAACTGTTGTTAGATGTCATCGAGGCAACTAGGACTCCTAGCAATCCTAGGAACCTGGCTCTGTCCTGCATCATCCTCACAACCTCTGACATGCCTGAGCCCATTGTGACAGTCACTGTGTGAAGCCCCTGGCTCTGGCTCCACAGGGTGGCAGTCTTAGCTCTGCAACAGTTCCTCCCCTGCTGCTGCTGCTGTTGCTTTTGTCTAGGTCCTGGTCTGACTGGTGCAGGAGTCTCTGGTCCAAATGAGTTCCAACCAGACTTTCAATTTCTTCTTTCTTGCTAATTGTGTGATTCCCATTATGTGCTGCTCATTTTAAGTCTGATGGCATGGCAAGGCTAACCAATTCCATCATTAGTAGTCCACACACCTTGTTTATATGGTCCCACCCAAGCGGTGCTATTTACCTCCTTAGCACCATTAACCTAGTTGCACACAGCCATGTGACAAAAACCAAAGCAGTGGCCTAGGAACAGTAAACCTACTGTACCACATCAGAGTCCATGACAGGGTCTCAGCTCTCCCAGAGTCCAACAAAATCTTAGAAAATTTAAACTATCTTTTACATCTTTATCCTCAGTGGTGCTCTCTCGTTACCCTGCACAAGAAAGAGAAAGAGACAAGAAGAGAGAAAGAGAAATGTAGAAAAGTAGAGAAAAGTGTCTAGAACGATGTACAGTGGTTTGAGGTGAACTATATGAAGCATGGGAGTTTTACTTTTCATTTTATACAATACACACAAAGACATAACTAATTTTTTTATGCACACATACTTTTTTCTTAAGTAAAATTTTTATTCTATACTGGTTTACTTACAATTTTCATATACATGGTTTTTTACACCAGATCTCTCCCATTTCCTTTACCCATCCTAACTTCCACCCATCAAATTGGGCAACCCCATGATTCAGCCCCCCAGCCCATCCTTTCCCTTCTGCTCCCACTCTCCCCCGCCTTGAATCCTCATACATGTTTTACTGGTTACCTGTTTCTACAATAATGGTCATTTACAGTATTTGTCCTTATGGGACTGAGTTCACTCAGCCTAACACGCTCCAGTCTCAAGTTAGGTAGTGATTTACAAAATCATTGCTGCTGCATAGTATTCCATCATGTAAATGTACCATAATTTCTCAATCTATTTGATAGTGGTTGGACATTTGGGTTATTTCTGTGTTCTTGTGATGGTGAATAATGCTGCTATGAACATGGGTGTACAAGTCTCCATCTGTGCCTCAGTTCTTGTTTTTGCAGGGTGTATTCCAAGCAGTGGGTCACATGAAATTTTCGTGTTCAGCTTTTTGAGGAAATGCCAAACTGCATTCCAAAGTGGTTGTACCATTTTACAATCTCAACAGTGTGTAAGAGTTCCTATCTCTCCACATTCTCTCCAGCATTTATAACTTGCTGTCCTGTTAAATTTTGCCACTGCTACTGGAGTGAGATGGTATCTCATTGTGGTTTTGATTTGCATCTCTCTATTGTCTGTTATTTTGAGCATTTCTTCATGACACACATTTTCTTAAGAGCAAGACATTTTGCCTGTGATCAAATAGCTGGTAATTTGCAGAGCTGCAATTCAACTCTGGTCTGCTCCTAAATACAAGTTCTTTTATGCAGCCATCTCTGACTTAATGTTCACTGAAATGAAGAGAGGGAGAGTAGTACCCAGGAAGCTTTGAATACAGTTCAAAGATGCTTTATCTAACCATCCTCAAATACTTTACACATTTGACACTCTGTAATTTAATACATATGTTTTGAAAATACAAATAAGGTTTTATGTCTCTAGTATATCAGAGTTTCTAGTCTGATGCATTTGGCTTATAGAAGCCTGGAGTCTGTAATGGAGCCCTAATACCATTTGGATTAATGATATAGGCACAGATGACAATTCAGCTTTTTCTAACCTGTGTACCAATCATGTGGCTTTGACTTCAGGAAGAATTCCACTAAAAGCATATTACAATTGCCTAAAGAGAGGCAGTTTGTTCTCAGGTCTCACACAGAGAGTTAGGGAGCTTGTCTTTAATGATTCTCACGAGTTATAGCTTCAACCAACCAAGTAGCTAAGTAACGAGAACTCCAAAGCAATCCTGTAAGTGTTTTAACTTGAAATTGTGTGTGCAACCCAACTTGAAATTGTGTATGTGCTTTGTCAGCTTTGGTAGTCCTACCTGCAACATGCCCTGAATTTTACAAATGAACGCTGTGGTCACAATTCAGTGGAACACTTTTTAGAACCATGTGGTTGTTCCTCTCATTCCAGAATGGTTGGTCTGTCTTGTCTTTGTCCTGTGTATGTCTTAATAAAGGAGTCTCTATGTGTGAAAACCAATATGATTTGTAAACGTTCACTTACATAAATAAACAAAAATTTTCAAAAGTTTCTATAGAATACACTTTAATCTGGGGTATATTTTCTCCCCTAACTAAAAATGTATTGCCATGGAATCAGAACCAACCCAATAGTACCTAACAACAGTGACCGTAAAGTCCACGAAGTCTCAGCTCACTTGCATGAGCTCTGATAATTTTGAAAGTTGTGCCATGTTCTAAGTGAGTCAGGGAGCTAGGTGTCATCAAAAAAATATCTCTATATGCAATCTCAGAGGCACACAGTTCGAGTCCACTAGATGCTCTTCTGGAGAAGTGGTAACAAACACAAAAATAATAAAATAAAATATTTTTAAAATCATCTCTATGGAAATGTTTTTGGTAAGTTGCCTGAAGAGGTCAGAGAAGGAAAGAATGAGAATCTCCAAAACTTTACTCATTTATTTAGATTTCTTTTCTAATTCTAAATGCCAGCTTTTGTGTTTGCAGCTTGCCTCTTTTTCTGGTTTATTTGTTTGCTTACAGTGGGCCCCTCAAATTGTATATGCCTGAAGCCTCACTAAGCCTGGATTCACCCTGGACTTGGCACATGGTGGATGTTGACAAAATTGGTTCCACAAGCTGCACCTGTCTCTTGCCCCTGTCTGGCAGTAGCAGGCTTTCCAGACTCTGCCTGACTTACTCATCCTTCATAACAAATCTCTGAAACCTTCCCAGCCCATTCCACTGCATACAGTCTGCCCTTCAGCCTCCATTACCACATCCCATTACTTGCATTATCTTGACAGAACTGGCAATAATCTTAATTATTTTGGTGTTTTTCTACTTTTAAAAATTAGCTCTTCCAAAGTAAAGGTGGAACAAAACCATTTAGTTCAAAGGGCAAATGGACTACAATGAACCTCAAGTTATCACCTCTGACCACTCTTAAATAGATCACAGTAGAAAATCCTAGAAGATCCGAGGAAAGGTGGAACAAAACTCAGGAATGTAACAAAGGTCAGGCTTACTGGCCCTTTAGAGATTGGAAGAAGCCCTTGAGACTATAGCTCTTAGTCACCCTTTGAACTCAAAGTAAAACTCACCATTGGGGCTCAACATAGCCAAACAAGGGACCAGGAAGGCACTCACTCTTTCCAACAACATACCATATAAAGTCAAAACAGCAAAAGAGCAGCGTTTTCCCTAAGAGAAAACCCAGAAGGCAGGAAGGGATAGAATAGAAGGATTAATGGAAATGACAATTGAGAAGAAGTAGGAAAAGTGTAATTACATTGTGGGTATTGTTCTAATGTTATAAAACAAGATATGTATGAATGGTTGAATGAAAAAATAATTTGTTTTGTAAACGTTCACTCGAAGCACAATAAAAGAAAATGTTAATGAAAAAAAAAAAAGATTCTTTCCCATGGCAGATTGTATTTTCAAAAGATGATCACATCAATAAATTTCATTCCACATTCTCTTCTTATAATGTGATATTAATAAATCTCCATCACGAAGTGACATTGATGTTTCCTCCCCTTGAACATAGGCTGAACTACCACTAGAGCAGAAGGCATGCTGTGTAACTTCAAAGACAGTTACAGGAGGCACACGGTCCTGAAACACACACATCCACATGCAAAGAATGAAGCTGGACCCCCTATCTCACACCTTTTAAAAAAGAAAATTAAGTGCTCAATTCGGCAGCACATACACTAAAATTGGAATGATACAGAGTAGATTAGCATGGCCTCTGCACAAGGATAACACACAAATTTGAGAAGCGTTCCATATTTTAGAAGTATATGATTAGGTATTATTGACACGTTTCTGATCGAAGCCAAGGACCACGCTGAGGTAGAAACATTACTTCTCAAAGTTTATTTCGCACCAGGCTACTCAGCAAGGGGAGTAGCCCTGGGGGTGGGCTTAGGGGGATTTATATGGGGTTTTGGCAAGTGTGTTTTAGGGGGTTGTGAGATGAGTTTGACATTGTAGTAGCTCATTGGTGCATAAAGTTCTGGTTTTGGAAAAAGGTCCTAATATGGGAATTTCTGAGTTCTGGTTTTGGAAAAGGTCCTAATATGGGAATTTCTGAGTTCTGGTTCTGGGGAATGTCCTGACATAGGATTTTCTGAGTTCTGGTTTAGGAAAATGTCCTGACATAGGATATTCTAAGTTTTGGTTTCAGAAGATGTCCTGACATAGGGATTTCTGAGTTGAGCTTCAACCTCCATTTTGATTTTTGCCTAACATTCTCACCTTTCTGCGGTAGGGACGCTGAGGTCTTCTGGCTGCTTCCTGCTGGATGGGGACATGGTGGAGTTTAAGGGAGGCAGGTATGTTATGCTGTCTCATTTGAAGGGAGTGAGTGGTGTGTACTTCATCTTGCACAGTTCACTGATGGTTTGGTTGGTAAATGCGTGAAACTGCTTCTGCAAAAAATTAGTAAAAGTTTTGAGTAAATATAGCTCACAGGTTAATGCAAGAATGAACAGTAGTATAAGAGGTATGAAGGTCAGTAGCTATCCCACTATTGAAGAGAGGGCGTGCTGGAGAGGAGAGTATATGGGTTAGGGTCTACTTACTGGATGTACTGGTTGTACAAGATTACTGATACCTCAGAGATCTTGCACAAGATAGTATGAGCCATCTGATTTCTTTACTGGAAGTATAGAAGTGTTGTAAGGAAAATGAGTGGGAATTAAGATACTGGTTTTAAGTAACTTAGTTATTATGGGTTTCAGTCTTTGGAGATGTCCTATACTGTTAGATTACTAGGGAATGCATGGAAAAGGAAGTTTGGTCCATTTAATATTAATAGGAGTGTGATATGTAGCTTGATGGGTTAGAGGTATCCCAAACTATAGGATCAACTTGATGGGATGACAGTAGGAAAGTGGAAGTGTCGGGAGAGCTTTCTTCCGGAGTTAAACATAGAAGGTAAGTTGTACTGGACTAGGGCTGGGGCTTAGGGTGAGGTTTATAGAAGCTTTAAGTTTGCTTAAAATCTCTCAGCCTAGTAGAGGAGTGAGGCCCTGTAGTATTATGAGGAATTGAGTAAACTGTGTATTTTTGAAATAAGCATAATAAAGGAAGAATAATGTGTGGGCTGTTAATTTTCCTATTATTCCCACTATGTTGGTTTGTTGTTGTTGTTATGTGCCGTCGAGTCGCTTGCGACTCACAGGGACTCTATGTACAACATCCCTAAACTCTGCTCTGTCCTGTGCCAATCGCACTGTCTCCTACACACCCATCCCGATTACCCCAGTAACTGAATCAATCCACCTCATAGGGGGCCTTCCCCTTCTGCGCGGTCCCTCCACCCTACCAAGCATGATGTCCCTCTCCAAGGACCCGTCCCTCCTTGCAATATTTGAAAAATTTTACTGAGAGGACCGCTGGTCAAAAATAGGGCCTGTTTTGTTTGCTGAGTGAAAGAGGACAGCCTCGATTGAGGTCCAATCTTGAATTGGGACCGGGGTGATAATCCAATCTATAGTGGATAGTTGGGTACACACCTAGCAGGAGGACCACTGTGGTTTCGCTTGGAAAAGCAGTGAGGCAGGACTATTACTGATAGAAAGGATGAGAGAGTTCAGAGAGAGAGAGTGTCAGTGATCATTATGGAAAAGATGATGAGGAATGGAGATCTCATATTTAGAGAAGGAAAAAAATAGGCAGAAAGTATAAAAAGATATTTGGTCAAAAACTATTTGGTAATGACATGCCAGATAAGAGACTAATATCTAGAATTTATAAAACACTCGAGCACCACAACAAGATTAAGGTGAATAACCCAATTAAAAAATGGGCACAGGATATGAACAGACACCTCACCAAAGAAGACATTCAGATGGCCAACAAGCACATGAAGGAATGTTCAAAATCCCTAGCTTTAAGAGAGATGCAAATCAAAACAACTGTGAGATATCATCTCACCCCAGTCAGAATAGCCAAATTTAACAGAACAGCAAACAACAAATGTTGGCGAGGTTGCAGAGAAACTGGAACTCTTTATTCGCTGTTGGGAGTGTAAAATGGTACAACCACTATGGAAGGCTATATGGCGCTCTCTCAAAAAGTTGCAAATAGAAATACCATTTGACCAGCAATTCTACTACTGGGACTATACCCCAAAGAAACCATAACTGCCACCCAGGCAGATACATGCACACCCATGTTTATTGCGGCTTCGTTCATAATAGCAAAGAGTTGGAAACAACCTAAGTGCCAATCAACAAATGAATGGACAGAGAAGTTGTGGTATATTCGCATAAAGGAATGAAATATCTCAGCCACAAAAGGATAAATACTACATAGTACCACTGTTGTAAAACGGGACTGACATCGGTGTTGGGGGCCGACTGAGAAAGATAGGACAAATTATGTATACTGCATTGAAACAGATGAGGGAGAGAACTGTTCAAAAGGTATATATGATTAGGTATTATTGTCATGATAGGAGTCTAGAACGAAGGCTGCATAGTGGAGTGGACTTGGGTGGAGTGATTGTATAAAAATGAAAGAATTTTTCTTTTACTTTTCAAAGAGAAGAGAGAACTGGGGGTGGGGAAGAGGTTGGGCAGGGAGAAAAAAGCAACAATGAATGAATGGAAACCCAAAATCTCTGTAAACTTTCATTAAAATTAATAATAAAATAAAACTAAAGAGAAAAGATATTTGGTCAGAGGTAAAGTCTTGGAGAGACCCCTGTATCCAGAGACCAATGTTAGAGGACAGCAACTGATCTATAGTGTGGAGAGGGTTCCTAGGATTGAGTTCTAAGACCCACTTAGTAATGAAAAGGGAGAAAGAAAGACTGGAGAAGCTCATTAGGAGTGGATTGCACTGGAGTCTGGTTCTAAAGATAACTTACTTCTGTATGAGTTTGAAGAACAGATATTATATGTTGACAATATGGATATTTGTTGAGGAACTGCTCAAATATATAACAGGGTAATCAGCAATAGGATAATTTTTATTAGACGGAGTTTGTTAGAACTTCTTGGCTAAATTATTTTTCATTTTTTTAAAATTAATGGGTTTTTCTGCTTTTAATTTTATTATTTTTTTGTGTGTGTACCATCACATCAGACAGGAGGAGATTGTCCCTCCTTCTCCAGCAGAGCATCTGGTGGATTTGAACAACGCACCCCTGGGATTGCAGTGCAGCTTCTTGCCACTAGGCCACCAGAGCTCACCTAAATTCTTTTTCTTAATTATATTAACTGATTTTCAGTGTTTCTGGGTTAGTTTACACACAGGCAAATAAAGGATGAGAGTCAGAGTGGAGAAATGTAGTAAATTCTAGACTCAAAGAAGGGTTTGATATTATGTCCAGAAGATGGAGCTAGAAGATGGTAAGAAGTTTAAACACAGAGATTAAGTGTTAGGTTGATAAGATTGATGGGAACCAAAACTCAGAAAATCCTGTGTCAGGGCATTCCTCAGAACCAGAACTCAGAAATTCCCATATTAGGACCTTTTCCAAAACGAGAAACATTATGCACCAATGAGCTACTACAATGTCAAACTCATCTCACAACCCCCTAAAACACACTTGCTGAAACCCAACATACGCCCC
>NW_006399845.1:12138218-12140107 GCF_000299155.1 Elephantulus edwardii | reverse complement strand
ACTTTTAAAAAGTTATAAATAATTAAACTAAAAAAAAAGAAAGAAAGGAGAAGTAGTGTGTCCATTTGAAACAGGATTCCTACCCAAAACAGACTGGAACCGAGAGTTACAGCAACAACAGAAGTGGTGGAGAATCAGGACCTACATATATATAGGAGACGAATGAGCAGCTAGGGACCCAGGAAGTACACCTAAGATGGTTACTTTAAAGGAGTTATGTCTTCTTCTAGGTACTGGTATAAGATGAAACTGGCATCGTTTCAAAAGGTTTATGTGTTGACCTGAATGTACTATGAATGAGAAATGTGTTGAGTTTAGAGTGTTTATCTGAAAGTATTTGATGGATATTGAATGCTGCTTCTGTGTAGTGGTGTAAAATGTTATGATGGAAATTAATATTGGATATTGCAGGTGACAGAAAGCCTGTAACTCTGCCTTTGGCCAGTACTTGACTGCCTGTGTTAAAAGGGGAAAGACAATTTACCCTAGAGAAATGCAACCTTGTTGAAAGTTAAGTGGAGAAAAGATTTAAAATCAGAGCAAGCCACTTGTCTTTTATGTAGTTGGAAAGATGAACTGGGATAATTTTTAAAGGTTTATGAATATAAGATTATTGAAGTTGGTAAAAAAAAAATTTTAAAACAAACCAAAGACCTAAAAGCAACAGTTAAAACTATTAAATTCTTGGAAGAAAATATTGGCACAAATCTTCATGACTTTTAATTAGACAATACAGTCTTAGCTATTACACCAAAAGCACAAAAAAGATAAGCTAGAAAATTTGGTTATCATCAGAATGAAGATTTTGTGTGTGTGTGTGTGTTCCAAAAGACACTATTAAGAAAGTGTAAAGAAGGTAGCTCTGGTGGCCTAGTGGCAAGAAGCTGCACTGCATTCCCAAAGGCTTGAGGTTCAAATCCTCCAGCTGCTTCTCTGGAGAAGGAGGGGCAATTACCTCCTATGCCAGTCAGATCTGATTTGACAGTACACAACAAGAAAGAAAGGGAAAATAAATAAATAAGAAAGTGAAGAGACAAACTTCAAAATAAATGTTAACTATCTGATACAGCAACCAACTCAACTTGGTTTTTTTGTGAGACAATATTTACTTCTCTTAAGAAAATTTATAAAAAGAAGAACTCTTTTAAGTCAATAATGAGATTAATCCACTTCTAAAACTGGGCAAAAGATTTGAGTAGACTTTTCTCCAAATGACCACTAAGTACATGAATACACACTCAACATCATTACCTTTTATGAAAACGTAAATTAGATCACAGTGAAATAATGCTTCATACACACCAGAATCATAACACATAAAAAAGAGATAATAACAAGACTTGGGGAGAATATGGAGAAATTGGAAACTTTGCATACTGTTGGAACTCTGTGGCCTTGTGGATAAAGAGTTGCACTGACAACTGAAAAGTGGTAGTTCAAAACCACCAGCTGCTTCATGGAAGAAAGATGGACAATCTCCTCCCAAGTGATTTATAGTCTCTGAAAACCTGCTGGAAGGTCATCCATTAGTCAGTATTGACTCAATGACAATGAGTCAGTTAATCAATCAATCAGTCATCAATAAGTCATACATTACAATGACATATAGACCAATGGACCAGAATTGAGAATCCAGGAACGGGCCCAGTTATCTATGGTCAACTGATATTTGACAAAGAAATAAAACCTATAAAATAGGCAAATGACATGCTCTTCAACAAATGGTGCTGGCCAAACTAGACTGCTACCTGCATAAAGCTGAAATAGGATCCACATCTCACACCATACACAAAAATCAGCTTAAGGTGTATCAGAGACCTGGGAGTAAACCCCAAAACCATAAAGTTCATCAGAGACAAACCAGAATCAAGCTTAGACGGCCTAGTCTA
>NW_006399845.1:12136523-12137673 GCF_000299155.1 Elephantulus edwardii | reverse complement strand
CTATTCCACTGTTTGGAAAATACCCCAAGAGAATGAGAACTGAGGCACAAACAAAGATTTGTACACCAATGTTCATAGCAGCGTTATTCACCATCATAAGAATATCAAAACAATGTCCAATCACAAAAGAATGAATTGAGAAATTAGAAAACATTCACACGATGGAATACTATGCAGCATAGTGGATTTTGCAAATTACTCCCTAACTTGGGAGGAACTGGAGAGCATTATGCTAAGTGAACTAACTCAGTCCCATAAGGACAAATACAGTATAAGACCAAGTGAATTAACTCAGTCCCATAAGGACAAATAGAGTATAAGACCATTATTGTAGAACGTATATGAGGATTCAAGAAGGGGAGGGTGGGAGCAGAGGGGTGAGGTTGGGGGATATGCACTAGTCATAGGGTCACACAATTTGATGGTGGAGGGAGGGGTGAGAAAAGGAAGTGGAAAAGATCCTGTGTGGAAAACAATGCATATGAACTTTACAAGTAAACCAGTATAAAATAAAAATTGTATTTTAAAAAGAAAAAAGTCATACATTGTTAATGAGAATATAAAATTATAAGCTATTGTGGAAAAGTCTCAGAATTCTTCACAAGGTTAAACAGAAAGTTGCCTTATGAACGGCAATTCTACTTCAAGAAAATGAAAATATGTCTCCTCAAAAACTTGTTTATGGTAGTTGTTGTTGTTCTTTATATGCATACCATCAAGTCGCCTGCGACTCCTAGTGACCTAAACCCTGCTCTATCCTGCGCCAATCTTATTGTTTCTGACACACTCACCCCATTACTCCAGTCACTAAATCAATCCACCTCATAGAGGGTCTTCCCTTCCTCGCTGTCCCTCCACCCTCCTAAGTATGACATCTTTCTCTGAGGATTGGTCCCTCTTTGCAACATGTCTAAAGTATGTTAGACGAAGCTTTCCTCCAAGGAGCAGCCTGGTTTAACCCTTTCTAGAATGAACCTGTTTATTTTCTTAGCAGCCCATGGTACATCCAGTACTCTTATCCAGCACCACAGCTCAAAGGCATCAATTCTCCATCTATCCTCCCTAGTCATTGTACAGCTTTCTGAGTCATAGCAAGTGATTGCAAAGACAATGGCCTGTATCAGGCACATCTTAGTCTCCAGAATGACAC
>NW_006399845.1:12134446-12135478 GCF_000299155.1 Elephantulus edwardii | reverse complement strand
TGTGCCAGTCTCACTGTCTCCAACACACCCACCCTGATTACCCCAGTGACTGAATCAATCCATCTCATCGAAGGTCTTCTTTTCTTGCACCGTCCCTCCACCCTCCTAAGCATGACGTCCTTCTCCAGGGAATGGTCCCTCCCTGCAACATGTCCAAAGTATATCAGACGAAGCTTCAGAATCCTTCAAAAATAACAACAGCTCAAATATTTCACAAGAAAAACAAGGATAGATAAAATGTATCTGGACAATGAGATTTTATTAGCAAGAATAACAAATATACATAAATTTCTTTTGTTCAGTCTTTTCTACATCTATCATAATGTTGCCTGTTGTTCCGGGCAGAGAATTTTTGTCTTCTTGATGTTGAGATGTAATCCTTATTGAAAGCTGTGGTATTTTATCTTCTACATCAAGTGCTGCAAGTCCACTTCACTTCCAGCAATTAAGGGTATGTCATCTGAACAACACAGGTTGTTGATTAGTCTTCCTCTGATCCTGGTACTATAATTCATTCAGCTTCTCTAATAATTTGTTCAGCCTACAGATTGAATAGGTATGGAGAACAGATACGATCCTGATGCACTTTTCCTGATTTAAACGGTGCAGCATCCCCTTGCTCTATCCAGACAATAGCTTTTTTATTTTGCTTAAACACAGCTGGAATTCTCATTCTTCTCTATGTCAGCCATAATTTGTTATGACCTACACAGTCAAATGTCTTTGCATAGTTAATAAAGCACAAATAGACACTTTTCTGTTATTTTTTTCTTTCAGTCAGGATCCATCTGACATTAGCAATGACATCCCTGGTACCATGGCCTCTTCTAAATCCATCTTGAACTTCTGACAGTTCTCTGTTGGTGTACTGTTCTAGCCATTTTTGGATGATGCTCAACAAAATTTTGCTTGCAAGTGATATTAATGATATTATTATATAATTTCCACATTACATTGTGTTGAATCTTCTTTCTTGGGAATGGAAACAAAACACCTGTCCTCCAAGTTTTCTGGCATAGACTAGTGAGCCCA
>NW_006399845.1:12129347-12133721 GCF_000299155.1 Elephantulus edwardii | reverse complement strand
TCAGCTATGAATTGGTTCTGACTCTACAGAAAATTAGTTGAGTCAGGTCAATACCTTCCTTACAGTAAACCAGCAAACGCCTTCTGGTTAATACACCCCTGATCAGAGGCCACTTGTAAGTATTCCAGATGTCAATATCCCCAGTTAAGGTCTTAACCTACCTTTATTTTGAACTTCCTCACACATAAGTGAGCAAGGGAGCCTTTGATTCAGAGACAAACTATCTACATGGTGTCCTGTCTGAATTCCTTAACCACAGAATTTGTGAACATAATAAATTAGTTTCACATCACTAAGTTTTGGGGTAATTACAGTCATAGTAACTTAAGCTCCATTATCCATGAGCTTTATGAGAGCTGGGACTTTGATTTATCCCTGGAGTTCAATGCCTAACATAGGGGCTGGCATAAAGTAGCTTCCTCATAAATATTTGTGATATGAAAGAATTCATTGCTATATTGTTCGTCACATTCCTTATCAAACAGCTAATACAATCAGTCTTAAGGTACGAAGACATAAAAACTACTCTTCAAAGGGTCATTCACATTTTAAATGGAAAATTTGATCCTCAGGAGCGAATCTCACGGTGGAGATTCAGGGATAAGGAAAGATGTGGCTCACCACCGGAGGGAATCACCAGTGTCTCAACACATAGGCACATCCTGTGTTTGACATCCTGTGTGTGTTTAGTGTCTACAAGTGGTCATCGAGGGACTCTTCCTTCCCCCGCACCCCATGAGGGACTCTAGATCATATCTGAAGTGAGCTGATCCCTGCAAAACAATCTGGTCTACAAGATGACAAGATCTTTTGAGGGAAAACAGGAGCAGGCATAGAGCATTTGCTTGTCCTGGAACTAGTGAACTATGGCCTCATTTACTTGGATCCACAATTAACAGCCATTAAATGGGTGATGACGTCCCTGTCATTACATGGGTGTTGACTGTGGATCCAAATAAAATGAAATCACTGACAGCTTTCCTGATGTTGAGATATAATCCATTTGTTTGGGTTTTTTTTATACTGGTTTGCATATAATAGAGGTGTAATGCATATTGAAGTTTGCAGTATTTGATTTTCTGCAGCACGTATTTTAAGTCCTCTTCAGTTTCTACAAACAAGGCTGTGTTATCTGCACAATACAATAATGTTGTTGGTGAGTTGTCCTTCAGTCCTGATGCCATATTTGTCACAGAATTCAGCTTCCAATGATTTGCTCAACATACAGATTGAACAGTTATGGGTATGGGATACAGCCGTGCACACTTTTCTGATTTTAAAACATGTAATGTTTCCTTATTCTCTTCAGACAACTGCTTCTTGGACTACACATAGTTTTCTCAAGAACACAATTAAGTGTTCTGAGATTCCCATTCTTCTCAGTGTTACTCATAATCGGTTATGATCCACACAAATACCTTTGTATAGTCAATAAAACACAAATAAACAGCTTTCTGATATTCTCTGCTTTCAGCCAAGATCCATCTAACTTCAGCAATTACATCTTTCCTTTCTCAAGTCTGTGAGAACCAAAATATAACCTGTATTCCAGCAGCCAGGAAATTAAAAGACTAATTGCATTGGGAAAGTCTGCTGTCAGAGAACTCTCCAAAGAACTGAAGAGCAATGATGTCAGTCTGGAGACTAAGGTGTGCCCATTCCAGGCCATAGTCTTTGCAATTACTCACTATGCATCAGAAAGCTGGACAATGACTAGGGATGATAGAAGGAGAATTGATGCCTTTGAGTTGTGGTGCTGGAGAAAAGTATATCATATACCATGGACTGTCAGGAGAACAAACAAGTTCATCCTAGAGAGGGTGAGACCAGGCTGCTCCTTGGAGGCAAGGAATCTGACGCTTCATCTGACATATGTTAGCCATTTTGCAAGGAGGGACCAGTCCTCGGAGAAGGATGTCATGTTTGGGAGGATGGGGAGACAGCACAGGAGAGGAAGACCCTCTATGAGATGGATTGATTCAGTGTCTGAGGTAATAGGGGTAGGTGTGTCAGAGACAATAAGATTGGCACAGGATAGAGCAGGATATAGAGCTGTTGTTCATAGGGTCACTATGAGTCGCAGATGACTTGACAGCACATAACAACAACAACATATGAGTTTTAAAATCATCTCAAGAATATATAACAAATGACAATTAGAAGAGCTGTGAGAGAACATCAAGAGTATCATCCTTGAAGAAAACAAAAGTCAACACAAAGACAGGAAAGACCAAAATAGATGTCAGAAGAGACTCTGAAACTCGCACTAGAACACAGAGGACGAAACAAAGGGAAGAAATGCTGAAGTAAAAGAGCTAAATGGAAGATTTCAAAGGGCAGCTTGAAATGACAGAAGAAAGCCTTATAACAAAACCTATGAAAAACTGGGGTTAAAAAACAGAAAGGGAAAAACATGCTTGGCATTTCTCAAGGTGAGAGAATTAACTGACGTATAAACTCAAGTCTCAAGTTGCAACACTGAAGGGTTCTATGACAAAATCTTGAATGATGCAGGATTCATCAAAAGAAGATGTAAGGGTGTGAAAAACAATATATATGAACTTGGTAAGAAGTAAACTAGTATAAAAGAAAAATTTCATTAAAAAAAAGAAGCAGAAGATGTAAAGAGTTCTCTCTGCCATCTTTCCGTGCCACCACAATGAACGTCCTGGCTGACGTTCTCAAGAGCATCAACAATGTCAAGAAAGGAGGTAAGCGCCAGGCTCTTATTAGGCCACGCTCCAAAGTCATAGTTCAGTTCTTAACAGTGATGATGAAGCATGGCTACATTGGCGAATTTGAAATCATTGATGATCACAGAGAGGGGAAAATTGTTGTCAGCTTCACAAGCAGGTTAAACAAAAGTGATGTTATTAGCCCCAGATTTGATGTACAACTCAGAGAACTAGAAAAGTGGCAGAATAATCTACTCCCATCCTTTCAGTTTGGTTTCATTGTATAAACAATATCAGCTGGCACCATGGACCATGAGGTAGCAAGACAAAAACATACAAGAGGGAAAAGCCCGAGATTCTTTTTCTAGGGATGTAATACATAGTGCAAATAAAATGCCTCAATGGTCTCTTTTTTTTAAAAAAAAGTAAGAAGATAAAAGGAATAAACAGAGTCTTGTATAAAAAACAATTGGTTGACACTGAAACATTTCAGGGATGATCAAACAATTAAAAAACAGTAATAATGAAGGAAGAAGTTCAAGTTTCACTGAAGGCATTGGCAAAAAATAAGACCTCAAGAATTGATGAAATACCAACTGAAGTGTTTCAATAAACAGATGCAATATTGAATGTGCCTACTAGTTTATGCCAAGAAATCTGGAAGACAGTTACCTGGCCAAATGACTAAAAGCAATCCAAAATTGTTCACATCGAAAAGGAAATTGTCCAACAGAATGTGGAAATTATCAAATAATATCATTAATATTACATGCAAGTAAAAACTTGCTGAAGATTAATTTTTAAAAATTACTGGAATAGCACATCAACAAAGAACTGTCAAAAATTCAAGCTGGATTCAGAAGAGGCCATCAGCTGAATCTAGGCTGAAAGCAAAGAAAACCAGGAAGATGTTTACTTGAGTTTTAATGAGTATGTAAAGGCGTTTGATGGTGGGAATCATAAGAAATTATGAGTAATATTGGGAAGAATGGAAATCCCAGAAAATGTAGTTATGCTCATAAGAAACCTATATACAGATCAGGAAGCAGTTACCTGAGTAGTATAAAGAAATATTGCATGATTTAAAATCAGGAAATGTGTGCGTCAGGGTTGTATCCTATCTCCATGCATATTTAATCTGTTTGCTGATTCAAAACTCATCACTACCTGCAGTATGCAGCTGACACAAACTATCTTGCAGAAAGTGAAAAAGATTCAAAGAACTTACTGAAGAGTTTTAAAGACTAAAACCTTAAATATAGGTTTCTTTTCAACATCAAGAAAACGGAAGTCTTTACCACTGGGCCAATAGGCAACATCATGATAGATGGAAAAAAGACTAAAGTTGTCAGTGACTTAGTTTTTTTAAAAAATATACATTTTTTTTCTTTTATACTGGCTTACTGTCTCCAAGGACAGTAAGCCAGTATAAAATAAAAAGTGTATTTCAAAAGAAAAACAAAACCCTAAGTCACTGATGTCAGCAGTTGACATGTTTGGAATCACAGAAGCCAAGAAAGCTTCAGATGCAAGCTGTCAGATCATGGGTTGGACAATGGAAGATATTTTCTGAAGGGACTTGGCAGATGTGAAGGGTTATCCTGGTGGAGGGTGGAGGTGGGAAGTAAGTGGGTCAAGGCACTGGGCTAAGGGTGGGGTCAACACTGTAACTAATGCTTAACTCCACAATAAGGGATTT
>NW_006399845.1:12125176-12127227 GCF_000299155.1 Elephantulus edwardii | reverse complement strand
CAGTGTGACTGGCACAGGATAGAGTAAGGTTTGGGACTGTTGTACATAGGATTGCTCTGAGTCACAAGTGACTCGACAGCACATAACAACAACAACAACAACAACAATGTACAGTATTTGTTCTTACGGGACTGAATTAGTTCACTTAGAATAATGCTCTCCTGCCCCTTCCAAGTTAGGCAGTAATTTACAAAATCATTGCTCTTGCATGCTGTGTAGTATTTAATTGTGTGAATCTGCTATAATTTCTCAATCCATTCTATTGTTGTTGGATATTTAGGCTGTTTCCATGTTCTTGCTATGGTGAATAATGCTGCTATGAACACTGGTGTACAAATCTTCATTTGTGCCTCAGTTCTCATTCTCTCAGGGTATATTCCAAGCTGTGGAATAGCTGGGTCATATAGAATTTCTATGTTCAGCTTTCTGATGAAGTGCCAAACTGCCTTCCAGTGTGGTTGTACCATTTTAAAGTCCCACCAACAAAAATGGCTTAGTTTTGCTTAGCTTTCTATTCAACACCTATGACAGCAACAATCAAGAAATCAAAAGGTGGGTTTCACTTGGTAAAATGGGTTGTCAAGGACTTCTCCAAAGTGCTGAAGAGCAATCATGTCCGTTTAAGAACTAAGATCCACCAGACTAAATTAATATTATTTTCAATTGTTTCCTATGCAACTGAGAGTTGGACAATGAATAAAGAAGATTAGTCTATGCCTTTAAATGGTAGTGTTAGAAAAGAGTATTAAACCCATAGACTGCCAAAAACCCAAACAGGTCTATCTTAGAAGAAGTGTAATCAGGGTACTCTTTAGGAGTAAGGGTAGTGAAATTTTGTCTCACAAACTTTGGGCATGTTGTCAGGAGGGGACAGTCCTTGAAAAAAGACATCGTGCTTAGAAAGATGGAAGGTCAGAGAAGGAGAGTAAGATTCTCAACAAGATAAATTGACATAGTAAGTGTTACAGTGGACTGGAACATATCCCAGATGGCGAGGATGCTGCAGAAAAGGGCAGGATTCTCATCTGTTGCTCATAGGGTTCCTATTCGTTGTAAATGATTGGAAAACACATAACAACAATTAGAGGTATTTCTTTGCAAATTTTCTTGTTCCAATAAATGTTAGCCAATGGAAAACTGGTATGGAGGCCTCGGCAGTTGGAGTCTAATTTTGAGAAAGGACTCTCTACACCAAGATCCTTCCCTGACACCTTTCAGTTCCACTCAGTTCCTGCTGTCACATTCAGTGCAGCTGCCACCTTCCCATGGCGTGGTCTTGTGACTCACAGGAATAATGTCATACATATATCTACAGCCAGCCCCATGTACTACCTAGCAGCCCCACAGATTTAGAGGGAACAGGAAATAAAATTGTCAGAGTAATGAACATAAATCGGGTGTGGCAAAGTGAATATTCCAACAATGGCTTAGGGCTCACTATACCCACTATATATCTTTCAGAATAATATAACTAATGGAGGACAGAAATATTAGTGTATCTCTAGTGGTTCAAGCCACCAAGCCGCTCCACTGAAGAAAGATGGGCAATCTCGTCCAGTGAGATGTACAGCCTCAAAAATTCACTGGAGGCTCAGATATGATTCAGGATGGTAATGAGAGTGAGTGAGAGGATGCCGAGAGCCTTAGAGACTTAATACACAATGTATCAGTCTGTTTAATGCATTTAGTGGTTTGAATTTATCAAACACTTCACAGAAGAAAGATGGACAGTTTCCTCCTGTAAAGATTGGCAGCCTCTGAAACTCAACGAAAAATCACTTTGGGTTATAATCAACTCAATAGCAACGAGTTTCATGATGTTGATAGATTTTAGCAGAGTTTTCAAACCATGATAGACTAGGAAGGCCAACCTGGTGATTTAATCTCACAAATTGGTCCATGAAAATGCTGTGGATCATGGGAGCCGTGGTGGCCTAGTGGCAAGAAATGATGCTGCAATCCTGAAGCCGGACGGTTCAAATGCACCACATGACAAGCTGGAGAAGGAGTAGCAGTCTTCTGTACCAGTGGGATCTGATTTGACGGGGTGG
>NW_006399845.1:12111691-12124891 GCF_000299155.1 Elephantulus edwardii | reverse complement strand
GAGAAGAGAAGAGAAAGAAAATGCTCTGGATCACAATTATTTGATCCGCAACCAATAAAGGGAATGATGCAAGATCAGGATTTCCTTTCATTGTGCATGGGGTACCACCAGATGGTTGGCTAAATGTCAGCTAATAACAGTAGAATATACCCCATCACTGCCCTTAAGGTATGGAAGAGGGGTGCTTCTCTAGTTTCATCATTAATTTTCCCCAAAATGAAAATTTCTATATTTGTCTGATTGAAAACATGTTTATTGTGAACAATTCAATGCAATTGGATAGGCTACCGGCATGGTTGTGCTCACTTTTTTTAAAAATAATTTTAATGAAAGTTTACAGATACTTAGGGTTTCCAATCATTCATTGTTGCACTTTTCTCCCTGCCCACTCCTCCACATTCACTCTTCTCCTTGAAAAGTGAAAGTAAAACTCTTTCATTGTTATATAATCCTTCCTCCCAAGTCCACTCCACTGTGTAGCCTTCATGCTGGACTCCTGTCATGACAATAATATCCAATCATATGTCCCTTTTAAACAGTTCTCTCCCTCATCTGTTTTAATGCATTATACATCATTCCTCCCCTCCTTCTCTGTCTTCCCTCAACCATGATGTCCTGTTTTACAACAGTGTCCCTATGCAATATTTGTCCTTTTGTGACTGAGATATTTCACTCAGCATAATCTCCTCCAGGGTCATCCAGTCTTACTCACTCTTATTACTGTCCAGTTAGTTGGAACTGGATGACAGCTGACTCTCCATCTCTATTACCCTTTCAAAATTCTAAAAGAGATGGAAAATAGATTAGAGGTTATAAAAAACTAGCACTGTTGGAGCATAGGGGGATTGTGTCTACACAGAGGTAAGGTGAGGAAGATCTCTTCGGTGACGGAATAGCTCTGTATCTTGATCCCATGGTCGTTATACTCATTACTCCTCATTGCTGGGGTTTTTTTTTTTTGGTGTTTTGTTTATTTTGTTTTGTTTATTTCCATTCATTCATTGTTGCACTTTTCTCCCCTTTCAACCCTCCCCCCTATTACGCTACCCCCTTGGAAAAGTAAAAGAAAAATTCTTTCATTGTTTTACAATCTGTTCCCCCAGGTTATGCAGCCTTTGCTCTGGACTCCTGTCATGACAATAATATCCAATCATATGTCCCTTTTAAACAGTTTTCTCCCTCATCTGTTTCAATGCCATATACATTATTGAACCCATCTTCTCAGTCCCCCCCCAACCCTGATGTCAGTCCTGTTTTACAACAGTCACACCATGCAGTATTTGTCCTTTTGTGACTGAGATACTTCACTCAGCATAATGTCCTCCAGGGTCACCCATTTTGAATAATATTGCATGAGTTCCTTGTTTTTTAATGCTGTGTAGTATTTCATTGTGTGAATATACCACAGCTTCTCTATCCATTCGTTTGTTGATGGGCACTTATGTTGCTTCCAACTCCTTGCTATTGTGAACAAAGCCGCAATAAACATGGGTGTGCATATATCTGCTTGGATGTCAGTTATTGTCTCTTTAGGGTATATTCCCAGTCATGGAATTGCTGGATCAAATGGTATCTCTATTTGCAATATTTTGAGAAAGCACCATACCGCCTTCCACAGTGGTTGCACCATTCTACACTCCCACCAACAGTGAATCAGGGTTCCAGTTTCTCCACAACCTCGCCAGCATTTGTTGCTTGCTGTTCTGTTAAATTTTGCTCTTCTGAGTGGGGTGAGATGATATCTCGTAGTTGTTTTGATTTCCATCTTTCTTAGAGCTAGGGATTTTGAACATTTCTTCATGTGCTTATTAGTCATCTGAATGTCTTCTTTGGTGAAGTGTCTGTTTGTATCCTGTGCCCATTTTTCTATTGGATTATTTACCTTTATCTTGTTGTGGTGTCCTCATTGCTGTTCAGTAGAAACTGACTCAGAACTAATTCTCCATTCGGTTTTTGAAGCTATAAAAACAGTCCATTTCTCTCCCTTGGAACAGCTGGTGGATTTCAACTGCCAGAGAGCAGAGGCCTAGGGGTTAGTAGGGCACCACTCTACTGACTGTGCCACCAGAGCTCACAGTAGTTACAACATCCGCATACCATGACATGGACATAAACACAGACATAAATAGTAATTCTTTGTTATAATTTCATTTTACATTTGAGGAAAGTTATGCTCAGGTTAAGGGTTGATTGACTACCCAATTCAGGCATGTATAATGTTTGTATTAAAAACAGACGTAAATAAATTTGTTAACTATGTTTCTTGCTAGAAAGGTAGAATTGCATTGAGTTGTTTACAACAAACTTTATATTTTTCTATCAGATAAATAGAGAATTTCTCATTTGAGAAAAAATAATGATGAAGCTAGAGAGACACCCCCTGCCTCCATACCCTAAGGCAGTGCTGAGGTATATTCTACTGTTATTAGGTGGCTTTTTTAGCCAACCACCTCATGGCAGCCCTGTGATGCACAATCAAAGGAAATCCTGGTTGGTCTTGCATCATTCCCACTATTAGTTGTGGATCAAATCACTGTGATCCACAGCATTTTCAAATTACCCAGTATTTGGAATTTTGAGACTGACTTTTCCCCAGATCCATCCACATAGTTGTTTGCCTCATCACTCATCCTTTCTTGGTGCTGAGTAGTATTCTGTTTTGTAAAGTACTTTTATTTTTCAAAATAGAATGATTTGCTCTTTGTACACAGGGTTGTTATGAGTTAAAACCAATTCAACAGCACCTAACAAAATGTGTGATAATCTATGAAATTTTACATTAGTTTGTATAATGAGTACTAATTAGGCATATTATTTTGGATTTATTCATTATGTTTACATGCTTATTGTTCTGTATCACCAAACCTTTTACATTAAATGAACAGAATTCATAGTATTTTTGTGTGTGATTTTTTAACCGAGGTTGACAGAGAGGTTGGGTTTTCATTCATTCATTCGTTTTCTGTTGTACATTTTCCTGTCTCCCCTTCCATTCTCCCTGCCCTAATCCACTTTGCAATGTACCTCTTGTTCCATATTTTTGTCATACATACACTATCTAATCATTCATTCCTCTCTGACAGTTCTTTTTCTCATCTGTCTCAATGCAGTGTAAAATGAACAGAATTCATTGTATTTAATATCTGGATATAGCCATAAATGGTGTTCATCTTGTCTGGCTATATTTTAATGAACATTTACAGAGATTTTGGATTTCCATTCATTCATTGTTGCCATATATATTTTTTAAGTAATACTTTTTCAGTCTGAATTGCATGAATATGTGTTTCATTAGGATATGGCCTAATGGGATGGAGAAAAACTCTTACCATCTTGTTCACTGGAATCTAGTCTTCACACTAAACACGAATTTAAAAAAACAAAGCAAGAGACCTGCCACATCAACAAAAAAAATGACAGAACTCACGTTGTTTGTTCAGGTTGTTTCCAGGCCCCACTGAAGCCTCTGTAAATTGCATTGCCAACCATGCAGCGCTGCATTAGCTCTCAGGTTTGCCTGAAGGGGATTCAAGTTAGTGAAGGGTATAAACTGAAGCTTCACTATTTCTCTCCCTTTTATGCTTTCACTGAAGTGAGGACTGAAAATGTACCAGTCTCCTCTTTCTTGCTCTGAAAGCTAAGGTAGGCTGTTGGGTGAGGAAGCCATGGATCCAGGTCTAGGCTCCAAGGAGCTCCCTGGGCAGAGTGGGATGGGACAGACATTAAAGGACTAGCAAGATATCTACTACCACCTGGCCAAGGAGAGTGCTAGTGTGCCTACAGTGCTTTCAATCTACTACAACTTGATGAAGAATTCCAACTCTTCCAAGGTGTGATGTGGTCTATTGTGTGCAAATCCAGGCAGCTGGAGCCAGGTGTGGAGCCAGAAAATAGGGGGTGGGTGTGTGGTAGCTGTGGGCCTGCAGGCAATGACTCCTCTGTCAGATGAATTATAGATCCATGGGGACATCATCCAGCTATGAGAGTTGACCTGTGGACCTAGTGGTATGTGATGGGGCACCTGATGTAACTGGCCTCCATGATGTGGATGAGTCCAGGCAGGCCCAGCTCCTTCTAGCTGTTCTGAACATGACGACACACATTTCGAAACCAGGGCGCTGCTTTGTGGCCAATATAGTAAGAGCCAAGAGGTGACATTACTGTACAGCCTGCTATGAGTTGTCTTCTCCAATGTGGTGTGTGCCAAGCCCAAGAGCAGCTGTAACTCTAGTATTGAAACCTTCACTGTCTGTCAGGGTTATGACCCTTCTAAGGGCTTCAGAGCAGACCTGACCAAACCCCTACTGGACCATACTTATGACCCAGATTTCAACCAGCTCAATAGACCCACCCACATCATTGTGGCATTTGTGACCAGTGGGACCTAACTTCCTCTGATTCCACCTGCTATTATCCACTACACGATGGCTCAGAATACAAACATACTTCACCCGCACAGCCTCCAATCTCTCTACTGTACCAAGAGGCCTGCATACTGAAGAAGAAGAAGAGCTGACCAAGATTTGTCCCCAAGAGAGCCCTAACAGCATAGTGGAGGTGTTGCCCCAACCCCTGGTTGTCTCACCATGCCACACCCTGCTGCCCTTTGAGGTGGAAGACAGTGATATGAATTGTTCACCTCAACATTTTAAGCTGATTCAACTCAAAAGCAGTTTACTATCAGAAGAGCCAGAACCTGCATTTATAAATTTCATATACCATCATAGTCATCAACAGGGCCTGAACATATAAGCCCCAAATGAGACTCTGCAACAACCACATAAACAACAAAGAAGCATTGCAGAATGTCTGTCTGCAATGGGAATTCCAGAGTGAGGTCTTACTTCTCCTCCAGGTAAACTTTTTCAGGGTCCTAATTACATCCAGAATTTACTCCTAATATAGGTTCTTAACCTGGATAGAGATTAGGGGTTACCATGAACGTGATGGAGAAAATATTGCATCTTTATTTTCACTAATATGACATTTTGTCTCACTTCTAACTGTGAATGCTGTCAATAAATAACAGTAGTAAAAGCAGTACTTGAAATTTACCAATACAATACAAATTAGTTCTTTTTTGAGTGTCATTATAGTTGCTAAACAGAGAGAGAGAGATCAGCTGGCCCAGTGGACAGAAAGCGATGCTACTAAGCCAAAGGTGGGTGACTTATAATCTGCGGCCCTCGGGCCTGTCTTTCATTGTTTTTGTTCAGACAAACCTCTAGGTCGTATAGCCCTGGTGTACAAGTTGCCATACAGCCGTCACTTGTGGTTGCTGTGAGGCTGAACACTGTGACACTGATGTGTCAAATGTGTTAATGGATGATTACCCAATGTGGACAGAGAGTGGGGTGGAGCTCCCCGATTAAAACAAGCTTGGAAGGAGGAGTGGGATCCAATTCTGTAATAGCTTGCCTCCAGAAACCCTATGAACCTGGAGAGAGGATGAGAGACACCCAAGCATCGAGGACTCTCTTTCATAGGGTCACTATGAGTCTCCTACGACTCAACGGCACTTAACAACAGCAACAACAGTAGTTGCTAAAGATATCTTGCACTGTTTGTTCAGTAGTCTTTTTTTTTAAAAAAAGTCATTTTATTTGTGATTTTAATTAAAATTTACAGAAAAGTTGGCTTTTCATTCATTCATTGTTGCACATTTTTCTTTCCCCCGTTCACTTTCTTTTTTAATACTATTCATTCATTGTTGAAGAATTTCCTCCCTAACCCTAACCCTAACCCCCTTTCTCTTTCCCTCCCATCAAATAGTCATGCAAAACAAACAAACAAATAATGACATTGAGATCAAGTCTTTAACAGGAAATATGATCACAAGAAGTATGAAACACAGAAGAATATATCAAAACCACACTTGGGAATGCAACCAGCAAAATTCAGCTTGTGTGTGACAACACAGTTCCTCCAAATAAATTCTAAGTATATATTGTGCACAGAGAAAGAAGTAGAGAGAGAAAATGGAAAATACCTGTAAATCAGAGATATCTAAGAATTTTTAAAAATAGGTAAATTATATAAATGTTAGCTACATTTAAATAAAGCTGTAATAAAATGACATTGATATATTTAAGAAGCATATCAATCAGAATGTGTGAACAATACTTATATTCTTATTCAAGAAAAGGATTTAAAAAGGCATCATTGAGACAACTGAAAATTTGAATATGTGATATTTTTGTTTAAAATTTAATTATATATTATTTTATTTTAAATTTTATTATATTAAGATACTTTTAAGACACAGGGTTATGAGTGTCTTTCTGAAGGGGCCAGAGGGAGTAGGAATATCACAGTCCCTGACTGCTCCAGAGCAGAAAGCAGATAAAGAACCCATACCCCATGGTGCCTCTGGAGCCAGAGCAGCAGCAGGTGGTTTATTTATTCATTGCTGACTCACAAACTCACAGTTATGGTACCAAAAATGGAGCTTATTAGAAAAGGAAGTTGGAGAGTGGGAGAAGCAAAGAATATTACCCAATACAATTTCAGCTTTTAGCCCAAGTTCCAAGGCACAATTCCTCATTTTGTCTAGGCTCTGGTTTTAGCTCAGCAGTAAAATACAAGTCATCAAGCAAGATTTGCCTTAGAGCAGTTATAAGTCAGCTTCTCCTTCAAACATCCAGCAAGAACAGAAAACACTTTTAATTGTGACCAGCAAAAATGCAAGAAGTCTCAAGTCACACCTAGCCACAGTTTCTCTGCAGTAAAACCACAGTCTCTCCACCACCATCTCCAGGGTCTCACTCTCATCAGGGTCTTGTTCCAGTCTCCCTCAAGTCCTGCTGCTTATTGTGGAAAGCACTCTTTCTCGTATCCTAGTTCCACAGATGTTGATTTGCAAAATCATGTGTCTTCAGTTAAGGTAGTTGGAGACCAGCAGGGGTTAATTATAATTTTTATCCTAACAATTTTTAGGCTAATACCACAGGGTGAAAAGAATATTTTTATTTTAAAAAAATAGCATTTTACTTTTAGAGATATATTGAAATATTTGAAGATGAATTTGTGATTCCTGAGATTGACAAAATAAAGTACACAAAGGCAGCAAGCAGGTTGTTGTTGCTGTTATGTGCCATTGAGTCGCCTGCAATGCATAGCAACCCTATGTACACTAGCTCTAAAACCTGCCCTACCCTGGTGTAATCTCATCGTCTCTGACAGACCTAATCCTATTTCTCCAGTCACTGAGTCAATCCACCTCATCTTGGGTCTTCCTTTCCGGTGCTGTCCCTCCACCCTTCCAAACATGATGTCCGTCTCCAAAGACTAGTCCCTCCAGGCTCTGTGTCCAAAGTATGCAAGAGCCTAAGAATCCTTGCTTCCAGGGAACAGCCTGGCTTCACTCTCTCTAGGACAGACTTGTTTGTTTTCCTGGCAGTCCACTGTGGCATACCACTGTTGTATGTTCAACACTTTTCTCCAGCACAAAAAATGCATCGATTTTTCTTCTATCATTCTAAGTTATTGCCCAGCTCTCAGATGCATAGCAAGTAATTGTGAAGACCATGGCCTGGATCAGCCACACCTTAGTCTCCAGACTGACATTGTTGCTCTTCAGTACTCTAGAGAAGTCCTTGACAGCAGACTTTCTCCATACAATTCATCTTCTGATTTTCTGACTGCTGGTGCCAAGAATGTTGACTGCGGAATGAAGCAAGCTGAAGTTATCAACAACCTCAATTTTTTTTTCTCTATTGGTGTCCAAATTGAGGTTGTTAATAACTTCAGCAAGCAGGTAGAGGTATAAACAAAATAAGCTTGACAAGATTTAGCTATTGTTGGAACTGTGTAATAGACGCAATAAGATTTATTACAACCTATTTTACCTTTATATATGTTGAAATGTTTCTATAATAATAAAAACACATGTTATTGACATCTTTCCATATAAATACATACATGTCTGCCTCAGACTAAGAGTAGACAAACTTCCATATTTATTTATTTATTTATTTTTATTATTATTATTTATGTATGCCACCATTTACTTTTATAAAATAATTCACATACATTATGTCATTCATGCACATTTCAGTTGGATTTTTTTAAAAATTTCTTTTATACTGGTTTATTTACAAAGTTCGTATACATTCTTTTCACACCAGGTCTTTCCCGTTTTCTTCACCCCACCTCATTAAATTATGCAACCCTATGATTAACCCCTGCCCATCCCCACCCCTCTGCTCCCCTCCTACTCCCCCTTGAATCCTCATACTCATTGTACAATAATAATTTTATCCCATTATATAGTCCTTATGTAATTTTCCTTATGAGACTGAGTTCCCTTAACATAGTGCTCTCCAGTCCCACCCAAGTGGGATTGCTCCTGCGTGCTGTGTAGTATTCCATCGTGTGAATGTGCCATAATTTCTCAGTCCATTCAGTTGTGGTTGGACATTTGGGCTATTTACATGTTCTTGCCATGGTGAATTATGCTATGAACATTGGTGTACAAGTCTCTGTGCCTCAATTCTCATTTTCTCAGGATATATTCCAAACGGTGGAATAGCTGAGTCATATACTTCCATATTTATTGAACCAATACTCCACTAAAGGACATTTGTATTATATCCAAGTATTCAATATTTCAAACAATATCACAGGAAACATTCTTGTACAAATATTTCTGCTCAACTAAATAACTATTTCCTTCAGATAAGTTCCTAGAAGGAAAGTATAAGGTCAAAGGGTATGCATGTTTAAAAATTTTAAATATATGGAGACATCATTTCCTAGGAAATTCCTTGAGATTAACTATTTGCTTGCAACTACCATGACACTTTACTTACTATCAATTTTTTTACTCTTTTAAAGTTGTTTCATTAAATAAACAATATAGTAAATTCACTCATTTTAGGTGGTGGTGGTGTTAGGTGTTATAGTGTCAAAATACAACCCATAGTGATGCTATGAGTCAGATCTGAACCTTGTCCTATCCTAAGTCATCCTCACAATCTCTGACACACTTCAGCCCATTGCTGCAGTCACTGTGTCAATCCACCTGGTGGAAGGTCTTCCGCTCCTTCACCATCCCTCAACCTTTCCAAGCATGATGTCCCTCTCTAAGGAACAGCCTATCTGAGCTGCATGCCCAAAGTATGAGAGTCTTTGCCACAAATAAGCACTGTGGCTGCACCCTCTCTAAGACATATCTGTTTGTTCTTTTGACAGTTCATGGGATATTCAGTACTCTTCTCCCACACCACAGTTCAAAGGAATTACTTTTTCTTCTGTCATCTTTATTCATTGTCCAGCTCTCAGTAGCATAGAAAGTGATTGAAAAGACTAGAGTCCAAATCAAGTGCACCTTAGTTCTCAAACTAACGTCCTTTTTTCTTCATAATTTGGAGAGGTCCCTGAGTACAGACTTTCCCAGTGCAATATGTTTCTTGAAATCCTGAGTGTTGGTACCAAGTATTGAATGTGGATCCAAGTAAGATGCAGTTGTTGATAGTTTCAATATATTTTCCATTTAACATGATGTTGCCTATTGGTCCAGTGGTGAGAATTTTTGCTTTCTTGACATTGAAATGAAATCCATATTGAAGGCTGCAGTCTCAGATCTTCTGCAGCAAGCACTTAAAAGGCCTCCTCACTTTCAGCAAGCAAGATTTTGTGTCATCTGCATAATGGAGTTTACTGATGATCTTCCTCCAACCCTGATGCCAAATTCCTCACAGAGTTTCATTTCCTGCAAAATTTGCTCAGTATACAAATGGACTAAATATGGAGGAAGGATACAATTTTGACTCACACTTTTCTTCATGTTAAACCATACACAACAGCCTATGGGTCTAGGTATATAGGTTTTGCATGAGCACAATTAAGTATTCTGGATTTCCCATTCTTTTTTTTTTTAATTTTTTTTAGAGGGGACAGGGTGAATGCCTTTCCCCACTATCACAAATTATGCAGTCAAATTTCCCACATTTGGGGAAATTACAGCGGTCAGCACATCCGGAGTGCAATGAATAAGCCTCATCCTGGGAAAACCACCTTTGTGAGCACGGAATCTCCCCTGCCTGATAAGTATAGAGATTCCCATTAAGAAGAATGGGAATACATTACATTTCAGTTTTGGTAACTTTCAATTTTCCTTGATTCATATTTAGTATGTGTCCGTACAGGTTTATGGATGTAATTCTATCACTGGCAGTGTTGTACTTCAGGATGGATCTTTAAGTATTTCTTTTGACAAAAAATGTGACACTGTTCCCCTTCAATATGTCATTCCATACAGGGCAGATCATACGACTGTCCAATTCAAAGTGGCCATCCTAGTCCATGTCTATTTACCAGTGCCTATGCTATTGATCTTCAAGCATCACATTTCAATTTTGGCAGTTTTCAATTTTCCTGGATTCATACTTTGTATATTCCATGCTAAGATTATTAATGAATGTCTACAACTCTTTCTTCTCATTTTAATTCATGGTACACCAACAAATAAAGATCCTGAAAGCTTTACCCATTCACATTAACTCAACTTTGAGGAGGCAGCTGTTATCTAGTGATATTTTGAGTTCTTTCCAACCTGCAGGGCTCATTCTCATGGCAGATCAGACAATGTTCCATAGCTATCCATAGGGTTTTTCACTAGTCAGTTTTTTTCAGAAGTAGATCACCGGGTCCTTCTTCCCAGCCTGTCTTGGTATGGGAACTCCATGTAAACCTCCATGGATGACTCTGTTGGTATCTGAAATACCAATGACATGGCTTCCAGCATCACAACAACATGTAAGCCACTACTGTATGACAATCTGACAGACATGGCGTGGAAATAATACGTGCTCACTATAAAATATCCAATATTTTAGAAATATACACCTTAGAGAATGTCTATTCTCTATATGGATTGCATCTCAACATCAAGAAAACAAAAATTCTCACCACTGGACCAATAGGTGACATTACGATAGATGCAAAATATATTGAAACTGTTGATTACTTCATCCTACTTGGGTCCACAATTAATACACTGAGTGCCAGCACTCAGGAGATCAGAAGACATATTGCACCTCTTCAAATCACTGAGGAGCAATGATATTAGTTTGAGGACTAAGACGAGTTTTATTCCAACCATGGTCTTTTCAATCACTTTCTATATTTCTGAGAGTGGGACAATGAATAAGAATAACAGGAGAAAAATTGATGCCTTGGAACTGTGGTGTCAGAGAAGAGTACTAAATATCCCATGGGCTGGCAAAAAGAACAAATATTATGTCTTGGAGAAGGTGCAGCCCGAGTGCTCTTTGGTGGCAAGAATGGTGAAGGTTCATCTGGCATACTTTGGGCATATTGCTAGGAGAGGCTGTTCATTAGAGGACATCATACTTAGAAAGGTGGAGAGATGCCAAAAGAGAGGAAGACCCTCACCAGGTGGACTGACCCAGTGACCACAACAATGGGCTCAAGTGTGCCAGAGATTGATTGTGTGGATGGCACAGAATAGAATAAGGTTGTTCATAAGGTCACTGTGTGGTTCTGGACTCAAAGGGCACCTAACAACAAAAACAATGCTTCAGGGTACAAAAGACCTTCATAAGTTCCTTCAGCAAGCCATCAAATACAGATATTTTTGTATGCATATGTTGTTTTTGTTTGGTGCTGCTACATCAAATCATAGCAATCACTTGTGACAGAGTAGAACTTTCTTCCATGAAGCCACTGGATGGATTTTTGCCCTCTAGGTATATTATTTAAGGTGTTATTGCTGAGCCTTCACCCCATTTATTAAACCAAACCATTTCAAGCCCTTTCAAAGTCATAAATTTACAATGAGATATAGAAGCTCAACCAGGATGGGACAGAATTCCGAGGCCAGAAGGAGCCTTCATGGCTCCTCTGTGATGTTCTTGTGGAGCATCTGTGTTGCATAATACAATTAAGGTTTTCATCCTCAAAATGTAAATGTGATTAGCTGGGGCTAGTCTCTCAGTTCTAATGGTGTGCTGCTTTGTTGCTCAATCTAAGCCTCTAACTTCTCCCTTCTTGTAGGCCTCAATTATCTATGCATGAGGCTCAGGACAGGTAACCAATCTGACTGCCGGGAGCACTTGCTTAAAGAAGGATAAACATGTTCTTAATCCTACCCAAAGCTGTTTTCATTCAGGGGATGGTGAAAGGTCATGGCCAAGAAGTACATACATGTTCTAAGTGGCTTCCTCAGAGTTTATTACCAAGAGGGAGCTATTAGGCTACTTCCTTTTTAAATCACATATTTAATAGCTGCTCCATTTCTTTAAGGGCAGTTGTAAAAGAATTTATTTGCTTGTTATATATGCTTTGATGTTTTAGGAACTGGATCCTTCTCCTTTTTGTCTTCAACTTGACCTTTAAGGTCTGTAACTCTTCCATCAGATCTTTGGCTATTTGATTTAAAAGCTTCAACTCATCTTACAAAGTCTCTAACAGCAACATAGACTCTGTGTGATCTGTAGTAGATTCTTGTTATGCTGCCAAGGTCTCACTTCATAAAACTGAGTTGATGCCCTCGCTCTCCAAAATTGCCAAACAATTGTCCTGAAACTTCTCCAGCAGCTCCACCTTCTGAGTCAGGTCCTTCAACTCTCTCTGGGTGTCAGTCAACTTTAGGTGCAACAGCGTGTTGACAGCCTTGAAGAGCTGGTTCTTATCCTTGAGCTCTTCCTCTAATTTCTGCTTATTCAATGGTTTGTAGTTGTTTCTGATGTTCTTTCTAATGGCAGTGTCTGCAACTTTCATCTGCCCATTCTTTCATCTCAGTTTGACGGTTTTTCTAATATTGGTCTCTGAATTGCTTGAATGAAAACTTTTGGAAATGTCTACTTCTTTAGACTTAACAGGTAATAAACTTTTGGAAGAAGCTGAAGATTATCTGTCTGTGGGCAGGCCACCACCTGGCATAGATGAGATGTAAAAAGAGCAAAGGCCACATGGGGATGGCTATAAATGACCTTTACCAACTTCACAAAAGGGAAATGTCTCCCTTAACAGCATCAATAACATAAAAACAAATTCCCCACCACAACAAGATAAAGGTGAATAATCCAATTGAAAAATGGGCACTGAACAGACACTTCACCAAGGAAGAAATTCAGATGGCCAATAAGCACATAAAGAAATGTTCAAAATCCCTAGCTCTGAGAGAGATGCAAATCAAGACAACTATGAGATATCATCTCACCCCAGTAAGACTAG
>NW_006399845.1:12103408-12110896 GCF_000299155.1 Elephantulus edwardii | reverse complement strand
CAAACAACAAATTCCCATGAGGTCAGATATGTCCCTGATGCTCCCTTACCTCTTTCTACTCAACATCAAGATTGATTAATAACAGAATACAATCAAGATAGTTTTCAAAATGTGCACACAGGCACCTCACCCTCAAGCCTCGTGGCTTTAAGCCAGAATTTCCAAGTTCTCAGTCCTGCCAATATTGGCTTCCCACCCCTATTGTCCAGCAAAGTTCTCAGTCCTGCCTATATTGGCTTTCACCCCTTCAAGGTCCCATCTCAGGTCTCCAGTTTGGCCATAGGTGTTGTTGCCATAGGTGTAGCTGGAGCAAGAAAGGTGTCCTACAATCTCTTGCTTCTTGTTCAATGGCCCCAGAAGATAGATCTGGCTACCTCTTACTACTGGCTCGATCAAGTCAGTGGTGAGACTAGCCAATCCCCTTGTAGATTGTTGAAACTGGACAGTTTCCTTGTGGAATAGTAGATAATCAATCCCACTGTGGATAGGCTAACATGCCTCATTCATGTCTTCCTGCCTACCTACATTGTTTTGTTGTTGTTATGTGCTGTCAAGTCGCTTGTGACTCATAGCTAGCCTACCTACATAGAAAAGTCAAATAATGGCTAGGAAAAGTCATATTGAAAGATAAGCTCTACACAGGGACTAGAAAGTGTACACTGTCTTAAACCATGCTAGTCATCTTAATTAGGCAGCATGGCTGAACCTCTCAAACTTGCCTGTAGTCTTCCTTGATCTAGTCCTAAATTACTGGGTGGATTTTAAATGCCAACATTATGGTTAGTGTCAGTCAACCATTGTACCTCCACAGATCTTTTATTCCAATACAGGTATCATCTATTTTTGTGTGGATAATAAATGTACTGTACAGATTGAGAAAACAAGTGAGATTATACTATAAACTTTGTTTTCTGCTTAAGTCACTGAATTTTTTTGAAATTGTGGTTTTAATAAAACTTTACAGGAAAGTTGGGTTTTTATTAATTAATCGTTGAACATTTTCCTCCCTCTCTCCCTCTCCTCACCCCTCCCCCTCCCCAGTCCACTTTGCAATACACCTTTTATTCTGAACTGTTGCAATTATATATATGTATTTGTTGTTGCTGTTGTTATGTGCTGTTGAGTCGCTTACGACTCATAGCGACCCTATGTACAACAGCCCTAAACTCTGCTCTGTCCTGTTCACACTGTCTCTGACACTCCCATTCTGATTACCCCAGTCACTGAATCAATCCACCTCATCGAGGGCCTTCCCCTCCTGCGCTGTCCCTCCACCCTCCCAAGCATGATGTCCTTCTCCAAGGACTGGTCTCTCCTTACAACATGTCCAAAGTATATGTTAGATGGAGCCCCAGAATCCTTGCCTCCAAGAAGCCACCCAGTTTAACCCTCTCCAGGATGAATCTGTTTTCCTAGCAGTCCATGGTACTCTCAATACTCTTCTCCAGCACCATAGCTCAAAGGCATCAATTTTCCTTCTATCCTCCTTGGTCATTGTCCAACTCTCTGATGCATAACAAGTGATTGCAAAGACCATGGCCTGTATCAGGCGCACCTTAGTCTCCAGAGACACATCGTTGCCCTTGAGTACTTTAGAGAGGTCCCTAACAGCAGACTTTCCCATGGCAATGCATCTTTTAAATTTCCTGGCTACTGGTGCCAAGAGCGTTGACTGTGGACCCAAGCAAACGAAAGCTGTGCGCAATCTCAATCTCTTCACCGTCCATCCTGATGCTGCCAATTGGTCCAGTGGTGAGAGAGAATCTTTGTCTTCTTGACATTGAGCCTCAAGCCATATTGGAGGCTGCAGTCCTTGACCCTCTGCAGCAAGCGCTTCAGGTCCTCCTCAGTTTCAGCAAGCAGGGTTGTGTCATCTGCATAACGCAGACTGTTGATAGATCTTCCACCAATCTTGACCCCACATTTCTCCTCATAGAGCCCAGCCTCCCGGATAATCTGTTCTGCATACAGGTTGAAAAGAGATAGATATATAGATATAGCCTAATCATATACTGTAGTCTTCGTTATCTATTCCCGTTTTTCCTAGTTTCACCCCAATACTGAATGTCAGTCGTGTTTTATAACAGTGATGTTATACAGTATTTGTCATTTTGTGACTGAGGTATTTCACTCAGCATAATGTCCTCCAGGGTCACCCATGTTGTGTAATATGAGTTCCCTTTTTTTTTCTTGCTTTGTATCATTGAATCAGATACAACTGGCACAGAAGGTGATTGCCATTTCTCTGTTGGAGTATCTAGAATGGCACACTTTCAAAATTGCAGCATAACTTCTTGCCACTAGGCCACCAGAGCTCTGAGTTCCTTATTTTTCAGTGCTGTGTAGTGTCCCATTGTGTAAATATGTCATTGTTTTTCTATTCATTCATTTGTTGATGGGCACTTGAGTAGCTTCAATCTCTTTGTTATTGTAAATAATGCAGCAATAAACATGGGTGTTCATGCAAAGGCACTGAATTTTTAATTGGCTGTAATATCCAGAAATGAAGACGCTGGGGTTTTGTTTTGGTTTTTTTTTTGACGCTGGGGTTTTCAAGGTAGACTGTAAGAACCATCAAGTCCTCAGAAATAGTTGTCTACACTTCCCTGACACTCATTCTGCCTCATTGTCCTCACTCTCTGCATGGGAATTCTGTCTGGAACTCCAAATCCTTTTATGTTCTAATCCTATACCCCCATAATACATGGCAAATACATGATTTGCCCATATTCATTTACATACACATAAATCTGTTATTTAAGCAGCAGGATTAAGGACTAACAGATTTGCACTTTAAAATTTTTTAGCTTTTCACTTTGACCAATAACAAATAATAATGGCTAACAGATTTTGTGGGTAACTTATACACAGGCTCCCATTCAAGTGTTTCTAGTCTGTTTGCCTCATCTCTCATAGGCAGTATTTGGATTAAATAGCCAGGTTGGTTGTTTTCCAGTCTGAAGAAATCCCCTAAAGAGTGTAGCCACATTGAGTGTGAGTCAAACCCCACAAGCAGCAATCCAGCTTCTACTGGTGCCTTCTCAGCCCTCTACCACATGAGCCACAGGAAAGTGGAAAATGAGGGTTCTAAAAACCTGAAACAGGACACTAGGCCCAGCTTCATAAAGACTTTACTCACAGCCAAACGTTGGCCCCAGACCAGTCTTTAACAATCATACTTAGAAACATATCATCATCGTAGTTAATATTTGTTGAATTACTTCCTTTCTACATACATTTCTTTCTTTAATGTCACAATCCTATGAAGAAAACAAGGTTATCTTAATCTTACCAATAAGAAAAAATTAGGTAGAAATGGCATGAAAAGTGAAGAAGGAAGACCTTGTCCCTCCCAAAACAGAAGCCAAAGTGTTAAAGACAAAGAAGGCAATCCTGAAGGGCATCTGCAGCCACAAAAAAAAAGGAAGAGCTGCACATCATTCACCTTCCAGAGGCCTAAGGCCCTGAGACTGTGAAGGCAGCCCAAATACCCCCTGAAAAGCGCCTCCAGGGAGAAACAGGCTTGACCTCTATGCCATCATTTAATTTCCCTGGGACATTGAGTCAGCCATGAAGAAGATAAAAGATAACAATACATTTGTTTTCATTGTGGATGTGAAGGCCAACAAGCACCAAATCAAATAAGCTGTAAAGAAGCTCCGTGACCTGATGTGGCCAAGTTCAATACGTTGATTAAGTCTTAAGGAAAGAAGAAGGCCTATGTTTGACTTGCTCTTGACTATAATACTTGGAATGTTACCAACATAATTGGGATCATCTAAACTGAGTCCGGGTGGCTAGTTCTAAATATAGTTTTTTCTCATTAAAAAAAAAGAAAAATAAAAATAGCGGTACATGAAGACAAACAACTTGCTCAAGGTTCATACTATGAAGAAACAGCAGAATAAAGCTTAAACTTATCGGTGTCAAAGTAGTTTTTTTAAAGTTATGTAACAAAATAGTATTACATGCAAGTAAAATCTTGCTGAAAAATGACTGGAACGGAAAGGTTGGGTTTTCATTTATGGATTGATACATATTTTCGTCCCATTTCCCTCTGACAATTCACATTGTAGTTCACTTCTTGTTCTAGATTGTTAATTGTCATGAACACAATGCCTAAGCCTGCCTTCCTTTCAGACAGTTCTTTCCTTCATCTGTTCTAGCCCAGGCTTTGTTGTCTATCCCCTCTTTTCTTATTCTCCCTCTCTAATCCTGTGTCAATCCTATTTTATAAGTGATCTTACACTGTGTTTGTCCTTTTGTGACTGAGATATTTCATTCAGCATAATGTCTTCCAGACTTATCCATGTTGAGTACTGTTTTATAAATTCATTGTTTTAAAGTGCTGAGAAATATTCCATTATGTGAATGTACTACAGTTTTTCTATCCATTTGTTTGTTAATGAACAGTTGGGATCCTTCCATCTCTTTGCTTTGTGAATAATGTTGCAATAAACATAGGTGTGCATAAGGCAATTACTTTTTAATTTGAAGTGACATGTTGTTATTGTTGTTGTTAGGTGCTGTCAAGCTGAGTGCAACTCATAGTAATCCTATGAACATCAGACCTGAACTCTGTCCTATCCTGTGCTATTCTCATCATCTCTGACACACTTAACTCATTTCTGCAGTCACTGTGTCAATCCAGCTCATTGGAAGTCTCCTTCTCTTTCACTGACCCTCTACCTTTCCAAGCATGATGTCCCTTTCCAAAGAATAGCTGTTGCAGCAACATGTTCAAAGTATGCCAGACAAATCTTCACCATTTTTGCCTCCAAGGAGTATTCTGGCTGCACATTTTTTAAGACATATCTGTTTGGTTTTTCTGAAGTCCATTCAATATTCTTCTCCAGCACCATAACTCAAATGTATCAATTCTTCCTCTGGTGTCCTTATTCATTGTCCAGCTCTCAAATGCATAGCAAGTGATTGAAAAGACCATGGCCTGAAGTAGGCACACCTTCAGTCTTCAAACTGACACCTTTCTTCTTCAGTATTTTGAGATCTCTGATAGCCAACTTGAATACATTTCTTGATCTCCTAAGTGCTAGTACCAAGGGTATTGATTGTTGATCCAAGCAAGATGAAGGAACTTTTTTCTTTTGCTTATGAAGTTCATACAAATAGAATCATGTGGTTACTTTCTTTTTTTGTTTGTTTTTCTTAGCATAATCATTCTGAGGTTCATCCATGTGCCGTTTTTGAGGGTTTTTGTGCAACATTATATTACAATTTGCTATTTAATGATCACAGACATTTAGGTTATTTTCAGTTAAAGATAAGTCAGGTGTGTCAGAGATGGTGATGTTGGCTCAAGATAGGGAAAAGTTCAGAGCCTATGTTCATAGTGTCACTATACATAGTAGTCGACCGGATGGCGCATAAACATAATAATAGAGAAAGTTACTATAGACATTTGTATGTACTTTTTCTGTAAACATAATATTTTCCTTTTTCTAAGAGTAGGGCTGTCTGATCATATAGAAGGCACATGTTTAATTTTATAAGAAGCCACCAAACCATTCTTCAAAGTGGTTTTACCATTTTATACTCTCACCTGCGATGTACAAGTTATAATTTCTATACACCTTTGCTTGCTTTCTGCATACTTAGTGCTTTCAATATGTTTATTTTAGTTAGCCATTTTGCCAGAAATTAAATGGCATCTCATTTTTTACTTTCATGTTCCACTAATAATTAAAATTAACAACTATTTTAAAGTAACCCTTGTGCAAAGAATACATTAACACGTGAAAATGAAAACACAACATATAAAAATTTGTGAGAAGAAACAGTGACGTTTAGAAGAATGTTTTGAGAACTTCAAGTACTTATAAAAAAGGAAAAATGTAAACTCAATTAACTTGTTAGTTTAAGATGTTTGAAAAAGACATTATGCTGAGCAAAAGAAAAATGAACAAAAGGACAAATGTTCTATGATCTTACTTTCATGAAATTACAAGAATACATATATTCAGAAACCAAAGTTCCTTTGTAGTTTACTGGGAAAGGCATAGGAGTCAGCCTGGAGACAATAATCACTTGTTTATGGTGATGGTAAAGGTAGTATCAAAAAAGTGGGTTGAGAATACAGAGCTTGAACAATCTAACAGATACCAGTAAGTTGAAAGCTTGAATGATACTGTTGAAAATGCTGTATTATAAGTAATCTTGCAACAACCCTTAAATATATACATATACACATACAAGTAGAGGCTACACGTGCTAATATGTCAAAGATATAATCAATCATTTCATAGAGTAACTTTGCTTGGTTTGAAGACCTAGGATCATAGCCCTTTGGGAAAATTTGCTCATTTAGCAAAATATAATTCATGAAGTTCTATGTCTTAGCTGGGTCAGTAGTGTTTGGAACCTTTCAAGTTTATAGGTATCCATCTAAGAAACAACTATTGGTCACTGTTCATCTGGTGCAAACGAGGAGGAAAATCCAAGAATGAGAGAAGGAATTGGTCTACAGAACCAGAGGAATGGCTCTTCCCTGACTCATGGCTTCCTCTTACCTTGAAACCAGAACTAGTTGATGCCTGGCTACCACCAATAAACATCTGATTATAATAGATCATGTTGTTGTTATTATTAGGATGCCGTCAAATCGAGCACGATTCATAGTGAACCTACAAATCTTGCACCATCCTCACAATCTCTGCCATGCTCAAGCTCATTTTTACAGTCACTGTGTCAGTCCATCACTTTGAGAGTAGTTATCGTTTTCACTGACCATCCATCTTTCCAAGAATGATGTCTTCTTCCAAGGATTTGTCCCTCCTGACAACATATCTAAAGTACGTGAGATCAAGTTTCCACACCCTTGACTCTATGAGGAGCATCCTGGATACATAGTTTCCAAGATAGATGTGTTGGTTCTATTGGCAATCCAGCACCCTTGGACAACATCACAATTCAAAGGTATTTATTGTTCTTGGTCATCTTTATTCACTGTCCAACTTTCACGTGCACAGGAAGCAATTGAAAATACCAGGACTTGGATCACGTACTCCTTAATCTTTAAAGTAACATTATTACTCTTTAGGACTATGGAGAGATTTTTCCCAATGAAACACATATCTTGATTTCTTAACTGCTACTGCCATGGGTGTTGATTTATATAAAATGAAGTCATTGAGAACTTAAATTTTTTCTCCATCTATTATGATATTATGTCACAGTTTGTTATGATTCACACAGTCAAATGCCTTTGCATAATCAATGAAACACAGATAGACATTCCTCTGGTATTCCTTGCTTTCAGCCAAGATCCATCTACATCAGCAACAATATACCTAGTACCACGACCCCTTCTAAACCCAGCCTGGACTTCTGGCAATTCTCTGCTGATGTGCTGCTCCAGTCGTTTCTGGATAATCTCCAGTAGAATCTTGCTTGCATGTGAAATCAATGATATTGTTCTGTAGTTTCCACACTCAGTTGGGTCACCCTTCTTTGGAATGGGAACAAATATAG
>NW_006399845.1:12097377-12101548 GCF_000299155.1 Elephantulus edwardii | reverse complement strand
GTGTCAGAGGCAGTGCGATTGGCACAGGATAGAGCAGGGTTTAGGGCTGTTGTAGATAGGGTCGCTATGAGTTGCAAACGACTCGACGGCACATAACAACAACAACAATTATGATATTGGTCTAGTGGTGAGGATTTTTGTTTTCTTGATATTAAAATGTCATCCATACTGATAGCTGTAGTTATTGATTTTCCTCAGTAAGATCTTCAAGTTTTCTTCACTTTCTGCACACAAGGTTGTGTCATCTGTATAACATAACTTGATGAGCTTTCTTCCAATTTTCTTGCTACGTTCTTCTTTAAATAGTCCAGCTTCTCAATTACAACGTATTGAGATGTTTCAAAAAAAAGATGCTGCCTTGGGCAAGCTCATTTGTCTATGCCAAGAAATATGGATGCACCCCAGGTCATGGTCACTAGCCTACACCAAGAAATTCGGGAAAATCTGGCCAATTTAACCATGAAGAGATCCATATTTTTTCTCATTCCCAAAAAGATGACCTAAAAGATTTGTAAAATTATCAGTCACTACTAATATCATATGCAGGTACAATCTTGCTGAAGATTAGGAAAAACTGGCTGGAAAAGTTTACCAATAAGGAACTGCCACAAATTCAAGCTGGATTTAGAAGAGGCATGGAAAGGGAGATCATTCTTTGCTGATCTCAGATAGACCGTGGCTGAAAGCAGAGAATTTCTGAAAGATGTCTATTTGTATATTACTCACTATGCAAGTGCATAAAACACTTAATTGTGTTCATAAGAAGCCAAGAGATCAAGAGGCAGTTGTTTGAACAGAACAAGGGAACACTGCAAGGTTTAAAAGAAGGGAAAGTATCAAGATTGTATTCTTTTTCCATACCTATTCAATTTGAATGATAAATAAGTCAAGATGCTGGATTATATGAAGACGAATGTGTCATCAAGATTGGAGAAAGACTCATTAACATCCTGTGTTATGCAGATGATGATACCCTTGCTTGCAGAAAGTAAAGAAGACTTACATAAGAAGTGAGTAAAATCAAAACAACTATGAGATATCATCTCACCTCCCTATAGAATAGCAAAATTTAATAGAACAGCAAACATCAAATGCTGGTGAGGTTGCAGAGAAACTGGAATCCTTATTCACTGTTGGTGGGAGTATAAAATGGTGCAACCACTATGGAAGGCTGTATGGTGCTTTTTCAAAAAGTTGAAAATAGAAATACCATTTGACCCAGCTATTCCACGACTGGGAATATACCCTAAAGAAACCACAACTGCCACCCAAATTGGTATATGCACAGCCATGTTTATTGCAGCTTTGTTCACAATAGTAAAGAGTTGGAAACAACTCAAGTGTCCATCAAAAAATGAATGGATAGAGAGGCTCTGATATTTTCACACAATGGAATACTATGCTGCATTGAAAAACAAGGAACTAAAAAAAAAAGAAAAGAAAAACAAGGAACTCTTGAAATATTATACAAAATCTTTGACCCTGGAGGACATTATGCTGAGTGAAATATCTCAGTCACAAAAGGACAAACATTGCATAGTGCCACTGTTGTAAAACAGGACTGGCATTGGGGTTTAAGTGAGATTGAGAATGAGGGGATAAATAATGTATACTGCACTGAAGCAGATGAGGGAGAGAACTGTTAAAAAGGGATATTCAATTAGGGATTATTGCCATGACAGAAGTCCAGAATGAAGGCTGCATAGTGGAAAGGACTTGGGGGGAGGGATTATATAACAAAGAATTTTTCTCTTACTTTTCAAAGAGAAGAGTGAATTGGGGGGATGGGTGGGCAGGGAGAAAAGTGCAACAATGAGTGAATGGAAATCCAAAGTCTCTGTAAAGTTTCATTAAAATGAATAAACGGGGGAAGAAGTGAGTTAATATATGGCTTAGATCAAGCTGAAGTCAGGAATTAACTTTATTTGAATTCACAGTCAGCACAATGGGAGCTGAAGTCAAGAAATTAAGTGTTGCACTGAGAAAAGATGCTGTCAAAGACATCTCCAAAACGATAATGAGTAAGGGTGTCACTTTAAAGACTAAGGCACACCTAATCCAAGCCACACAATTTTCAATTGCTTTCTATGCATCAGCTGATGATCTGAAAGTTGGACACGGAATAAAAATGATAGAAGAGGAATCAGTGTCTTTGAACTGTCACATTGGAAAAGAGTACTAAATATCCCATGAACTGCCAATTAAACCAATAAATCTGTTTTTTGGGGAAGTGTACTCAGGATCCTCCTTAGAGGCATCTTTGTCTTATATATTTTGGGCATGTTGTCAGGAGGGCCAGTCCTTGGGGGAAAAAATCATGATGGGAAAGGTGAAGAGTCAGAGAAAGAGAAGACACTCAACAAGAAAGACTGACACAATGACTGTTACAAGGGGCTCAGGCATAACAGACACTGGGGGGGATGGTGCACAACAGGACACAGTTCAGATCTTTCATTCATGATGTTTCTATGAGTCCTAGTCGACTGGAACCCAACTAACAGTACTAATAAATTCTCTCTCTGTCTCTCTCTCTCTCTCTCTCTCTCTCACACACACACACACACACATTACTATGGAGTCAGATTTGGTTATAATTGATCCTCTAATGGCTTCTCAAAAGAGGCTGTAAATTTGAAAGGGAGGAGATTGCATACTTTACTCTGGAGTTGGTGGATTCAAACTGTTTGAGGGATGTGGCCTTTGGGTTGGCAAGAAAACTTCCTATGGACTAGGCTAAAACCAATTGAATGGACAGTTTCCTTGAGAAAAACATTTTTCAAACTGATATAAGAATAAAAAACTTAAATAGCCTCACGTTTATGAAATAAAATAATTGTGTTATTAAAATCTTTCACAGAGGAAACTCCAAGGCAAAAAGGCTTTACTGGTGAATTTTGCCAAAGTTTTGTTCTAGAAAGAGTAGAAACCTTATACAAATGGTTTCAGAACATAGTGAAGGAGAGACCAATTCCAAGTTCCTTTTTATAAGGCCAGCATAACTGTGATAATGAAAGTTGATAAAGAATTAGGAAATGATAGAATAATAATCCACATGAATACAAAAGCCTGTATCTCACTGCCATTGAGTTGATTTTAACTCATCATGACCCTCCATTGGTTTCTGAGTATGTACATTTTAATGGTGTGGAGACTACTCATTTCTCTACCATAGAGCTGCTGGTGAATTCTAACTGCTAGAGATGTGAAACCGTTGGGTTAGCTGACCAACTCGCTAAGGGCTGTGCCACCAGAGCTCCCTAGGAATATGACTACAGATAAAATATCTGAAGATAGATAAAAAATCCTACTCTTTGAAACAACAATTGCACTTAGTATTCTCAGAACTGTACAAAAATTTATCTGTAGAATATCCACCACCACATTATTTTAATAGCAGAAATTTGAAAGAAATGAAAGAGAAAAATTTTAATAAACTATGGTACACTTATGATAAAAGCTTGTTTTTATTAGTTGCCTTTGAGTCAATTCAGATTCATGGTGACCCTATTGCCATTCAAATATGATAGCAATGTTTATTGACATTGAAATACTCATGATAGATCATTTATATTAAAAATAGATTACAAAATAGTCTTATGGTACAAGTCTACTTTTTAGACTAGGGAGGGGAAAGGGAAGGAACAGGGGGAAAACGCACAACAAAGAATGAAAACCCAACCATGCTGTAAATTTTCATTAAAATCACAATTGAAAAATTCCATTTCCATACATGTTGAAGATTGAATTGCATCTCCTTAAAATAAATTTTGTAATCTTAATCCCTTGATCTGTAGATGTAATCCCTTTGGTAAAAGGATTTTTTTATGAGTCATATCAATTTAAAGTGTGTTCTCAAAGTAGTCACTTCTGAGTGATAAGGAGCAGCATAGACACAGAGAAAATAAACACAAACGGGAGAAGACTGATGCCACTGGATGTGATAATCATGGAAGAATGACCGAGCTAAAGAAATTGAGACAAAGATCTATCTTCCTAGAGCCTAAAAGAGAAAGAGCACATTTTGAAAATAGTCAGGGGTCTATATTCAGACTTTTACCCTCTTAAACTGTGAGAAAATACAGGGGGGTTTTTTGGTTGGTTTTTTTTATTGGGAAAAACATATTGGGGGTACAAGGAGGTGAGGGTTGGGGGCAGAAGGGTGAGGATGGGC
>NW_006399845.1:12092905-12096272 GCF_000299155.1 Elephantulus edwardii | reverse complement strand
CGATCTTCACTGAGGGCCAGTCATCAACTGTTTAAGTGTTCAATTATCAATAAGCCGAAGTCTGTGGAAGGCCATAATGGCCCTGCTTTAAGTGGTTCACTACTCCCGCAGCTCACCACGCTGTCTCTGCCTCTGCCGCCATCTTGGATCTCCAGTTTTGTTCTTTAAAATAACTTCATTTATGGTAATTTTGTAACAGCAGCACCAGGAAACCAAGACAGCACATAAGGGAAAAGAACTGGAAGGACATAGGTCATAAATGATTGTGACTGTGTGGTGATTCTCCTGGCTTCCATCTCCCTTACCTGCTCAATGAATAGAGCAAGGTGAAAAATAGAGCAACAGAAAAATCAGTGCCTCAAGAGGCACCATTTTTACAGCACTTTTAGTGGCTCTTAAAAGAAGTGTTGTTTGACTTGAAGTAGTCCCAAGCTGGGATAGTCCCAGATGCTAAGACACATCATACTTCCCTGGAATGAGAGCAAGGAGGCAGAAGTGAAAGAGAAAGTAGTTTATTAGTGAAAGTAAAAGTGTCTGCAAAAAGAGAAGAACTGAAAAAGAAAAGGAAAGACAAGAAAAGACAAGAAAGGAGAAGAGAAGAGAAGAGAAGAGAAGAGAAGAGGAGAGGAGAGGAGAGGAGAAGAGAAGAGAAGAGAAGAGGAGTGAAGAGGCAGAGGAGTTATAGAGGTGGGGAGGGCACAGTGTTAGGTACTTGTATAGCCTCTTGCAACAGGTTGTAACCAATTGAAGGATAGCAGTATACAGGCTAATGCAATAAAGTTGCTGTTAGTTCCCACTCTAGACCACCATTCACAAGTCATTCTGTCCCTCACTACTTTACTGTACATGTCAGCTGAGACATTGGCATTGTTCTAATATGGTAACATGGGTGTCTCTTGGCTCTGATTAGATGAGGATTAGCCTTTGCCCTTTGTTGGAGTCTTCCTTACAAGGTAACATGTGCATTTCCTGACTCTGATTGAATGAGCCTTTGCCCTCTGATTCAGCCTTTACATTATCTGAATTCAGACTGTGCACTAATAGCTTGTTTGGTAAGGTTCAAGCAGACATTATACGATACTTTATGATTTTAATTTTGTGGTGTTTTCTTTCAATTGCTTGCTATATGCATCTGTAAACCGGACAATGACTAGGAATGACAGAAGAGAAATTTATGCCTTTGAGTTTTGGTGCTGGAGAAAAATCTTGAACATACATACCATGGATGGTCAAGAGAACAAATAGGTCTGACCTGGAAAAAGAGAAAGCAGGTTGCTCCTGAGAGGCAATGATAATGAAACTCTGACTCACATACTCTTGCCATGTTGTCAGGAGGGACCTGTCCTTGGAGAAGGACATCATGCTTGAAAGGTTAGAAGGTCAGTGCAGAAGAGGAAGACCCTGGATGAGATGGATTGACACAGTGACAGGGATAATGGGGTCAAGGTGGCTCAGGACAGGGTACGCTTCAGAGCCATTTGGTCCCTATGGGTTGTGGTCCACTCAAGGGCACCTAACATTCAAATCCACCAGATGTTTCATTGGAGAAAGCGGGGAATCTCCTTCTTGCCAGCTGGATCCACAAGATGCTCTGCTGGAGAAGGAGGGGCAATCTCCTCCTGGGCCAGTTGAATCCGACTTGACCAGACACAACAAGAAAAAAATAAAATTTAAAAAAGCACATAACAATAACATAAGAACAACTTAATTCATCTCTTTGCCTGTGCTTTTGCCCCAAATTATTTAAACAGGTAACTCTTGTTGTTGTTGTTATTGTTAAGTGCCGTTGAGTCGCAGGTGACTCATAACGACCCTATGAACAAAGTCCTGGACACTTCCTGTATAACTTTCGTGCTTTCTCCAGGTTCATAGGGTTTCCAGAGGCAAGCTATTGTAGAAATGGATGCCACTCTTGCTTCCAAAGCTAACTCTTGCAAGTTAATATTTGAATGGCGAATGTACAGATGAATTTGACTTTTTCTTTTTTATTATCTATATTTCTTGCAAAAAATACATATTACCTTTCTAATGTAAGAGTCATCTACGACTTGACGGCACTTAACAACAACAAGAGAGATCAGTTGGCCTAGTGAGCAGAAGGTGATGCTACCAAGCTAAAGGTTGTTGTTGTTTAATGCCATCGAGTCGTAGACGACTCACAGCGACCCTATGAATGAACAGCCTGAGCACTGTTCGTACATAGAGTTTCCGGAGGCAAGCCATTTTGGAAGTGGATGCCACTCCTGCTTCCAGGCTTGATTTAGTCGGGAAGCTCCAGCCAACACTGTCCACCATGGGTGCCCATTACCACGATTGGCACATCACTGTCACAGGCTTCAAAGTTAGGTGATTTTAATCTGCGGTCCCAGTCCTGGTTTTAATTGTTTTGGTCAAAAATTCTTCTAAGTGGCATAGCACTGGTCTGTTCATTTGCAGTACAGAGGTAACTCATGGTTGCTGTGAGGCTGAACACTGACACTGATGTGTCAAAGGGGATATTGGTTACCTATAGTGGACAGTGTTTTGTGGAGCTCCCCAATTAAAACAAGCTTGGAAGCAGGAGTGGCGTTCACTTCTGATATAGTTTGCCTCTGGAAACGCTATGAACTTGGAGAAACTATGAAAGTTATACAGGTGTCCAGGTCTTTCATTCATAGGGTGGCTATGAATCATCTCTAACTCGACGGCACTTAACAACAACAATGTAAGAAAAATTTTCTGGAAAAATAGAAAGTCTTACCAATGAGCATCATATTACTTAAAAGTTTCTGGGCTGTGGAAAGTCTATCTCCCCCACCCCCATGCCCCTCCATACCATGTGTGCACTTAGAGATGAGTGAAGGCCCCTCACTTCTGCCCGATTTTCACTACTTCATGTCTCACTAGACACTTTCTTCCCTAAACTGAGCCTCAGTTTTCTGATTCTTTCTAAATTCTGGAGTTAGATTCAATGAATAACCTTCAAGGTCCTTTCCAGATGTAGAAGAACAGAGTTAAAATCAGAAAATTCCAGCATGAATTTGGGCATGTGGGCACACCACAGAGAGAGAGTTAACTTTCTCACTTATTTCAGATAATAAGCACCTCTTGGGTGTTTAGATTCAAAGGGTCGCTGTGCATCACAATAGACTTGATGACACCTAACAACAATAAAAAGGTGCTTTTTACTTTTTCAGCCGTATCTGGTACAAGATAGATAATTCCAATACTGTATGAGGAGAAGTGTGGCATCAGGATTGGTGGAAGATTCATCAACAATCTCTGTTATGCAGATGACACAACTCTGCCTGATGAAACTTAGAAGGACCTGAAGCACTTGCTGCAGAAGCTCAAGGACTGCAGTCTTCAATATGGATTGAGGCTCAAT
>NW_006399845.1:12077282-12091625 GCF_000299155.1 Elephantulus edwardii | reverse complement strand
GCACAAATCAAGTTACAGAGGGAAGGTGGTTCTTACAATAAAAGGCCTATAGACTAGCACTTTGTCTATTATAGTGTACAGAACATCATTTCTTAATAAGGAAGGTCTAGTGGCCTATTGGTAAGGGATTGCGCTGCCCACGTGTTTTATGAAAACTTGCTAGAGGGTCTCCTATGAGCGGGTTCCAACTTCACAGTACACAACAAGGCATGAACTAGCTTCTCACTTTAATCCTTATGAGGAGCTAAGGACAGAGTAGTAAAGGCTCATTGAATTAGCTTTTTCTTCCGCCATCACCTAAAAAAAAAAAAAAAAAGCAAACTCCACATTTTCTAAGGATTGTTTATCAGTGGCTACAGCTGGTGAGAGAGCTGAAGCAAAGTGTTAGTTTTAACTATCGGAGCATACACTGCATGCTTTTCTGAGTTAATTGGTATAGAGTTTATGCAATTCATAAAGCACAGGAACTCTGAGGGCCTTCAAATCCTCTTCAACTGGGTCCTTGGGTAGAACGGCCAGTCTGCGGGGCCTCGAGGAGATGAGCATGGCCCGGGTGCAGGATGTTTGAGGAGATGCATCTCCAGGACATACCCAGAGTGCAGCCACGAGGCTTCTATAAAGGGATCCACATTTTCATGGAAGAGTTACGTGACCTTGGACAAGTCTTTTTCTCCTTTAGGAATGCTACAGTGCACCAAAGTTCCATCTCCCAGGACAACAAGGGGAAAGTGCCAAGAGATATGAAAAATATTGGCTTTTAAAGGTTTCTGGGTCTTCGAAGACATGCGAGTGGGGAACTGAGTGCAAGCAACTCACAGGTCAAGGGACGTGAAGGACCAAGACCCGCGTAACAACTATCGCGAGATCCTCTCCCTGAGCTTCGCGACGTCATCCTCTCGACGGACGACCGTGGCTGCGCCGGGTGACGGCGCGGCGCGTAAGATTTTTACAGGGACGACCCGTATCCCTCCGCCGCTGGCGCGGTCCGTCCCTCCCTAGTCCGCCAATCCCGGTGCCTGCAGAGCTACCTCCCCGGCCTGGGCCCACCCCACGCTCTGGCAGCCCCACCCCGGCGGCGCCGCCCGCCCGCGCGTCCCTCCGTCCACCTGCAGCAGGCAGGGAGGGAGGCAGTCTCTCTGGTTGTCCGACCGAGAGGCTCCTGGCAAGCCCGAGATCTGGGGTCTTGCTCTCCGGCGGAGGGATCTGTGGAGGCTGAGGAGGCGGCGCTGAGCCCAGGAGGAAGAGGCAGCTGCGGCGGCGGCTCGAGCAGTAGCGCATAAAGGGGCCGCCGCCGGGTGATGCGGTGACCGCTGCGGCAGGCTCAGGAGCCGTGTGGGCCTCGGCCCTCAGCCCGTCCCAGCGGGCCCGCGCTCCCGAACTCCCGGTCTTCTCCGGCCGAGCCGCGATCACCGAGGCGGCCTCGCGTCCCCTCGCCCCTTCCCTGTCCCCGTCCCCGCCCCCGTCCCCGCCCCGGGGGCTGCCGCCACCCGCCTCCCACGATGGCTCTAAAGAGAATCCACAAGGTAAGCGTCCTGCGGTCGGCTGCGGGGATGGGCCGCCGTGACGGGCGCAGCGCGCAATGGCCTGTACGTCCCGCAGTCTCCTCCGGGCCTGCGGTCTCTCGGACCCCGCTGCCGGCGCTGGCCCTGCCTGGAGGCCTTCACACCCCACTCCCAGTGATGGCGCCCGAGGAGGCCCTGGCGCGCAAACCGCGCTTAGGCCGGAGCTGCGCTGTGCTGCCCTGCGATCCTCCCTGGGGGTTTTGCCGGGCCCCTCGTGCTCTGGAGCCCCTAGGCCTCTCCCAGCTTGGAGCTGCTGGGCCCGGGGCCCATTGTCCGGCCAGGCTGAGGTGGCGGGCTGGGGCGGGCCCATCGACTGAGGTCTGAAGGGCTCCCCGCCCCACGTCTGGTCCCCATACCTGCCCTTGAGCCCTCCAGAGCCCGCCCGAGCTCGGGGCCCGTGTCTCGAAGCCGGGGGGGGGGGGGGGCGCCGTCCACAAGTGTGTGCTCAGCTCACACGACCTCTTCAGACTTTGGTCCACTCCGCTACCAGGGACACTGTAAGAGTGGGAAGTTCAGAGGAGAAGAATGGGACTCTTGCAGGGTAGTGAGGTCAGCGGGGAAAAGCGCTTTATTAATTCAGATTCTAATATGTCACCAGAAACAAGTGTATCAAGAATCAACCAATAGAAAAGTTTGTTAAATTGGCATGAATTGAAGCCGCCTGCACGTTGAAAACTTCTAGAGAAATTACACAAAGGTTCATTTCTCAGCATTCCCTTCACAACGTGGACCCTTAACGTTTATAAACTAGAGATGGGGGTTACCCATTCGGTTGTTAATAAAGAGGTTCTCCAAACTTTAGTATTATCTGACTTTCTAATACTGTAAACTTTAATGATACACAGTCATTAGAAGTAGAGAGGCACCTCTGGTAATTTTGTTTGATTATTCACTTGGCTTCTCAGGGATATTGGCTACTTACTAAGAGTTGTAGTTGTTTGCCGTCGAATCAGAACCAAGTCATAGTTGACCCTTAAGTGGGTTTTCAGAGGCAGTAAATCGCACGGGAGGTGATTGCTCATCTTTCTCCCGCAGAGCAGTTGCTGGGTTCAAAATATGTGCCAGTGGGTTGGCAGCACTGTTTCTTACTCCTGGGCCACCTGGGCTCCCTTATTAAGAAATAAATATTGGAATGAACCATCAGTTTTTATCTTGGCTTAAACTGTCAAAATAGAAATTGTTCAGTGTTTTGAACAGCTCAGCTTAGCAGCTGGTCCTTGTTTAATTCTTTAGCCTTAAATGTTACAAGGAATTAATCCTAATTGTTAGCGTAAATTAAGTTACTTTATTACCAAATTCTTTTTGACTCCTGAATTTTCTAACAAATTAAAAAGAGGATACTTTAGACAGGAAATCTTGCACTAAAATGAGGCAGTTTGTTAGAAGCAGCATGATCATTTAAGCAGAGATCATTTAAGGGACAGAAACACAGTGAGGAACGGCCACTGAAATACAATGTATGTGTTTTGAAGGCTTTTAGGAGTTATTAGCTAGTTTCTTAAAATAGCCCCATTGCATAGTTACTGAATTAAGATGACACTTGGTTTTTACCTGTTGACGATTGTTCTCTTAAAACCTGAAGAGAGGAGGGTGAATATAATTATGTGTAATGGTTTATAAATCAAGACATCTAACATTTACTTTGTACATTGAAAAAATATATATACACATATATACATAGATGATGTCTTCAGAGAGGAAAATAGCAATTTAATTCATAACATAGATTTTTAACCTTCAAATAAAACTAGTCTTAAGTAGTGTAGCTTCATATTTTCTGAAACAGATTTTCTCTAAAACATACCCTCATAAAATTTTAGTGAGAAAAAAAATGTGACAGTAGCTTATGTTTTTAAAATGGAGTGTTAATCCAGTTCTACCCTTCAACCCCTGGGTTTATGGCTTGAACTCTTAAGACTGCCAATGATTAGGAAAATGAAACTTTTTTTTGGTGTGTCAGTCAGTAAAATTGGACAAAGAGGAGGAAGGGTTGTTTTTGTGTGTGTATTTTTTTTTTTTTAGGTTTTGGGTAACACCAGTTTTAAATTGAATGGCAGGTTTACTAAGTATGTATAAGATCAGTCCTGTCTTATTCTCAGCCTTAGTAATTTATCCACAATGTAATAGTCATAAGTCTTCCTTGGCTTATATTATTGATCTTGAATCTTCCTAATTACAGCTGTCAATATTCCTACCTAAATATTCTCCCAACTTTAGATATCATGAACTGTTGACATTTGGAGGGTAATAAAATCTTACCAAGACCAAACACAGTTTGCATTATGGCATCTTGTGTATTCAATATTTTTGCTGCTTTGACAGAGGGAATTTGACAGTCTTAAATGCCATATCTTTTTGGAAAAAACCTTTTCGTGGACTTTATTTTGAAAAATTTTTTAAAAGTCTCTGGGCCTGTGCTTTAAACAGTGTACCAAAGAGGATAATTATGAATACCTAGTATAGTTTTGGGCAAAAATGGGGAAATTCTTTGCATTTGTTTGCATCTGTATCAAGTTCCCCAGCCCTCTATTTTTAAGGCTTTCTCCTGCATTATTTTTTATTTTGAACTTTGACTTTATATTTTGAGTGCCTGCTTCTAGCAGAACTACCTCCAACCCTTTTCTAGTTAACTGCATCTAGTCTGTTTTGGTAGGGAAACCAGATCACTGGATTTATTAGAACTGTTTAAATCTTGTGGTGTTCTAAGTGAATTTCGGTGTTTTCCATGTATTGCTCATCTTTTTTGGGGGGTGTGTGTGTGTGTACAGGAGGCTCTTGGGTGCTCTTCGAGTGCCACAGTGTTGAAATACATTGTTAATGTCTGATCTTTGGAGAGATAAAAGACTAAATATCTTTGGTTTTTAAGGATTGAATGCAGAGTAAGTTGTATATGAAAAGTTCTTTACCAGTAATATTGCTTACTGTCTTGTGCATTTGTGTTTGTGGCAATGGACTCAGATGTGTGGATGATGAAATAAGGATGGCACAGGATAGGACAGTTTGAATCTTTTGCTCATAGGGTCGCTATGAGTTATAATTCCACAACACTTAACAGTAACAACATACATAGCTTAAAAACAGATCATCTCTTGATCAATCTGGTTTCTGTGATAAAGATTTTTTAATTTTATTATTGTGTGTGTGTGTGTGTGTGTGTACTATCAAATTGGATCTGCCTGGTACAGGAGGAGATTGTCCTTCCTTCTCCAGCGGAGCATCTGGTGGATTCGAACTGCAAGCCTCTGGGATTGCAGTGCAGCTTCTTGTCACTAGGCCACCAGAGTTCCCTGTGATAAAGATTTTGTTGTTGTTGTTTCCTTCTTTTTTTTCTTTTTTAAAAAATAATTTTAATGAACATTTACAGAGATTTTGGATTTCCATTCATTCATTGCTGCACTTATCTACCCGCCCAGCCCTCCCTCCACCCCAGTTTGCTCCTCTCTTTGAAAAGTAAAATAAACATTTTCTCCCTAGTACACAGTCCCCCGTCCCCCCCAACCCCTCCCACCGCCCCAATTACATTCCACTATTATGCAACCTTAATTGTGGCTCTTGTGATAACCATAATACCTTATCATATATCGCTTTTAAATTATTCTCTCCCTCATCTGTTTCAGTGCAGTATACACAATTTATCCAGTTTTTGTCAGTCTTATCACAACTGTGATATCAGTCCCATTTTACAGCAGTGGCACCAAGCAATATTTGTCCTTTTGCGACTGAGATATTTCACGCAGCATAATGTCCTCCAGGCTCACCCATTTTGAATAATATTGCATGAGTTCCTTGTTTTTCAGTGCAGCACAGTATTCCATTGTGTGAATATACCACAGCTTCTCTATCCATTCATTTGTTGATGGCCACCTGGGTTGTTTCCAACTCCTTGCTATTGTGAACAAAGCTGTGATAAACATGGGTGTGCATATATCTGCTTGGATGTCAGATATATTCCAGTAGTGGAATTGCTGGGTCAAATGGTACCTCTATTTGCAACTTTTTGAGAAAGCGCCATACTGCCTTCCACAGTGGTTGCACCTGTGATAAAGATTTTTAAGACTAACTTTTTTTAAGGCCCCTCAACAAATTTTAAAATAAAAGTCTTCATTAAAATAAAGATTTGAAATACTGGTGACTACAGGAGAGACCAGGCAGGAAACCAAAGTGAACAAAGAGAATTGGGAGGAACTAGAGAAGAAATAAATGCATTGTCTTGTCAGATGAAAACAGCTGTGACCCAACTGGAAAAAACAAAACAAAACCCAACCTAAACCCAGGCTCTGGAGTCCACTCTTACTATTGGACCAGGTAGAACTGCTCAGTAGAGATTTCTGGACTATAATCTTTACAAACTAGCTTCCTCAGCTTTCTGTGTTCAACTGGTATTTGAACTACTAACCTTTTGGTTACTAATCTAATACTTAACTGTTTATACCACCATGGTTCCTAGCTGCCAGCTCCTACTCTGTAAATTTGCTCCTGAGGCTGTTTGTGGGCCCACTGTTGCCAGACCTTCCTTTTTTAATGGAAACTGAAAATTCAAATTTTGAATTTGAGAAGCTAGTTAGAATTCATAAAATTAAAAATGTCTTGAGGTCATTTGATAGGTACCAATTTAGTTTGCAAATTAAAAATAAAAAATATTTAAATTTAGTAGTTTAAGGAGTAAGTCATTTAAGCCATTATCTTCTGCGGTTTGTTTTTTAAAGCTCTGAATTTATTGCCTTAGGTAGGTCTCTGGGTGACTAAACTACTTTACATTTACTCTGAGGGTTGGCAGTTTAAACTCACTCAGAAGCACCATGGAAGAAAGGCCTGGCATTTGCTTCTGTAAAGATTATAGCCAAGAAAACTCTATGGAACAGTTCTGCATACTGCATGTAACATGTGGTGTTGCCATGCGTTTGACTTGCCTCAATAGCAGTAGTCTTATATAAATGAGAAAGATTGAATAATTTTTGGCAAAATTTCTCATCTTTTTGCTGAGGTTTTATATGGTTATGTATAAAATAACAGGAAACTAGTTAAATAGATACATTGACTTTAAAGTGGAAGTTTCATCCTGCTCTTGACTTCATGATCTATTTCATGTTAAGAATCGTCTTTCTGTAAACTATATACTTCCAACATTTCTAAGACTGGGGCTGTTAACATTTTCTTAAGAATATGAGAACTAAAAAAACCTGTAATAACCCATTTATGCTACTGCCATTGGGTCGAATCTGATGCATAACATGTCAGATTTCCAAGGCTGTAAATCTTTGTAAGCATAGGCTGTCCATTGTTCTCCCATGAAGTGGTTGATAGGTTTGAACACCACCAACTTTACCTCTCAGTGTTATGCTGTCTCAACTTTTACTCATTTCTGTTGAGTTAGAAATGACTCCTAGCTGACCCCCCACTGGGGTTTTGGAGGTTGTAAATTACATGGAAAGAGATTGCCTCTTGTCTCCTTTGGAGCGGCTGGTGGATTTTTGAACCACCAGAGAGGTACTGCCTTTTAGGTTAGCGGCACAACGTCTTACTACATCGTTAGAGCTTCCTCACTGTGCCACCAGAATTCCTTAATGCTGTACTATATGTGCTATACTCATTGCCTTTGAATCGGAATTGACTCATAGCTGACCTTCAAGCAGGTTTTCAGAGGTGGAGATTGCCCATCTTTCTTTTCTCCTGAGGTGCTACTGGTGGATTCAGACTTGGTAGAGGTGCTACCTTTGGGTTAGCTAGAGGTTATCCCTTTGGGTAACTCCCTACCCATGAGGCCACCAGAGTGCCCTTAATAATGTTTAATTTAAAAAAAATACTGACCTAGTAGGTAAAGAGATGTACTGCAAACTCAAAGGCAAGTGGTTCAAATTCACTAGCTGCTCCATGGGAGAAAGATGAGCATTCTACTCCCATGTGATTTATATAGCCTCTTAACATCTGCTGAAGGATCAATTATGAGTTGGTTCTAGCTTGACTTGCAGTGAGTTGAGTTGTACTAGAAATGTGGTACATTATATTATGGAAGGTTAAGAACTAAACTGTTCCAGAATTATGAAACAAACTAGCAAATACTCCTATACAGAACTAGAAACTTTTAATGGTTCCCAGTGAACCTGAAGGTGACTATTTAATTCCACTTTGGCAAGCAGACATATCTTTGTACTACAGAATTGGAATCTTTGGGAAGTCTTTTATTTACTTTTTGCTGATAGAGGAGTCTTTGTTTTATGAAGATTTGTTTGGCCTGAATAACATTGTTTGGTTTTGTTAGATTGTTAAAGATAATTTAAACAGTCATCATTGAAGGATAATTGTTAATAAATCTAGATTTAAAGTCTCCTAGTTTGTGTTACTGCATTACCGTTCTGGATATTTTAGTCCAAAGAGGTAAATGGCTATTAAAATATCCTAGTTAGTTCCCAGGATAGGAATACCTGACTCATGCTTGATGCTGCCAGGAACCTCTACAGTCTTATCCCAGAAATGTAAGAGCAAACTTGAGTGTTTCTGTAGGAATAAAGTTTTGGTGGTTAGATTTCTGGGCTAACTTCAAAATCATATTAAACTATGACATCTAGAAATAAAGTACATTGTTTTTTCTATCTTAAGGAAGATTTCAAGTAATACAGCCATAAAATGTTAGTACTTAAAGCTGTCAGGATAGTCCACTTGGCTTGCCAGGTAAGACTACTGGATCAAGAACTTGAATTACTTGGATGTGTTGTGTCTTCTGACAGGTTCTTCTGTTATGTCTTCTGACATAGTTGCTGAATATGTAAGTTCAGAGGATGTAGTCTTTTCTTTCTGTTAAAACAATTGGATGTTTAAGCTATACTCTAGAACTTGAAGATCTTTTCCTCCTTTTATATTGTCAAAGTGCCCATGAGCCCTCTTAAAACTATGCATATTTTAGATGCATGCCCTCCCTTCAGCTTTCTTTCATTATAGTCCAAATTAATTTTTAAATCTCTCAAAAATATTAGGAACCACTGTCCTACTTTCTTAAACCTCGGTTTTAATCCTAGCAAGTAATTTAATCACCTCTTCTAGGGAAATATACTTCCATACTTGGAAAGGTGGAGGGATGGCAAAGGAGAGGAAGATCTTCAACCATGTAGATTGACACAGTGACTGCAGCAATGGGCTTGAGTGTGTCAGAGATTGTGAGGATGGCATAGGATACAACAGGGCTCAGATCTGTTATTGATAGGGTCACTAGGAGTTGTACTCGATGGAACTTAACAACAACATTCTAGAGAAAATAGAAATTTTTGTACAAATTCTTTTGAGGCATTTTAAAAAAAAACCCCTGTTACCCTCTATACGCATAGGGCGTTCTCATAGCCTAGTGGCAAGAAGCTTATTGTAATACCAAAGGCATGCAGTTTGATGCCACCTACTGCTCCTTGGGAGAATGATGGGCAGTCTTTTCCTGAAAACCCCCTGGAGGGTCACCTGTGAGTCACTTCTGACTCTAGTATACAATAACAACTCTTCTAAATCAGGCATGATGGCCTAAATCTTTTCAGCATCTCTGTGAGAATTTTGTTTTCCCCTGATTAGAAGAAGAATGAAAATTTTAAAATCTAAACAATTTTGCCTAGAATAAGTAATATAGGAAGGGTGCTGGTGGCTTAGTAGTTAAACTGGTGGCTGCTATAACCACTCTTCAGTAGCAAAGGATGACGCAGTTCAGTGTGACAATCAGCTTCTGTAAACATTTCCAGTTTTGGAAGTGCTATGGGGCAATTCTTCTCTGTCCTATAGGATCACTATGTGAGTCCGTCTCCAATCTAAAGCAACGGGTTTAGTTTTAAGAAAGATGAAGATTCAGGTGCAGGCATTCTAGACTACAGAGAGAACTCTCTTGCTAGGTTTACTTGCCTTTGTCCTTTCTCACCTCTCATCTTGTGTCTGGAGAACCTAGGTTTTGCCAGCCAAACTTTTGCCTCAAATCCTGTTCTTTCGCTCAACCAGGTCTTTGTTTTCTCAAGTAACTTCCTCTAATCTTCTTATTTTAACTTCCCCTACTCTCATAGTTTGAATCTCTTCTAATTCCCCACCATATCAAAATTTTCCCCATCCTAAAACAGAACAAAATTTAAAGAAAAAAAAAACAACCTACCCAAAAATGTCTTTAGCTACATCTTTCCTTTATTCAAATGTTGGCATTTTGGTTCTGAAATTTTTAAAGTATAATCTCTGTTTACTGAACTAGGACTGCTTAGTAAGGATGATTGCTTTATTGCCAAACTTCATGGAAATCAGTTCCAACTCCACAACAGTGAGAGAGATAAGAGATAGCCTCATCTGATGTTATGTAAGATTTTTAATTGTTGTGTACCATTGAGTTGGAACTGACCCATACCTGACCCTCCAGCAGGTTTTCATACTATATAAAATGTTTATAATATGAAAATTTTCAGAAAGGTAGAAAAAGAAAGGCTATAAACTATATAGTTATATAACCGTATTTTCAATATTCCAGCATTATTAATTGTGTCATTGTGGATAAGCTTTGTTTATGTTTCTTTTTAAATAATCTGACTTCTAGGGCTTAAGAATCAAAAGACTGCTATTTGTTTATAACTTCCTTATTTTAGTCATAGATTCATAGAGAATCAGTTATTATCATAGAAATCTTTAATATATAGTAAGCACATTGAATTTTTACCAGAAACAAGATAGACTAATATTGGTCAAAGAGACAGTAATGCCAGTAATTATATATTGTTTATAATATCAGAATATAGATGGACAATCTCGTGTGGGCATCTTTTGCTTTCTCGTGTGCAAATTTCTTCAGACACATTATTGCATTAAAATTGCAAAACTGTATTTCATAAAAACATATTAAAAGGGAATAAAATTACTGGTACTTTTTGTTTCTATAATATATATTAGTATATCATGGGAAATACTGCTGTAATTGAAACAATCCTAGTTGATTTGTCTTAGTTTCTTTTGGTCTTTTTGTGTGCTTTTCCTTACACAGAGAATATCTTTTTACCTACCCCCACCTGCTTCTAAATTTGTTATTCATCCTTGGAGACCCAACAGAAATAGCTTCTCTATGAAGTATGCCCCCAGGCATGCAAACAGAGTACTACTTACTATAGAACTGTTTTTATACAAGATGATTGATTATTTCCCTCTTTGGATTGAACTATCAAGGAGAAAAACTCCTGTATTACTAGAATTTAGTGTTTGGGTGAATGCCAACAGTAAATGGTATGGAGGGAAAAACAATAGGATTTTTCAGCAACATGCCTAGTAACTCTTGTTTTAATTCTGTAGACTTAAGTAAGGCATTTTACTAATTTTTTGAGCCTTAGATTCCTTTTCTGTAAAATGAGAATGTCACATACCCTGCAAGCTACAAAGGAGGATTAGGAAGAAGGTATATAAATAAAGTGCTTGGTACTTATAAATTGTGTGAAAGGTAATTTTTAGTATTACTATCACTGTGATTGACCAAAAAAATGTTGGCCCTTGGGAGTGGTAGAATCTTGAAATCTTAAATTAATGTCAATATTTTTACCTTCCTGCCTCACCGACTGAGGAGAGAAAAAACCAAAAATCACACTGATGCTATGAAAATAATGACATATTCTGAAAAAGGGGCTGAATTCCCACTTTTCTTCCAGCAGACTTCAAAATACTACTATTTCTTAATTTTGTATATGATCAATTTGTCAACTTGCCAATGATCTGGCCTACCTATATTAATTAACACAGCTTCTGTTTCTCTCTATACCGCTTCACATCCTTTTCATTCTGCCTTGTCCTGTACATCCTGCACTAGCTTTTCTTTTTAAAAAAAATCCTTCTTACAGATACCTTCCTTGCTGTACTTGGGCTCAGAACTGTTGGGCTGACAAAAATATTTAGATAAAAACTATTTAAAATAATAGGATTAGTCATGTAGCACATTGCTTTAAAACAGATTTAGGAGTCCAACCACTGACACTTTTTCTGTCCTGGGGAGTATGGCATTTTCTGTAGCTCGTTCTTGAGAAAACCAGGTTTATCATTTTCGTGATTTGATGGTAATTCAGTGACAATACTCTTTCCCTCACCCGTCATCCTTTTTCACATTTTTGATAGCTTTATTAAACTGCACAAACTAGTCTCCATTCTTAGAAATAGAAACAACCAGGATTCAAAATCCTGAGTATTGTTAAATGCTGAGTTGTTATAGTTGCTATATTCAGTCACCCTGTAGCAGAGGGTAGAACTACCATATACAATTTCCAAGGCTGTAAATCTTTATAGAAGTAGGCTGCCACCTAGTTCTCCCATGGGAAATTTGAACTACTGACCTTTTAATTAACAGTTGAGCACTTTAACCACTGCATCGCTGACTCTTTTTAGAAGTAATTATACCTTTTATTTTTCCTCATTATGTAATTGTTTTGTGCTGTCGAGTTGATTACGACTCATAGTGAGCCTATCAACAAAAGATGTGAAACATGGCCCTATCCTGTTGCTGTTCTCACGGTCTCTGACACACTTGTGGTTGTTGCTATAGTCACTGTGTGACATCTCTGTCTTTCCAGGCATGATGTTCTTCTCCAAGGACTGACTCCTTATAACATACCTAAAATATGTGAGACAGAGTTTCACCATCCTCTGGTTTCACCATCTCTAAGACAGACCTGTTTGTTCTCTTGGCAGTCTGGTATATTTAGTATTGTTTTCCCACACCACCGCTGACAGAGATTCTTCTTCTCTTATCCTTAGTTATTGTCCACCTTTTCATATGCACAGCAGGCAATTGAGAAGGCCATGGCTTGGATAAGGTACACCTTAGTCTTTCAACTAACATCATTACTCTGATGTACTCTTGACAGGACCCTGATCGCTGATATCCCAGTGCTGTATGTCTTTTGATTTCTTAAGTGCTTGTTATCAGGGGTGTTGATGGAGATCTAAAGAAGATGAAATTGTTCACATTTTAAATCTTCTCTCCATCTGTCATGATGTTGCCTAATGGCCCAGTGGTGAGGATTTTGTTTTCTTGAGATGTAATCCATATTGAATCCTTAATCAGCAGCAAGTGCTTCAAGTCTTTCTCACTCTCAGTAAGCAAGCTTATGTCATCTGCATGCAGGTTGTGCATGAATCTTCCTCCTATCCTGATGGCCACATTCGTCATAAAGTCCAGCTTCTCAAATGCTTTGTTCAGCACACAGATTGAATATATACGTAGGAAAAGGATAGCTAGCCCTGATGCACACTTTTTGTGATTTTAAACCATGCGGTGTTCCTTTGCTCCTTTTGCACAGCAGCTTCTTGATCTAGATATAGGTTTCGCATGAGCACAAATGTCAAGATTCTCATTCTTCAATGTTATAATTCCTTATAATACACAATCAAATGCCTTTGCAAGTAAATAAAACACAAATAGATATCTTTCGTTATTCTCTGATTTCAAGATTAGTCTGACATCAACAATGATGTCCCTGGTGTCACAGCTTCTTCTTATTCCCCTTCAATATCTGACAGTCTCTGTTGATATACAGCTCTAGCCATTTGTTAATAATCTTCAGCAAAATTTTGCTTGCAAGTGCTTTAAGGATATTGTGCAATAATTTCCACATTCAGTTGAATCACCTTTTCTTGAGAATGGCTATAAATAGGAATCTCTTTAAGTCATTTGACTGACCAGGTAGCATCAGTGTCTGTTACAGATTTCTTGAGATAGCATGGTTAGCATGTCCAGGTCTGCATCTGTTTGTTGGAATATATCAATTCGTCTTCTATCAATTCTTGGGGCCTTTATTTTTGCCAGTGCCCTTAGTGCTGCTTAAACTACTTCCTTTATTACAATTAATCTTGATCACATATTAGATCCTGAAATGTTTCTAAATCAGCTAGTGCTTTTGATTCAATGAATTTATGGCATATTTAATTAGACAAGTAACTGCAAAAGATCTCTTAAAGGTTTTAAAAGGCATAAATAGCATCTTGTGTGCTTGTTATGTGCCAAAAAGTTGAAATGGACTTACAGCTAACCCTCCAGATGGTTTTCAGAAGCTATAAATTGTGCTTGAGAAGATTGCCCATCTTTCTCCCAAGGAACAACTAGTGGATTCAAATCAAACGCATTTGACACAGATCTTGGTAGTTACAGTTGCCTCAAATGCATGTGGAAGTTTAATGATGAGTAAGGAAAACTGAATTTATGCCTTTGAATTGGATTATAGTGGTGAATAATGAATAAAGATATCATGGGATTCTTAAATTGCCAAAAATTAGTCATGGAAGATGTACAGTCAGAATGCTCCTTCAAAGTGAAGATGGCAAGACTTTGTCTCACATATATTAGACAGATGGACAGGAGAGGACAGTTTGCTTAGTAGAGGGTCAGTGAAACAGGAAAACTCTCAATGAGGTGGGTTGACACAGTGGTTTCAACACTTGGTTCCAATATAGCAAGTTGTGAGAATGACGCAGGACTAGGTCATATTTAGTTCTGTTATACATATAAGCTCACTTTGAGTTGCAGCCAAGTTGACAACACCACCAACAGTATTTATAGGAACAGGTCAGCAGGTCACTAGATTTTTCTCTGAGCCACTTGGTAATTTAAACTGCCAGCCTTTCAGTTAGCAACAGAGTGCACTTGACTTGTGCCCTCGGACCCATTTTGATTTGGTATGTGTCCCATAATTTTCTCAAAAACATCTTAACAGGCGAGCTATGGTGGCCTAGTGGCAGGAAACTACTGCAATCCCAGAGGTGTGTGGTTCAAATCCACCAGATGTTCTGCTGAAGAAGGAGGAACAAT
>NW_006399845.1:12066100-12076900 GCF_000299155.1 Elephantulus edwardii | reverse complement strand
CACACAATGGAATACTACGCAGCATTGAAAAACAAGGAACTCATGCAATATTATTCAAAATGGGTGACCGTGGAGGACATTATGCTGAGTGAAATATCTCAGTCACAAAGGGACAAATACTGCATGGTGCCACTGTTGTAGAATGGTTTGACATCAGGGTGGTGGTATGACAGAAAAAACTGGATAAATTATGTATATTGTATTGAAACAGATGAGGGAAAGAACAGATTAGAAGTGATATATGATTGAGTATTATGGTTAGCACAGGAATCCAGAATTAAGGTTGCATAGAGACGTGTACTCGGGGTGGGGAGTGGGGGGAAGGGACATGGGAATTGTATACTAATGAAGGAATTTTTTTTCTTTAAAAAAAAAGGTAAAAATTATCTTGGAAAAAAAACAAAGCATCTTAACAGTTTGCAATAACTGGAGTTCTGTTTGTTTTCAATTTTGACATAAAATTCATTAGCTTAAAGGGTTCAATTCACTGGTTGTTTAGTGTGTTCATATAGTTGTGTGACCATCTAAAAAGGGAAGGGACGAATCACCATTACCTAATTCCAAAATGTTTCCATCATCAAAAATGAAGCTCTGTACTTTTGTGCTTGGTAGCAATCCCCCTCCACCCACATCCCCTGACAACCATTAATCTACTTTTGGAGAAGTAGTTACAGATTTGCCATTCTGGACATTTTGTATTAATAGAAAAACCATGCCTTTTATTTCTGATTTCTTTCGTTTAAGTGTATTTCTAGAGTTAAACCATATTGTAGCATGTTATCAGTACTTCATTCCTTTTTTATGGCCAAATTATAATTATTAAGATTCTCTGAGAAGATCACATGGTGAAATACTCTATTATTAGCTGAAAGGTTGCTGAGTTTGAGCTCTCACAAAAGCTTTTCAGAAGATAATGTCTGCCAGTCCGCTTCTGAAAGGTTACAGCTATGAAAATCCAAGAGTGAAGGTCTATTCTGCGTACCACGACTTACCATCATCTTGTCAGTAACTAACAACAATATCCATTTTCAGTTGATTATCATTTGAGTTAGTTCTACTTTTGGGCTGTTCTGAACATTATGGACAAGTTTTTGTGCGCACATGTTTTTGTTTGATTTTTCTTGAGTACAAATCTTGAAGTAGAATTGCTGAATATGTGGCTAACTCGGAGAAGAATGCAAATCGCAGAACACTTGATTGAGCTTATGTGAAAACTATGCTTGGACCGGGAGGCAGTCATCAGAACAGAACAAGGAAACACTGCATGGTTCAAAATTAGCGAAAGTGTATGCCAAGGATGCATTCTATCTCCATACCTTTACAATTTGTATGCAAAACATCATCTGGGAGGCTGGGCTCTATGAGGAGGAGTGTGGCATCTGGATTGGAGAAAGACTCAACAATCTGCGCTATTCACATGACAGTCTTGCTTACTGAAACTGAAGAGGACCAGAGGCATTTGCTGCAGAAGATCAAAGGCTATATCCTTCAGTACAGATTGAAGCTCAACATAAAAAAACCAGAGAGGTTCGCACCACTGAGCCAGTAGGCAGTCATGATAGATGTTGAAGAGCTTCAGCTTGCTTGGCTCCACAGTCAACACTCTTGGTACCAGCAGCCAAGAAATCAAAAGACGAACCCTGAGCTTTTAACTGTCTCTGAAAACCCGCTGTCAAGGACCTTTCCAGAGTACTGAAGAGCAATGATGTCAGTCTAAAGTGTGCCAGATCCAGGCCACAGTCCTCGCAATTACCTCTTATCCTTTAGAGAGCTGGACAGTGACTAGGGATGGTAGAATGATTTATGACTTTGAGCTGTGGTGTTGGAGAAGATTATAGAACACACCATGGGTTGCTAGGACAATGAACACGTTGGTCTTGGAGAGGGTAAAACCATGCTGCTCCTTGGAAGTAAGGATTCGGAAACTCTGCCTACATACTTTGGACATGGTGCAAGGTGAGACCAGTCTTTGGAGATGAATGTCATGCTTGGAAGTGTGGAGGGACAGCACAAGAGAAGACCTTTGATGAGATGGATTGACTCATTGACTGCACTAATGGGGGTTGATGTGTCAGAGACAGTGAATTTGGCTCAGGACAGAGCAAAGTTCAGAGCTATTGTACATAGGGTTCCTATGACTCTCAAGCAACTTGACGGCACATAAATTACGGCACAGTGGTAACTCTTGAGGTCAGCTTTTTAAGAAAAGCCATACTGTTTTCTATAATGATGGCACCATTTTATATTCTTAAAAGCAGTGTCTGATCCAGTTTTTCCATATTCTCACTAGCCCTTACTGATTTTTCATGATAATTATCTGTTACAGATTTAATTTTGTATGTATGTCTTAAAAAGTATGCCTTGTAAATCCTGACCATTCATGGCTGTGGCTGGTCTCATTTGGGAATGGATTGTCTTTGTTATATTTTTGAGGCAGAATTAGTGTTGTGTTAATGAAACAGAATTAGTATTATTGTGCAAAATTAGTACATTAGTGTGCTTTGAACTAATATGGCACAAAATATAAAAAGTACATACTATGTTCATATAATGTAAAATTAAAATATGCCAAACCACATGAAAATCTCCAGGGAAACAGGAAGCAGGCACTGAAAAGACATAGACCTTCCTCCAGAGTTGACAGAGAAAGTTTTTTGTGCTATGAGTGTCATATCTTTAAAAATCTGCTTAATCCAAGATTACTGTGATTTTCATCTGTTTCCTCTTCAAAGTAAAGTTTTGCCTGGAGTCTAAGTAATTCTTTGTTGTTGCTTTGTGCTGTGGAATTCACTACGTAATCAAAGTTGAAGATTTTTAAAAAATTTTTTAACTTGAAGATTTATGCTTATATTTTTTACAAAGACTTTTATAGTTTTAACTTTTTCTTTTTTAAGTCATTAGGTGGCCTCTCGGCAAAATGCTGTGCTGCAATCCCAAAAGTTGGAATCCACCAGCTGCTCCGCAGGAGAAAGATGAGCAGTCTCATCCCATGCCTCTGAAAACTCAGCACGGTGTCAGCTATGAATCAGTTCTGACTCAGGCACACACAACAACAATCAATTTTGTGTTAATTTTTTTATGTAATGAGAGATGATGGAAGGGTCTAGATTTGTTTTTTGGCTTGTGAAAATCCTATTGCCTAGTACCTTTTATTTGAAACATTGTTTTCCTCATTGAATTGACATTCCTGTGGGAAATCAAATATGTCATGGATGTATGGGTTTATTTTTTTCTACCCTACATAGTCTTGTTTTCTCATGCTTGCCTTTTTTCTCCCCTCCTTACTGTTTTGTTCTTCTTTTTTTGTTGTTGAAAATGAGTCATCAGATGACTGATTTTTCCAGTTTTTTGCTAGGTTGTCTATCCTTGTTTAAGAATAAACCTCAAAAGATATTTCTCTTGATTTTAGTTCTGACTTACTAGCAGCCCTCCACTGGGTTTTTGAGGCTGTAAATCTTTAAGGGAGGTGACTAGCCGTCTTTGTCCTGAATACTGACTGGTGGATTCAAACTGCCCACCTTTTGGTTAACACCTTAAGGATAGGACACTAAAAGGCTTATAACAAATTCTGAGCATACAGAGCTAAGTTGTTTGGGTGTTCTGTTTTTGTTTATTTGTTTTTTTCTTTAAAGCACAAGCTTGCAGATTGCATTCGGTTTTCACTCAATTATTCATTGGTATTTTGTTTTATAGCATTAATTGCTGTTGGTTAATATAATGTCTAATCAACCATTTGTTGTGTATAGTTTTTCCTTTTATTGAGGATGAATTTTTGACAACTGTAGAATTAAATGTATGGTTTGTTGGTTGAGCTGATAACAGTATAGTGTATATTCTTTACCTTTTGCCATTCAGATTTCCTTGAATAGGATCATAAAATTTCATCTGCCTGGAGAGTACAGAACAGGCTTTCATTGTTTTTTAAACAGCTGAGAATAAAGTATGTAAATGTTTTAAATGTTTGCTTGATCTTTGTTTTCCATACATCATTCTTGATCTTGACTGTGCCTAATATCTCTAAGCCCTTAGTCTTGGTCTTTCCAGAGTTTAAACCTCCAGGCTATGGCTAATATGGAGAATCTAGAGTTGGGAAAGAACTATACTAGTAGGCCAGAGGAATAAACTACCATTAAAATTTAGTTTTAGGACTTATTCCTGTCATGTTGTCGAAATTGTATACATCTTTTAATACTATGAGGAGCTGTAGTGTAATTGTGGCTAAGGCATTTCTACTGCTAACCTAAATTTAGAGCCTTAGAAATCTTACAGGGCAGTTTTAATCTTCCGTAATGCTTGGAAAAATAGAAAGTTGTTGAGGGAGAGGAAGGCCCTTGATGAGCTGAATTGACACAGTGACTACAACAATGTGCATGAGTACAAAAGGGATTGTAAAAATGGCTCAGGATGGGGCAAGATTCAGATCTATTTTCCCTATGGTCACTGAGTCACAATCAACTCTGGCACCTTACAGCAACAGCAGAGTCACTTTGAGTTGAATCATGTTGGTGACAATGAATTTGGTTTGGTTAGTAAGCTGAAGATGGTGTAGGAAGGACAAGATAGTAATTTGTTCTGTTGTGCATGGAGTTGCCATGAGTTGAATCTAACTGGATAGATCCAACAACTAACAATAACAACCCTCAGTGGATTATTTTTAAGCCAATCCTAAATGTTATTTATTTGTAAATAAAATATATTCCTGAAAAGAAAGTAATGGTTCTCACCTTGGAGATCTGTTGGTTACTCAGGTGATAATTGACACTATCTCATGACAGTTTTAATTGTCATAACTAGAGTATGGGGGTGCTACTGATACCTATTCCGCTAAACACTTTATATTATGATAGCCTCTAGTAACAGATACTTGGTCCAGAACTCCAGAAATATTGAGGTTGAGAAACCCTGAAATACAGGCTCTTTTAAAAGTTATACATGTAACAGTTAATTGCATCACATTTAAAAATTATTCTATCTGAGAATATGAACAGTAGTATCAGATGTCCGGCCAAGGTTTAAAGTTCTCACTTAAAAGCTATTTTATTTTTAAACTTTTGGTTTGGTTGAATCATTAGCAAAATCAGCTCCCTTTATTTGCTATCAAGCTGCGTTTTGGAGAGGCCATGGTACCAGGGATATCAGTACTGATGTCAGATGGATTCTGGCTGAAAGCAGAGAATACCAGAAGGATGTCTATTTGAGTTTTATTGACTCTGCAAAACCATTTGACTGGATCATAACCAACTATGACTATGAACTGTGAAAAAAGAATGGAAATCCCAGAACACTTAATTGTGTTCATGCAAAATCTATACCTAGAGCGAGAAGCTGTTGTCCAAACAGAGCAAGAGAAAACCGCATGGTTTACAATCAGAAAAGGTGTGCATCAGATTTGTATCCTTTCTCCATATCGATTCAATCTGTACACTGAGCAGATCATTCTAGAAGGGAGACTCAAAAAAGAAGAATGTGGTATCAATAGCAGAAGAAGACTCACCAACAACCTGCACTGTGAAGATAACACAGCTTTGCTTGCTGAAAGTGAGGAGGACTTGAAGGCCTTGCTGCAGACGATGAAGGACTATAGACTTCAATATGGATTGTATCTCAACATCAGAAAGACTGGTAAGCAACATCATGATGTTGTTGTTGTTAAGTGCCCTCGAGTCGCAGGTGACTCATAGCGATTAAAATTGTCTATTATTTCATCTTACTTAGATATACAGTCAATAAACTTGGTACCACCAGTCAGGAGATCAGAAAACAGTGCATTGGGAAAGGCCTCTGTCAGGGAACCTCTCCAGATTGCTGAGGAGCAGTGATGTCAGTTCCGTGCTGTACATCTGAGAGCCGAACAGTGAACATAGATGACAGAAGAATTGATACATTTGCATTTTAGTGTTGGAGAACAGCACTGAATATCTCATGGACTGCTAAAAGAACCAGATAGATCTTGGGAAAATTGCATCCAAAATACTCTTTACAGGCAAAGATGGCAATACTTCATCTCACATATTTTTGGCATGTTGTTAGGAGAGGTTGTTCTTGGGGAGGAATACCATGCTTGGTAAAGTCAGCACAAGTGAAATTTATATGTTCATTCACTTTGGTTTCAGTGGTTATTATTTGCTTTTCTTTTTTCTTTCTTCATCTTTTTCTTTATTATTTGCTTTTCTAAGCCTGTATTTCCATGTATTACTTGAATCCAGTCACCTCCTTTAGTACCAGTGGTCAGTAGACATCTTGCACTGGGAAAATCTGCAGTCAGGGACTGCTTCTATTTATTGAAGAGAAATGGTGTCAGTTTGAGAATTAAGGTGTGCCTGATTTAGGCTGTGGTCTTTTTACTCACTTTCTCTGTATCTGAGATCTGGACAGAAGAATTAATGCCTTTGAGTTATGAGAACTTTGAGTTTGAGTACTATGGAGAATAGTACTGAATATCTCACGGACTGTCAAAAGAATACATGTCTTGGATAAGGTGTGGCCAGAGTACTCCTTGGAGGCAAAGGTGATTAAGCTTCATCTCACATACTTTGGGCATGTTGCTAGGAGAGGGACATTATGCTTGGTAAGGTGGAGAGTTGATGAAAGAGAAGACGACCCTGAAATGGATGGATTGACACGGTGACTGCAGTAGTGGCCTCAAGAATGTCAGAGATTGAGGATAACATAGGCTAGGACAAGATTCAGATCTGTTGTTCACTGAACTATGTCCTGAACTAAATGGCACCTAACAACAATGACATAATTCCATGTAGTAGTATGCCAAAACATACCTCTCTAGGGATTATAACTGTAAAAGGACAAGTACATTGAAAGTCATGAAATGCAGATTATCGGTAAGGAATTGTGCTGCTATCTCAAAAGTGCATGGTTCAAATCCGCCAACAAATTGCTGTATAGGAGAAAGATGGCCATTCTTCTTCCATGTGATTTATTTGCCTCTGAAAACCCACCTGTGAGCCAGCTCTAGCTCAGTGGTACACAGCAGTGGATCTACTGAGTAGCTGATAAAAATATTAGGCAGTTATTTTAAAAAAATAGTTAAACCATTTTCTCCTAGGCCAATATGAAAGAACGTTTGAAGTGGTTTTCTAAAGTTACCTAAGGTGGTCTTTATCACCTTACTTGAGGATTTTGGTAAATTCTTATATCTGCTACAGAATTAAGTATTGTTTATTTGTTAAATTCTAAAGAATACTCATTTGACATAAATGTTCATCATGACTTCTTTTTAATATTTTAAGATTCTTTTCCTGTGGGCCATTAGTTTTCAATGAATTGGGTTTTTTTTCTTTTGGAGGACAAGCTACTATAACAAGTTGTTGGAAGGATCTCAGTGTATTCTTTATAGGGAAAATGTAATTTATTACATTTATAGGGAAATGTAATATAAGTTGTTGGTGATGCAACATTTCACCTCATAAAGCCCTGCTTCCAAAATGATCTGTTCTGCATATAGACTGAAAAGGTATGGAGATAGGGAGCAGCCCTGACACACTCCTTTACTGATTTTGAACCATTCAGTATTTCCTTGCTCTATTCTGAGGACTGCTTTCTGGTCTATGTATAGGTTTTGCATAAGCACAATCAAGTGTTCAGGGATTCCCATTGTCTTCAAGATTAGCCACAGTTTGTTATGACCCTCACAGTCTAATGCCTTTACATAGTCAAACACAGATAGACATTCCTCTGGTATTCTTGCTTTCTACCAAGATCCAAGTAATTGTTGCAGAAGATCAAGAAGACAAAGGTTTTCATGACTGGGCCAGTTGGCAACACCATGATAGATGGAGAAGAGATTGAGATTGTTAACAATTACAGCTTTCTCAGCTCCACAATCAACATTTTTGGTACCAGCAGTCAGGAAATCAGAAGATGAATTGCATTGCAAAAAATCGGCTGTCAGGGACCTCTCCAGAATACTGAAAAGCAATGATGTCAGTCTAGAGAATAAGGTGCACCGATCCTAATTACTTGGTATGCATCAGAGAGATTGGCAGTGAATAAGGATGACAGAAGAATTACGGTGCAGGAGAAGAGTCTTGAGCATACAATGGACTGCCAAGAAAACAAGTATGTCTTGGAGATGGTAAAATCAAGTTTATCCTTGGAGGCTACAATTTTGAAGCTCCATCTTACATAATTTGGGCACTTGCCCAAAGGAGACCAGACCAGTCCTTGGAGAAGGACATCATTCTTGAAAGGGTAGAGGAACAGCTCAGGAGAGGAAGACTCCAGATAAGATGGATTGATACAGTAACTGGGGCAGTGGGGGTTAGAGTGTTGAATTAGTGAGACAGGCTCAGGACAGTGCAGAGCTTAGAGCTGCTGTATATGTTGCTAAGGGTTGCAGGCTCACTGGCACATAACAACAATAGGGAAATGTATCAGTCAGTTACAGCTGTCTTAACTACCTCAAAATGTAGTATCTTAAAACAACAATGATTTATTATTTTACTGGATTATGTGAGTTGGCTCATAGGTTTTGCTTCATATGTCATCAGCCAGAACCATTACTGGGGGTTAATTCAGCTGGCAGCTAGGTTAAAAAGTTCACATAACCCTTTTTTCCCCACATAGCTGGGGCCTTGATACTGAATATTAACTGGAACATGCATCCCATCACCACTCTCCAAGCAGATTCTCCGTTTGGATAGTTTAAAAACCTCTTAAGTGGTGGTGACTCAGAGTTCTGAAATGAGATGCTAGATCTCTTAAAGGCTACCTGGAACTAACACAGTCACATTTATGGCATTTTATTAATGGTAGCAAGACAAAGGGATAACAATGCTGAAGCCAGATGGATCCTAGCTGTGCTTTATTGACTATGTAGAGGTGTTTGTGTAGATCATAACAAGTTCTTGGTGATACTGAGAAGGGAGTGCATCAGGTTGTATTCTCTCTCCATACTTACTCAGTCTGTATTATTCAAAAAGCAAATTATTCAAAAAGTTGGACTCTGAGGAGGAATGTGGCATCAGTATTGGAGGGAGGCTCAACAATAGCCTGCATTATGAAGATGACACAACCTTGCTTGCTGAAGGTGAGGGGGGCTTAAAGCACTTGTTGCAGAAGATCAAGGAAGCTGTCTTCAATATGGATTTTATCTCAATGTCAAGAAAACAAAGATTCTTACCACTGGACTGGTAGGCAGCATCATGGTGGATGGAAGAGATTGAAATCTGTCAACAACTTCATCTTACTTGGGTCCACAATGAACACCCTTGGTATCAGCAGTCAAGTCAAGAAATCAGGAGATGGGAAAATCTGCAGTCAGGGACCTCTCCAAATTATAGAGGAGTAGTGATGTCAGTTTGAGGACTAGGGTGTGTCTAATTCAGACCATGGTTTTTCTGATCACTTACTATGCATCTGAAGGAATGACGGAAGAAGAACTGATGTCTTTGAGCTGTAATGTTGGAAAAGAATACTGACCTTTCCATGGACTGCCAGAAGAACAAACAAAACACACACAAACACACACACACACACACACACACACACACAAGAACAAGTATGTTTTAGTGCATCCAGAGTGCCCTTTGGAGGCAAGAATGATGAAGCTTCACCTCACATATTTTGGACATGTTGCCAGGAGGTTCTATTCCTTGGATAAGAGACAGTGATGTTGGGAAGGGTCGAGGGGTTGGCGAAGAAGAGGAGGACCCTCAACCAGGTAGATTGACACAGTGACTGCCTCAGTGAGTTCCAGTGTGTCAGGAAGTGTGAGGATGGCACAGGGTAGGATGAGGTTCAGATCTTGTTCACAGGATCACTATGAGTTATACTTGACAGCACCTAACAATAGCAGCAAGATAAAAGGCTCAAAACCCCCTTCACCCATTGCCATCAAGTTGGAACCAACTCGTAGCTGACCTTCTAGCCAGCAGGTTTTCAGAGACTCTAAAGAACCCAAGAAGAAATTGCTTACCTTTCTCTTGCAGAGATGCTGGTGAATTCAAACCCATTGGGGTTGACAGCACAACTCCCTATTCACTAGACCACCATAACACCTTAGACAAAAGGCTAGTCTGGATTAAAGGAAAGAGGGAAATAGTTGCCACTTCGTAAAGAGAACTCTGATGACAGCTGCTAACTGGAAGGTTGGTAGTTTACTCCATGGGAGAAGGATGAGCTGTAAATAAATAAATCTGTAAAGATTTACAGCCTCTGAAAGCCAGTGGGGAGGCTGACTTTGAGTCAGAAACAACTTGATAGGACAGTGGGCATTAATAAGTGTTTTTAAGAAAGAAATGGATTGTTTGTTGCCATTTTTGGAGATTATTTTCTGTAGGGGAAGTTACAGTAAATGTCTAAATAACATGTTTACATGTCTGAAAAGATCACATAGTTATAAATTTAATTTTGTAGTAGAGTTGTGTTTCTTTAGATTACTTAAAAACAATTCTAATGGTTGAATAATGTAAATTGAAGCTACCTCTCCCCCCAGCTTGTTTCACTAATAGTAGAGGGGAGAAAAGGAGGATAGAGGGGAAAGGAAGTACTTGTTGGATATGGAACTAAAACACGATTTTTTTAAAAAAAAAAGTGTCACCATTTATTACTTGGAACTTTTTTCCCTTTGTCAGAAGAATTTTGTACTAGAAGCAAAACTTTTAGAAAGTAATTTTTTGCCATCACCCTTTTCACTTAAGTCATTGTCTTCATGTTGTAGTTACGTGCCATTGAGTTGGATGATGTTGTTGTTGTTGTTATGTGCCGTCGAGTCGTTTGCGACTCATAGCGACCCTATGTACAACAGCCCTAAACCCTGCTCTATCCTGTGCCAATCGCACT
>NW_006399845.1:12063693-12064980 GCF_000299155.1 Elephantulus edwardii | reverse complement strand
CTGATGTGCAGCTCCAGTCGTTTCTGGATAATCTTCAGTAGAATCTTGCTTGCATGTGAAATCAATGATATTGTTCTGTAGTTTCCACACTCTGTTGGGTCACCCTTCTTTGGAATGGGAACAAATACAGATCTCTTCCAGTCAGTTGGCCAAGTGGTTCTCCAGATTTCTTGGCACAACTTGGTGGAAGCAACTCACAATGTACCTTTCAGCAGATTTTCAGAGGCCATAACTGTGAGGGGATGAGATTACTAAGAAACTTCAGACTGAAAAGACTGTAATTTGTTTTTCTTTCTTGATTCATAGTTTTTTCATAGTCTCGTTATCACACCAGAAAACGACTTTTCTGCTTTTTGCATCCTCTGTGTTAATTTTTAAAATACTTTCAGAATCTTCAAATAGTACCATGGTAGTAATTCTGTGGATTAAACTTTCCTTGTAGATTAATTGGTCAGATCTAACATTAGAAACTGCCTTCTAGTCTCTCTTCCTGACCCTCCCTCCCCTCCTTTAAATTGGAACTAACTGATAGCAGGCCCTGGTGTAAGTTTTCCAAGTCTGTAAATTACAAGGGAGTAGATACTCCCTTTCCTCCTGAGGAGCAGCAGGTGGATTTAGGGTCAGCCTTTGGGTTAGTGCAGACACCACCACCAGAACTCATTCTTTAAAAAAACAAACATTAATATTTGTTGGTACCAAACCTTTCCCCTACTAAGAATTTTCTGTAAGGCTATCTCCACAACCCACATTTCTTTTTTGAACTCTCTGAAATTAACTAGTATACTTTAGAAGAGATGCATTACTCTCCATTTCAAGAATTTACAGTTTGAAGGTAACATTCTTGTATTTCAAAATACTGGACTATGAACACTTCACTATGTGCTGCTGTTGTTAGGTACCATCAAGTGGGAATCAACTCATAGTTGAACCTGCAGTGGGTTTTCAAAAGCATTAAATTGCAAGAGAGGATGTTGCCCATTTTTCTCTCGTATCAACCAGCAGCTGTTGAATTAGAACTGAGTCTTTGGGTTGGGAGACCACTAGTCCTTCCTATATGCTACTTACTAAAAATTGTAAATGCATGTATTTTGTGGATGTGGTGGTACACAGTTTTGTATAGTATAATGGAGACAAAAAATAGGCAACCTGGCATCATATTTTCCATTATACTATACAAAACTGTGTACCACCACATCCACAAAATAGCTAATCACAGGTTTAAATATTTGGGAGTAAATATAACTACAAGCACAAAAGATCTATTCAAAGAAAATTGTTGTTGTTATG
>NW_006399845.1:12061137-12061617 GCF_000299155.1 Elephantulus edwardii | reverse complement strand
TAACTTTGAGTCTATCCCACCTGAATTTCAGAACCATCTCAAGAACAGGTTTGAGGCCTTGAACACGAATGCATTGAACACTGATGAGTTGTGGGAGGATATCAAAGGTATCATCGAAGAAGAGTGCAAATGTTCTTTACAAAGACGGAAGAGGAAGAAAAGACTAAAATGGATGTCAGAAGAAACTCTGAATATTGTACTGGAGCACAGAGAAGCCAAAGCACAAGGAAGAATTCAAGATACTAAAGAGCTGAACAGAAAGAAGATTTCAAAAGGCAGCGCAGGATGACAAAGTAAAATATTACAATGAAATGTGCAAGGAGTTGGAGTCAGAAAACGAAAAGGGTCGAACTCGCTCAGTATTTCTTAAGCTCAAGGAACTGAAGAACAAATTCAATCCTAGAGTTGCTATAATCAAGGATGCTTTAGGCAGAGTACTAAATGATCCAGGAGGTATCAAAAGAATATACTGAGTCATTG